>NC_072420.2:4892820-5519487 GCF_028858775.2 Pan troglodytes | reverse complement strand
CATTTGGTGTGATTTTTGATATTTTATGTACAGTATATGAAATATAATTACTGTAGTTTTTGATAGTTTATGTACAGTATATTACATATAATTACTGTAGTTTTTGATAGTTTATTTACAGTATATATAACACATATTTGGTGTACTGTTTGATATTTTATGTACAGTATGTAATGTATATTTACTGTACTTTTTGATATTTTATGTACAGTATATTATATATAATTACTGTAATTTTTGATAGTTTATTTACAGTATATTACATAAAATTACTGTAGTTTTTGATAGTTTATTTACTGTATATATAACACATATTTGGTGTACTTTTTGATATTTTATGTACAGTATGTAATGTATATTTACTGTACTTTTTGATATTTTATTTACAGTATATAATATAGATTTGGTGAAATTTTTGATATTTTATGTACAGTATATTAAATATAATTACTGTAGTTTTTGATAGTTTATGTACAGTATATTACATATAATTACTGTAGTTTTTGATAGTTTATTTACAGTATATATAACACATATTTGGTGTACTTTTTGATATTTTATGTACAGTACGTAATGTATATTTACTGTACTTTTTGATATTTTATTTACAGTATATAATATAAATTTGGTGTAATTTTTGATATTTTATGTACAGTATATTAAATATAATTACTGTAATTTTTGATAGTTTATTTACAGTATATTACATATAATTACTGTAGTTTTTGATAGTTTATTTACAGTATATATAACACATATTTGGTGTACTTTTTGATATTTTATGTACAGTATGTAATGTATATTTACTGTAATTTTTGATATTTTATGTACAGTATATTAAATATAATTACTGTAATTTTTGATAGTTTATTTACAGTATATTACATATAATTACTGTAGTTTTTGATAGTTTATTTACAGTATATATGACACATATTTGGTGTACTTTTTGATATTTTATGTACAGTATGTAATGTATATTTACTGTACTTTTTGATATTTTATTTACAGTATATAATATAGATTTGGTGTAATTTTTGATATTTTATGTACAGTATATTAAATATAATTACTGTAGTTTTTGACAGTTTATTTACAGTATATATAACTCATATTTGCTGTACTTTTTGATATTTTATGTACAGTATGTAATGTATATTTACTGTACTATTTGATATTTTATTTACAGTATATAATAAACATTTGGTGTAATTTTTGATAGTTTATTTACAGTATATTAAGTATAATTACTGTAGTTTTTGATAGTTTATTTACAGTATATATGACACATATTTGGTGTACTTTTTGATATTTTATATACAGTATGTATTGTATATTTACTGTACTTTTTGATATTTTATTTACAGTATATAATATAGATTTGGTGTAATTTTTGATATTTTATGTACAGTATATTAAATATAATAACTGTAGTTTTTGATAGTTTATGTACAGTATATTACATATAATTACTGTAGTTTTTGATAGTTTATTTACAGTATATATAACACATATTTGGTGTACTTTTTGATATTTTATGTACAGTACGTAATGTATATTTACTGTACTTTTTGATATTTTATTTACAGTATATAATATAGGTTTGGTGTAATTTTTGATATTTTATGTACAGTATATTAAATATAATTACTGTAATTTTTGATAGTTTATTTACAGTATATTACATATAATTACTGTAGTTTTTGATAGTTTATTTACAGTATGTATAGCACATATTTGGTGTACTTTTTGATATTTTATGTACAGTATGTAATGTATATTTACTGTACTTTTTGATATTTTATATACAGTATATTAAATATAATTACTGTAATTTTTGATATTTTATTTACAGTATATTACATATAATTACTGTAGTTTTTCATAGTTTATTTACAGTATATATAACACATATTTGGTGTACTTTTTGATATTTTATGTACAGTATGTAATGTATACTTACTGTACTTTTTGATATTTTATTTACAGTATATAATAATCATTTGGTGTGATTTTTGATATTTTATGTACAGTATATGAAATATAATTACTGTAGTTTTTGATAGTTTATGTACAGTATATTACATATAATTACTGTAGTTTTTGATAGTTTATTTACAGTATATATAACACATATTTGGTGTACTGTTTGATATTTTATGTACAGTATGTAATGTATATTTACTGTACTTTTTGATATTTTATGTACAGTATATTATATATAATTACTGTAATTTTTGATAGTTTATTTACAGTATATTACATAAAATTACTGTAGTTTTTGATACTTTATTTACAGTATATATAACACATATTTGGTGTACTTTTTGATATTTTATGTACAGTATGTAATGTATATTTACTGTACTTTTTGATATTTTATATACAGTATATTAAATATAATTACTGTAATTTTTGATATTTTATTTACAGTATATTACATATAATTACTGTAGTTTTTCATAGTTTATTTACAGTATATATAACACATATTTGGTGTACTTTTTGATATTTTATGTACAGTATGTAATGTATACTTACTGTACTTTTTGATATTTTATTTACAGTATATAATAATCATTTGGTGTGATTTTTGATATTTTATGTACAGTATATGAAATATAATTACTGTAGTTTTTGATAGTTTATGTACAGTATATTACATATAATTACTGTAGTTTTTGATAGTTTATTTACAGTATATATAACACATATTTGGTGTACTGTTTGATATTTTATGTACAGTATGTAATGTATATTTACTGTACTTTTTGATATTTTATGTACAGTATATTATATATAATTACTGTAATTTTTGATAGTTTATTTACAGTATATTACATATAATTACTGTAGTTTTTGATAGTTTATTTACAGTATATATGACACATATTTGGTGTACTTTTTGATATTTTATGTACAGTATGTAATGTATATTTACTGTACTTTTTGATATTTTATTTACAGTATATAATATAGATTTGGTGTAATTTTTGATATTTTATGTACAGTATATTAAATATAATTACTGTAGTTTTTGACAGTTTATTTACAGTATATATAACTCATATTTGCTGTACTTTTTGATATTTTATGTACAGTATGTAATGTATATTTACTGTACTATTTGATATTTTATTTACAGTATATAATAAACAGTTGGTGTAATTTTTGATAGTTTATTTACAGTATATTAAGTATAATTACTGTAGTTTTTGATAGTTTATTTACAGTATATATGACACATATTTGGTGTACTTTTTGATATTTTATATACAGTATGTATTGTATATTTACTGTACTTTTTGATATTTTATTTACAGTATATAATATAGATTTGGTGTAATTTTTGATATTTTATGTACAGTATATTAAATATAATAACTGTAGTTTTTGATAGTTTATGTACAGTATATTACATATAATTACTGTAGTTTTTGATAGTTTATTTACAGTATATATAACACATATTTGGTGTACTTTTTGATATTTTATGTACAGTACGTAATGTATATTTAGTGTACTTTTTGATATTTTATTTACAGTATATAATATAGGTTTGGTGTAATTTTTGATATTTTATGTACAGTATATTAAATATAATTACTGTAATTTTTGATAGTTTATTTACAATATATTACATATAATTACTGTAGTTTTTGATAGTTTATTTACAGTATGTATAGCACATATTTGGTGTACTTTTTGATATTTTATGTACAGTATGTAATGTATATTTACTGTACTTTTTGATATTTTATATACAGTATATTAAATATAATTACTGTAATTTTTGATATTTTATTTACAGTATATTACATATAATTACTGTAGTTTTTCATAGTTTATTTACAGTATATATAACACATATTTGGTGTACTTTTTGATATTTTATGTACAGTATGTAATGTATACTTACTGTACTTTTTGATATTTTATTTACAGTATATAATAATCATTTGGTGTGATTTTTGATATTTTATGTACAGTATATGAAATATAATTACTGTAGTTTTTGATAGTTTATGTACAGTATATTACATATAATTACTGTAGTTTTTGATAGTTTATTTACAGTATATATAACACATATTTGGTGTACTGTTTGATATTTTATGTACAGTATGTAATGTATATTTACTGTACTTTTTGATATTTTATGTACAGTATATTATATATAATTACTGTAATTTTTGATAGTTTATTTACAGTATATTACATAAAATTACTGTAGTTTTTGATAGTTTATTTACAGTATATATAACACATATTTGGTGTACTTTTTGATATTTTATGTACAGTATGTAATGTATATTTACTGTACTTTTTGATATTTTATTTACAGTATATAATATAGATTTGGTGAAATTTTTGATATTTTATGTACAGTATATTAAATATAATTACTGTAGTTTTTGATAGTTTATGTACAGTATATTACATATAATTACTGTAGTTTTTGATAGTTTATTTACAGTATATATAACACATATTTGGTGTACTTTTTGATATTTTATGTACAGTACGTAATGTATATTTACTGTACTTTTTGATATTTTATTTACAGTATATTATATATAATTACTGTAATTTTTGATAGTTTATTTACAGTATATTACATAAAATTACTGTACCTTTTGATAGTTTATTTACAGTATATATAACACATATTTGGTGTACTTTTTGATATTTTATGTGCAGTATGTAATGTATATTTACTGTATTTTTGATATTTTATTTATAGTATATAATATAGATTTGGTGTAATTTTTGGTATTTTACGGACAGTATATTGCATATAATTACTGTAGTTTTTGATAGTTTATGTACAGTATGTATAACACATATTTGGTGTACTTTTTGATATTTTATGTACAGTATGTAATGTATATTTACTGTACTTTTTGATATTTTATTTACAGTATATAATATAGATTTGGTGTAATTTTTGGTATTTTATGTACAGTATATTAAATATAATTACTGTAGTTTTTGATAGTTTATTTACAGTATATATAACTCATATTTGGTGTACTTTTTGATATTTTATGTACAGTACGTAATGTATATTTACTGTACTTTTTGATATTTTATTTACAGTATATAATATAGATTTGGTGTAATTTTTGATATTTTATGTACAGTATATTAAATATAATTACTGTAATTTTTGATAGTTTATTTACAGTATATTACATATAATTACTGTAGTTTTTGATAATTTATTTACAGTATATATAACACATATTTGGTGTACTTTTTGATATTTTATGTACAGTATGTAATGTATATTTACTGTACTTTTTGATATTTTATGTACAGTATATAATATAGATTTGGTGTAATTTTTGATAGTTTATTTACAGTATATTAAATATAATTACTGTAGTTTTTGATAGTTTATTTACAGTATATATGACACATATTTGGTGTACTTTTTGATATTTTATGTACAGTATGTAATGTATATTTACTGTACTTTTTGATATTTTATTTACAGTATATAATATAGATTTGGTGTAATTTTTGATATTTTATGTACAGTATATTAAATATAATTACTGTAGTTTTTGACAGTTTAATTACAGAATATATAACTCATATTTGCTGTACTTTTTGATATTTTATGTACAGTATGTAATGTATATTTACTGTACTATTTGATATTTTATTTACAGTATATAATAAACATTTGGTGTAATTTTTGATAGTTTATTTACAGTATATTAAGTATAATTACTGTAGTTTTTGATAGTTTATTTACAGTATATATAACACATATTTGGTGTACTTTTTGATATTTTATGTACAGTATGTAATGTATATTTACTGTACTTTTTGATATTTTATTTACAGTATATAATAATCATTTGGTGTGATTTTTGATATTTTATGTACAGTATATGAAATATAATTACTGTAGTTTTTGATAGTTTATGTACAGTATATTACATATAATTACTGTAGTTTTTGATAGTTTATTTACAGTATATATAACACATATTTGGTGTACTGTTTGATATTTTATGTACAGTATGTAATGTATATTTACTGTACTTTTTGATATTTTATGTACAGTATATAATATAGATTTGGTGTAATTTTTGATATTTTATGTACAGTATATTAAATATAATTACTGTAATTTTTGATAGTTTATTTCCAGTATATTACATATAATTACTTTAGTTTTTGATAGTTTATTTACAGTATATATAACACATATTTGGTGTACTTTTTGATATTTTATGTACAGTATGTAATGTATATTTACTGTACTTTTTGATATTTTATGTACAGTATATTAAATATAATTACTGTAATTTTTGATAGTTTATTTACAGTATATTACATATAATTACTGTAGTTTTTGATAGTTTATTTACAGTATATATGACACATATTTGGTGTACTTTTTGATATTTTATGTACAGTACGTAATGTATATTTACTGTACTTTTTGATATTTTATTTACAGTATATAATATAGATTTGGTGTAATTTTTGATATTTTATGTACAGTATATTAAATATAATTACTGTAGTTTTTGACAGTTTATTTACAGTATATATAACTCATATTTGCTGTACTTTTTGATATTTTATGTACAGTATGTAATGTATATTTACTGTACTATTTGATATTTTATTTACAGTATATAATAAACATTTGGTGTAATTTTTGATAGTTTATTTACAGTATATTAAGTATAATTACTGTAGTTTTTGATAGTTTATTTACAGTATATATGACACATATTTGGTGTACTTTTTGATATTTTATATACAGTATGTATTGTATATTTACTGTACTTTTTGATATTTTATTTACAGTATATAATATAGATTTGGTGTAATTTTTGATATTTTATGTACAGTATATTAAATATAATAACTGTAGTTTTTGATAGTTTATGTACAGTATATTACATATAATTACTGTAGTTTTTGATAGTTTATTTACAGTATATATAACACATATTTGGTGTACTTTTTGATATTTTATGTACAGTACGTAATGTATATTTACTGTACTTTTTGATATTTTATTTACAGTATATAATATAGGTTTGGTGTAATTTTTGATATTTTATGTACAGTATATTAAATATAATTACTGTAATTTTTGATAGTTTATTTACAATATATTACATATAATTACTGTAGTTTTTGATAGTTTATTTACAGTATGTATAGCACATATTTGGTGTACTTTTTGATATTTTATGTACAGTATGTAATGTATATTTACTGTACTTTTTGATATTTTATATACAGTATATTAAATATAATTACTGTAATTTTTGATATTTTATTTACAGTATATTACATATAATTACTGTAGTTTTTCATAGTTTATTTACAGTATATATAACACATATTTGGTGTACTTTTTGATATTTTATGTACAGTATGTAATGTATACTTACTGTACTTTTTGATATTTTATTTACAGTATATAATAATCATTTGGTGTGCTTTTTGATATTTTATGTACAGTATATGAAATATAATTACTGTAGTTTTTGATAGTTTATGTACAGTATATTACATATAATTACTGTAGTTTTTGATAGTTTATTTACAGTATATATAACACATATTTGGTGTACTGTTTGATATTTTATGTACAGTATGTAATGTATATTTACTGTACTTTTTGATATTTTATGTACAGTATATTATATATAATTACTGTAATTTTTGATAGTTTATTTACAGTATATTACATAAAATTACTGTAGTTTTTGATAGTTTATTTACAGTATATATAACACATATTTGGTGTACTTTTTGATATTTTATGTACAGTATGTAATGTATATTTACTGTACTTTTTGATATTTTATTTACAGTATATAATATAGATTTGGTGAAATTTTTGATATTTTATGTACAGTATATTAAATATAATTACTGTAGTTTTTGATAGTTTATGTACAGTATATTACATATAATTACTGTAGTTTTTGATAGTTTATTTACAGTATATATAACACATATTTGGTGTACTTTTTGATATTTTATGTACAGTACGTAATGTATATTTACTGTACTTTTTGATATTTTATTTACAGTATATAATATAGATTTGGTGTAATTTTTGATATTTTATGTACAGTATATTAAATATAATTACTGTAATTTTTGATAGTTTATTTACAGTATATTACATATAATTACTGTAGTTTTTGATAGTTTATTTACAGTATATATAACACAAATTTGGTGTACTTTTTGATATTTTATGTACAGTATGTAATGTATATTTACTGTAATTTTTGATATTTTATGTACAGTATATTAAATATAATTACTGTAATTTTTGATAGTTTATTTACAGTATATTACATATAATTACTGTAGTTTTTGATAGTTTATTTACAGTATATATGACACATATTTGGTGTACTTTTTGATATTTTATGTACAGTATGTAATGTATATTTACTGTACTTTTTGATATTTTATTTACAGTATATAATATAGATTTGGTGTAATTTTTGATATTTTATGTACAGTATATTAAATATAATTACTGTAGTTTTTGACAGTTTATTTACAGTATATATAACTCATATTTGCTGTACTTTTTGATATTTTATGTACAGTATGTAATGTATATTTACTGTACTATTTGATATTTTATTTACAGTACATAATAAACATTTGGTGTAATTTTTGATAGTTTATTTACAGTATATTAAGTATAATTACTGTAGTTTTTGATAGTTTATTTACAGTATATATGACACATATTTGGTGTACTTTTTGATATTTTATATACAGTATGTATTGTATATTTACTGTACTTTTTGATATTTTATTTACAGTATATAATATAGATTTGGTGTAATTTTTGATATTTTATGTACAGTATATTAAATATAATAACTGTAGTTTTTGATAGTTTATGTACAGTATATTACATATAATTACTGTAGTTTTTGATAGTTTATTTACAGTATATATAACACATATTTGGTGTACTTTTTGATATTTTATGTACAGTACGTAATGTATATTTACTGTACTTTTTGATATTTTATTTACAGTATATAATATAGGTTTGGTGAAATTTTTGATATTTTATGTACAGTATATTAAATATAATTACTGTAATTTTTGATAGTTTATTTACAATATATTACATATAATTACTGTAGTTTTTGATAGTTTATTTACAGTATGTATAGCACATATTTGGTGTACTTTTTGATATTTTATGTACAGTATGTAATGTATATTTACTGTACTTTTTGATATTTTATATACAGTATATTAAATATAATTACTGTAATTTTTGATATTTTATTTACAGTATATTACATATAATTACTGTAGTTTTTCATAGTTTATTTACAGTATATATAACACATATTTGGTGTACTTTTTGATATTTTATGTACAGTATGTAATGTATACTTACTGTACTTTTTGATATTTTATTTACAGTATATAATAATCATTTGGTGTGATTTTTGATATTTTATGTACAGTATATGAAATATAATTACTGTAGTTTTTGATAGTTTATGTACAGTATATTACATATAATTACTGTAGTTTTTGATAGTTTATTTACAGTATATATAACACATATTTGGTGTACTGTTTGATATTTTATGTACAGTATGTAATGTATATTTACTGTACTTTTTGATATTTTATGTACAGTATATTATATATAATTACTGTAATTTTTGATAGTTTATTTACAGTATATTACATAAAATTACTGTAGTTTTTGATAGTTTATTTACAGTATATATAACACATATTTGGTGTACTTTTTGATATTTTATGTACAGTATGTAATGTATATTTACTGTACTTTTTGATATTTTATTTACAGTATATAATATAGATTTGGTGAAATTTTTGATATTTTATGTACAGTATATTAAATATAATTACTGTAGTTTTTGATAGTTTATGTACAGTATATTACATATAATTACTGTAGTTTTTGATAGTTTATTTACAGTATATATAACACATATTTGGTGTACTTTTTGATATTTTATGTACAGTACGTAATGTATATTTACTGTACTTTTTGATATTTTATTTACAGTATATAATATAGATTTGGTGTAATTTTTGATATTTTATGTACAGTATATTAAATATAATTACTGTAATTTTTGATAGTTTATTTACAGTATATTACATATAATTACTGTAGTTTTTGATAGTTTATTTACAGTATATATAACACATATTTGGTGTACTTTTTGATATTTTATGTACAGTATGTAATGTATATTTACTGTACTTTTTGATATTTTATGTACAGTATATTAAATATAATTACTGTAATTTTTGATAGTTTATTTACAGTATATTACATATAATTACTGTAGTTTTTGATAGTTTATTTACAGTATATATGACACATATTTGGTGTACTTTTTGATATTTTATGTACAGTATGTAATGTATATTTACTGTACTTTTTGATATTTTATTTACAGTATATAATATAGATTTGGTGTAATTTTTGTTAATTTATGTACAGTATATTAAATATAATTACTGTAGTTTTTGACAGTTTATTTACAGTATATATAACTCATATTTGCTGTACTTTTTGATATTTTATGTACAGTATGTAATGTATATTTACTGTACTATTTGATATTTTATTTACAGTATATAATAAACATTTGGTGTAATTTTTGATAGTTTATTTACAGTATATTAAGTATAATTACTGTAGTTTTTGATAGTTTATTTACAGTATATATGACACATATTTGGTGTACTTTTTGATATTTTATATACAGTATGTATTGTATATTTACTGTACTTTTTGATATTTTATTTACAGTATATAATATAGATTTGGTGTAATTTTTGATATTTTATGTACAGTATATTAAATATAATAACTGTAGTTTTTGATAGTTTATGTACAGTATATTACATATAATTACTGTAGTTTTTGATAGTTTATTTACAGTATATATAACACATATTTGGTGTACTTTTTGATATTTTATGTACAGTACGTAATGTATATTTACTGTACTTTTTGATATTTTATTTACAGTATATAATATAGGTTTGGTGAAATTTTTGATATTTTATGTACAGTATATTAAATATAATTACTGTAATTTTTGATAGTTTATTTACAATATATTACATATAATTACTGTAGTTTTTGATAGTTTATTTACAGTATGTAGAGCACATATTTGGTGTACTTTTTGATATTTTATGTACAGTATGTAATGTATATTTACTGTACTTTTTGATATTTTATATACAGTATATTAAATATAATTACTGTAATTTTTGATATTTTATTTACAGTATATTACATATAATTACTGTAGTTTTTCATAGTTTATTTACAGTATATATAACACATATTTGGTGTACTTTTTGATATTTTATGTACAGTATGTAATGTATATTTACTGTACTTTTTGATATTTTATTTACAGTATATAATATAGATTTGGTGAAATTTTTGATATTTTATGTACAGTATATTAAATATAATTACTGTAGTTTTTGATAGTTTATGTACAGTATATTACATATAATTACTGTAGTTTTTGATAGTTTATTTACAGTATATATAACACATATTTGGTGTACTTTTTGATATTTTATGTACAGTACGTAATGTATATTTACTGTACTTTTTGATATTTTATTTACAGTATATAATATAGATTTGGTGTAATTTTTGATATTTTATGTACAGTATATTAAATATAATTACTGTAATTTTTGATAGTTTATTTACAGTATATTACATATAATTACTGTAGTTTTTGATAGTTTATTTACAGTATATATAACACATATTTGGTGTACTTTTTGATATTTTATGTACAGTATGTAATGTATATTTACTGTACTTTTTGATATTTTATGTACAGTATATTAAATATAATTACTGTAATTTTTGATAGTTTATTTACAGTATATTACATATAATTACTGTAGTTTTTGATAGTTTATTTACAGTATATATGACACATATTTGGTGTACTTTTTGATATTTTATGTACAGTATGTAATGTATATTTACTGTACTTTTTGATATTTTATTTACAGTATATAATATAGATTTGGTGTAATTTTTGATAATTTATGTACAGTATATTAAATATAATTACTGTAGTTTTTGACAGTTTATTTACAGTATATATAACTCATATTTGCTGTACTTTTTGATATTTTATGTACAGTATGTAATGTATATTTACTGTACTATTTGATATTTTATTTACAGTATATAATAAACATTTGGTGTAATTTTTGATAGTTTATTTACAGTATATTAAGTATAATTACTGTAGTTTTTGATAGTTTATTTACAGTATATATGACACATATTTGGTGTACTTTTTGATATTTTATATACAGTATGTATTGTATATTTACTGTACTTTTTGATATTTTATTTACAGTATATAATATAGATTTGGTGTAATTTTTGATATTTTATGTACAGTATATTAAATATAATAACTGTAGTTTTTGATAGTTTATGTACAGTATATTACATATAATTACTGTAGTTTTTGATAGTTTATTTACAGTATATATAACACATATTTGGTGTACTTTTTGATATTTTATGTACAGTACGTAATGTATATTTACTGTACTTTTTGATATTTTATTTACAGTATATAATATAGGTTTGGTGAAATTTTTGATATTTTATGTACAGTATATTAAATATAATTACTGTAATTTTTGATAGTTTATTTACAATATATTACATATAATTACTGTAGTTTTTGATAGTTTATTTACAGTATGTATAGCACATATTTGGTGTACTTTTTGATATTTTATGTACAGTATGTAATGTATATTTACTGTACTTTTTGATATTTTATATACAGTATATTAAATATAATTACTGTAATTTTTGATATTTTATTTACAGTATATTACATATAATTACTGTAGTTTTTCATAGTTTATTTACAGTATATATAACACATATTTGGTGTACTTTTTGATATTTTATGTACAGTATGTAATGTATACTTACTGTACTTTTTGATATTTTATTTACAGTATATAATAATCATTTGGTGTGATTTTTGATATTTTATGTACAGTATATTAAATATAATTACTGTAATTTTTGATAGTTTATTTACAGTATATTACATATAATTACTGTAGTTTTTGATAGTTTATTTACAGTATATATGACACATATTTGGTGTACTTTTTGATATTTTATGTACAGTATGTAATGTATATTTACTGTACTTTTTGATATTTTATTTACAGTATATAATATAGATTTGGTGTAATTTTTGATATTTTATGTACAGTATATTAAATATAATTACTGTAGTTTTTGACAGTTTATTTACAGTATATATAACTCATATTTGCTGTACTTTTTGATATTTTATGTACAGTATGTAATGTATATTTACTGTACTATTTGATATTTTATTTACAGTATATAATAAACATTTGGTGTAATTTTTGATAGTTTATTTACAGTATATTAAGTATAATTACTGTAGTTTTTGATAGTTTATTTACAGTATATATGACACATATTTGGTGTACTTTTTGATATTTTATATACAGTATGTATTGTATATTTACTGTACTTTTTGATATTTTATTTACAGTATATAATATAGATTTGGTGTAATTTTTGATATTTTATGTACAGTATATTAAATATAATAACTGTAGTTTTTGATAGTTTATGTACAGTATATTACATATAATTACTGTAGTTTTTGATAGTTTATTTACAGTATATATAACACATATTTGGTGTACTTTTTGATATTTTATGTACAGTCCGTAATGTATATTTACTGTACTTTTTGATATTTTATTTACAGTATATAATATAGGTTTGGTGTAATTTTTGATATTTTATGTACAGTGTATTAAATATAATTACTGTAATTTTTGATAGTTTATTTACAATATATTATATATAATTACTGTAGTTTTTGATAGTTTATTTACAGTATGTATAGCACATATTTGGTGTACTTTTTGATATTTTATGTACAGTATGTAATGTATATTTACTGTACTTTTTGATATTTTATATACAGTATATTAAATATAATTACTGTAATTTTTGATATTTTATTTACAGTATATTACATATAATTACTGTAGTTTTTCATAGTTTATTTACAGTATATATAACACATATTTGGTGTACTTTTTGATATTTTATGTACAGTATGTAATGTATACTTACTGTACTTTTTGATATTTTATTTACAGTATATAATAATCATTTGGTGTGATTTTTGATATTTTATGTACAGTATATGAAATATAATTACTGTAATTTTTGATAGTTTATTTACAGTATATTACATATAATTACTGTAGTTTTTGATAGTTTATTTACAGTATATATAACACATATTTGGTGTACTTTTTGATATTTTATGTACAGTATGTAATGTATATTTACTGTACTTTTTGATATTTTATGTACAGTATATTATATATAATTACTGTAATTTTTATAGTTTATTTACAGAATATTACATAAAATTACTGTAGTTTTTGATAGTATATTTACAGTATATATAACACATATTTGGTGTACTTTTTGATATTTTATGTACAGTATGTAATGTATATTTACTGTACTTTTTGATATTTTATTTACAGTATATAATATAGATTTGGTGTAATTTTTGGTATTTTATGTACAGTATATTAAATATAATTACTGTAGTTTTTGATAGTTTATTTACAGTATATATAACTCATATTTGGTGTACTTTTTGATATTTTATGTACAGTATGTAATGTATATTTACTGTACTTTTTGATATTTTATTTACAGTATATAATAAACATTTGGTGTATTTTTTGATATTTTACGTAAAGTATATTGCATATAATTACTGTAGTTTTTGATAGTTTATTTACAGTATATATAACACATATTTGGTGTACTTTTTGATATTTTATGTACAGTACGTAATGTATATTTACTGTACTTTTTGATATTTTATTTACAGTATATAATATAGATTTGGTGTAATTTTTGATATTTTATGTACAGTATATTAAATATAATTACTGTAATTTTTGATAGTTTATTTACAGTATATTACATATAATTACTGTAGTTTTTGATAGTTTATTTACAGTATATATAACACATATTTGGTGTACTTTTTGATATTTTATGTACAGTATGTAATGTATATTTACTGTAATTTTTGATATTTTATGTACAGTATATTAAATATAATTACTGTAATTTTTGATAGTTTATTTACAGTATATTACATATAATTACTGTAGTTTTTGATAGTTTATTTACAGTATATATGACACATATTTGGTGTACTTTTTGATATTTTATGTACAGTATGTAATGTATATTTACTGTACTTTTTGATATTTTATTTACAGTATATAATATAGATTTGGTGTAATTTTTGATATTTTATGTACAGTATATTAAATATAATTACTGTAGTTTTTGACAGTTTATTTACAGTATATATAACTCATATTTGCTGTACTTTTTGATATTTTATGTACAGTATGTAATGTATATTTACTGTACTATTTGATATTTTATTTACAGTATGTAATAAACATTTGGTGTAATTTTTGATAGTTTATTTACAGTATATTAAGTATAATTACTGTAGTTTTTGATAGTTTATTTACAGTATATATGACACATATTTGGTGTACTTTTTGATATTTTATATACAGTATGTATTGTATATTTACTGTACTTTTTGATATTTTATTTACAGTATATAATATAGATTTGGTGTAATTTTTGATATTTTATGTACAGTATATTAAATATAATAACTGTAGTTTTTGATAGTTTATGTACAGTATATTACATATAATTACTGTAGTTTTTGATAGTTTATTTACAGTATATATAACACATATTTGGTGTACTTTTTGATATTTTATGTACAGTACGTAATGTATATTTACTGTACTTTTTGATATTTTATTTACAGTATATAATATAGGTTTGGTGTAATTTTTGATATTTTATGTACAGTATATTAAATATAATTACTGTAATTTTTGATAGTTTATTTACAATATATTACATATAATTACTGTAGTTTTTGATAGTTTATTTACAGTATGTATAGCACATATTTGGTGTACTTTTTGATATTTTATGTACAGTATGTAATGTATATTTACTGTACTTTTTGATATTTTATATACAGTATATTAAATATAATTACTGTAATTTTTGATATTTTATTTACAGTATATTACATATAATTACTGTAGTTTTTCATAGTTTATTTACAGTATATATAACACATATTTGGTGTACTTTTTGATATTTTATGTACAGTATGTAATGTATACTTACTGTACTTTTTGATATTTTATTTACAGTATATAATAATCATTTGGTGTGATTTTTGATATTTTATGTACAGTATATGAAATATAATTACTGTAATTTTTGATAGTTTATTTACAGTATATTACATATAATTACTGTAGTTTTTGGTAGTTTATTTACCGTATATATAACACATATTTGGTGTACTTTTTGATATTTTATGTACAGTATGTAATGTATATTTACTGTACTTTTTGATATTTTATGTACAGTATATTATATATAATTACTGTAATTTTTGATAGTTTATTTACAGAATATTACATAAAATTACTGTAGTTTTTGATAGTATATTTACAGTATATATAACACATATTTGGTGTCCTTTTTGATATTTTATGTACAGTATGTAATGTATATTTACTGTACTTTTTGATATTTTATTTACAGTATATAATATAGATTTGGTGTAATTTTTGGTATTTTATGTACAGTATATTAAATATAATTACTGTAGTTTTTGATAGTTTATTTACAGTATATATAACTCATATTTGGTGTACTTTTTGATATTTTATGTACAGTATGTAATGTATATTTACTGTACTTTTTGATATTTTATTTACAGTATATAATAAACATTTGGTGTATTTTTTGATATTTTACGTAAAGTATATTGCATATAATTACTGTAGTTTTTGATAGTTTATTTACAGTATATATAACACATATTTGGTGTACTTTTTGATATTTTATGTGCAGTATGTAATGTATATTTACTGTACTTTTTGATATTTTATTTACAGTATATAATATAGATTTGGTGTAATTTTTGATATTTTATGTACAGTATTTTAAATATAATTACTGTAATTTTTGATAGTTTATGTACAGTATATTACATATAATTACTGTAGTTTTTGATAGTTTATTTACAGTATATATAACACATATTTGGTGTACTTTTTGATATTTTATGTACAGTATGTAATGTATATTTACTGTACTTTTTGATATTTTATGTACAGTATATTATATATAATTACTGTAATTTTTGATAGTTTATTTACAGAATATTACATAAAATTACTGTAGTTTTTGATAGTTTATTTACAGTATATATGACACATATTTGGTGTACTTTTTGATATTTTATGTACAGTATGTAATGTATATTTACTGTACTTTTTGATATTTTATTTACAGTATATAATAAACATTTGGTGTATTTTTTGATATTTTACGTAAAGTTTATTGCATATAATTACTGTAGTTTTGATAGTTTATTTACAGTATATATAACACATATTTGGTGTACTTTTTGATATTTTATGTGCAGTATGTAATGTATATTTACTGTACTTTTTGATATTTTATTTACAGTATATAATATAGATTTGGTGTAATTTTTGATATTTTATGTACAGTGTATTAAATATAATTACTGTAATTTTTGATAGTTTATTTACAATATATTACATATAATTACTGTAGTTTTTGATAGTTTATTTACAGTATGTATAGCACATATTTGGTGTACTTTTTGATATTTTATGTACAGTATGTAATGTATATTTACTGTACTTTTTGATATTTTATATACAGTATATTAAATATAATTACTGTAATTTTTGATATTTTATTTACAGTATATTACATATAATTACTGTAGTTTTTCATAGTTTATTTACAGTATATATAACACATATTTGGTGTACTTTTTGATATTTTATGTACAGTATGTAATGTATACTTACTGTACTTTTTGATATTTTATTTACAGTATATAATAATCATTTGGTGTGATTTTTGATATTTTATGTACAGTATATGAAATATAATTACTGTAATTTTTGATAGTTTATTTACAGTATATTACATATAATTACTGTAGTTTTTGATAGTTTATTTACAGTATATATAACACATATTTGGTGTACTTTTTGATATTTTATGTACAGTATGTAATGTATATTTACTGTACTTTTTGATATTTTATGTACAGTATATTATATATAATTACTGTAATTTTTGATAGTTTATTTACAGAATATTACATAAAATTACTGTAGTTTTTGATAGAATATTTACAGTATATATAACACATATTTGGTGTACTTTTTGATATTTTATGTACAGTATGTAATGTATATTTACTGTACTTTTTGATATTTTATTTACAGTATATAATATAGATTTGGTGTAATTTTTGGTATTTTATGTACAGTATATTAAATATAATTACTGTAGTTTTTGATAGTTTATTTACAGTATATATAACTCATATTTGGTGTACTTTTTGATATTTTATGTACAGTATGTAATGTATATTTACTGTACTTTTTGATATTTTATTTACAGTATATAATAAACATTTGGTGTATTTTTTGATATTTTACGTAAAGTATATTGCATATAATTACTGTAGTTTTTGATAGTTTATTTACAGTATATATAACACATATTTGGTGTACTTTTTGATATTTTATGTACAGTACGTATTGTATATTTACTGTACTTTTTGATATTTTATTTACAGTATATAATATAGATTTGGTGTAATTTTTGATATTTTATGTACAGTATATTAAATATAATAACTGTAGTTTTTGATAGTTTATGTACAGTATATTACATATAATTACTGTAGTTTTTGATAGTTTATTTACAGTATATATAACACATATTTGGTGTACTTTTTGATATTTTATGTACAGTACGTAATGTATATTTACTGTACTTTTTGATATTTTATTTACAGTATATAATATAGGTTTGGTGTAATTTTTGATATTTTATGTACAGTATATTAAATATAATTACTGTAATTTTTGATAGTTTATTTACAATATATTACATATAATTACTGTAGTTTTTGATAGTTTATTTACAGTATGTATAGCACATATTTGGTGTACTTTTTGATATTTTATGTACAGTATGTAATGTATATTTACTGTACTTTTTGATATTTTATATACAGTATATTAAATATAATTACTGTAATTTTTGATATTTTATTTACAGTATATTACATATAATTACTGTAGTTTTTCATAGTTTATTTACAGTATATATAACACATATTTGGTGTACTTTTTGATATTTTATGTACAGTATGTAATGTATACTTACTGTACTTTTTGATATTTTATTTACAGTATATAATAATCATTTGGTGTGATTTTTGATATTTTATGTACAGTATATGAAATATAATTACTGTAGTTTTTGATAGTTTATGTACAGTATATTACATATAATTACTGTAGTTTTTGATAGTTTATTTACAGTATATATAACACATATTTGGTGTACTGTTTGATATTTTATGTACAGTATGTAATGTATATTTACTGTACTTTTTGATATTTTATGTACAGTATATTATATATAATTACTGTAATTTTTGATAGTTTATTTACAGTATATTACATATAATTACTGTAGTTTTTGATAGTTTATTTACAGTATATATGACACATATTTGGTGTACTTTTTGATATTTTATGTACAGTATGTAATGTATATTTACTGTACTTTTTGATATTTTATTTACAGTATATAATATAGATTTGGTGTAATTTTTGATATTTTATGTACAGTATATTAAATATAATTACTGTAGTTTTTGACAGTTTATTTACAGTATATATAACTCATATTTGCTGTACTTTTTGATATTTTATGTACAGTATGTAATGTATATTTACTGTACTATTTGATATTTTATTTACAGTATATAATAAACATTTGGTGTAATTTTTGATAGTTTATTTACAGTATATTAAGTATAATTACTGTAGTTTTTGATAGTTTATTTACAGTATATATGACACATATTTGGTGTACTTTTTGATATTTTATATACAGTATGTATTGTATATTTACTGTACTTTTTGATATTTTATTTACAGTATATAATATAGATTTGGTGTAATTTTTGATATTTTATGTACAGTATATTAAATATAATAACTGTAGTTTTTGATAGTTTATGTACAGTATATTACATATAATTACTGTAGTTTTTGATAGTTTATTTACAGTATATATAACACATATTTGGTGTACTTTTTGATATTTTATGTACAGTACGTAATGTATATTTACTGTACTTTTTGATATTTTATTTACAGTATATAATATAGGTTTGGTGTAATTTTTGATATTTTATGTACAGTATATTAAATATAATTACTGTAATTTTTGATAGTTTATTTACAATATATTACATATAATTACTGTAGTTTTTGATAGTTTATTTACAGTATGTATAGCACATATTTGGTGTACTTTTTGATATTTTATGTACAGTATGTAATGTATATTTACTGTACTTTTTGATATTTTATATACAGTATATTAAATATAATTACTGTAATTTTTGATATTTTATTTACAGTATATTACATATAATTACTGTAGTTTTTCATAGTTTATTTACAGTATATATAACACATATTTGGTGTACTTTTTGATATTTTATGTACAGTATGTAATGTATACTTACTGTACTTTTTGATATTTTATTTACAGTATATAATAATCATTTGGTGTGATTTTTGATATTTTATGTACAGTATATGAAATATAATTACTGTAGTTTTTGATAGTTTATTTACAGTATATTACATATAATTACTGTAGTTTTTGGTAGTTTATTTACAGTATATATAACACATATTTGGTGTACTTTTTGATATTTTATGTACAGTATGTAATGTATATTTACTGTACTTTTTGATATTTTATGTACAGTATATTATATATAATTACTGTAATTTTTGATAGTTTATTTACAGAATATTACATAAAATTACTGTAGTTTTTGATAGTATATTTACAGTATATATAACACATATTTGGTGTCCTTTTTGATATTTTATGTACAGTATGTAATGTATATTTACTGTACTTTTTGATATTTTATTTACAGTATATAATATAGATTTGGTGTAATTTTTGGTATTTTATGTACAGTATATTAAATATAATTACTGTAGTTTTTGATAGTTTATTTACAGTATATATAACTCATATTTGGTGTACTTTTTGATATTTTATGTACAGTATGTAATGTATATTTACTGTACTTTTTGATATTTTATTTACAGTATATAATAAACATTTGGTGTATTTTTTGATATTTTACGTAAAGTATATTGCATATAATTACTGTAGTTTTTGATAGTTTATTTACAGTATATATAACACATATTTGGTGTACTTTTTGATATTTTATGTGCAGTATGTAATGTATATTTACTGTACTTTTTGATATTTTATTTACAGTATATAATATAGATTTGGTGTAATTTTTGATATTTTATGTACAGTATTTTAAATATAATTACTGTAATTTTTGATAGTTTATGTACAGTATATTACATATAATTACTGTAGTTTTTGATAGTTTATTTACAGTATATATAACACATATTTGGTGTACTTTTTGATATTTTATGTACAGTATGTAATGTATATTTACTGTACTTTTTGATATTTTATGTACAGTATATTATATATAATTACTGTAATTTTTGATAGTTTATTTACAGAATATTACATAAAATTACTGTAGTTTTTGATAGTTTATTTACAGTATATATGACACATATTTGGTGTACTTTTTGATATTTTATGTACAGTATGTAATGTATATTTACTGTACTTTTTGATATTTTATTTACAGTATATAATAAACATTTGGTGTATTTTTTGATATTTTACGTAAAGTTTATTGCATATAATTACTGTAGTTTTGATAGTTTATTTACAGTATATATAACACATATTTGGTGTACTTTTTGATATTTTATGTGCAGTATGTAATGTATATTTACTGTACTTTTTGATATTTTATTTACAGTATATAATATAGATTTGGTGTAATTTTTGATATTTTATGTACAGTGTATTAAATATAATTACTGTAATTTTTGATAGTTTATTTACAATATATTACATATAATTACTGTAGTTTTTGATAGTTTATTTACAGTATGTATAGCACATATTTGGTGTACTTTTTGATATTTTATGTACAGTATGTAATGTATATTTACTGTACTTTTTGATATTTTATATACAGTATATTAAATATAATTACTGTAATTTTTGATATTTTATTTACAGTATATTACATATAATTACTGTAGTTTTTCATAGTTTATTTACAGTATATATAACACATATTTGGTGTACTTTTTGATATTTTATGTACAGTATGTAATGTATACTTACTGTACTTTTTGATATTTTATTTACAGTATATAATAATCATTTGGTGTGATTTTTGATATTTTATGTACAGTATATGAAATATAATTACTGTAATTTTTGATAGTTTATTTACAGTATATTACATATAATTACTGTAGTTTTTGATAGTTTATTTACAGTATATATAACACATATTTGGTGTACTTTTTGATATTTTATGTACAGTATGTAATGTATATTTACTGTACTTTTTGATATTTTATGTACAGTATATTATATATAATTACTGTAATTTTTGATAGTTTATTTACAGAATATTACATAAAATTACTATAGTTTTTGATAGAATATTTACAGTATATATAACACATATTTGGTGTACTTTTTGATATTTTATGTACAGTATGTAATGTATATTTACTGTACTTTTTGATATTTTATTTACAGTATATAATATAGATTTGGTGTAATTTTTGGTATTTTATGTACAGTATATTAAATATAATTACTGTAGTTTTTGATAGTTTATTTACAGTATATATAACTCATATTTGGTGTACTTTTTGATATTTTATGTACAGTATGTAATGTATATTTACTGTACTTTTTGATATTTTATTTACAGTATATAATAAACATTTGGTGTATTTTTTGATATTTTACGTAAAGTATATTGCATATAATTACTGTAGTTTTTGATAGTTTATTTACAGTATATATAACACATATTTGGTGTACTTTTTGATATTTTATGTACAGTACGTATTGTATATTTACTGTACTTTTTGATATTTTATTTACAGTATATAATATAGATTTGGTGTAATTTTTGATATTTTATGTACAGTATATTAAATATAATAACTGTAGTTTTTGATAGTTTATGTACAGTATATTACATATAATTACTGTAGTTTTTGATAGTTTATTTACAGTATATATAACACATATTTGGTGTACTTTTTGATATTTTATGTACAGTACGTAATGTATATTTACTGTACTTTTTGATATTTTATTTACAGTATATAATATAGGTTTGGTGTAATTTTTGATATTTTATGTACAGTATATTAAATATAATTACTGTAATTTTTGATAGTTTATTTACAATATATTACATATAATTACTGTAGTTTTTGATAGTTTATTTACAGTATGTATAGCACATATTTGGTGTACTTTTTGATATTTTATGTACAGTATGTAATGTATATTTACTGTACTTTTTGATATTTTATATACAGTATATTAAATATAATTACTGTAATTTTTGATATTTTATTTACAGTATATTACATATAATTACTGTAGTTTTTCATAGTTTATTTACAGTATATATAACACATATTTGGTGTACTTTTTGATATTTTATGTACAGTATGTAATGTATACTTACTGTACTTTTTGATATTTTATTTACAGTATATAATAATCATTTGGTGTGATTTTTGATATTTTATGTACAGTATATGAAATATAATTACTGTAGTTTTTGATAGTTTATGTACAGTATATTACATATAATTACTGTAGTTTTTGATAGTTTATTTACAGTATATATAACACATATTTGGTGTACTGTTTGATATTTTATGTACAGTATGTAATGTATATTTACTGTACTTTTTGATATTTTATGTACAGTATATTATATATAATTACTGTAATTTTTGATAGTTTATTTACAGTATATTACATATAATTACTGTAGTTTTTGATAGTTTATTTACAGTATATATGACACATATTTGGTGTACTTTTTGATATTTTATGTACAGTATGTAATGTATATTTACTGTACTTTTTGATATTTTATTTACAGTATATAATATAGATTTGGTGTAATTTTTGATATTTTATGTACAGTATATTAAATATAATTACTGTAGTTTTTGACAGTTTATTTACAGTATATATAACTCATATTTGCTGTACTTTTTGATATTTTATGTACAGTATGTAATGTATATTTACTGTACTATTTGATATTTTATTTACAGTATATAATAAACAGTTGGTGTAATTTTTGATAGTTTATTTACAGTATATTAAGTATAATTACTGTAGTTTTTGATAGTTTATTTACAGTATATATGACACATATTTGGTGTACTTTTTGATATTTTATATACAGTATGTATTGTATATTTACTGTACTTTTTGATATTTTATTTACAGTATATAATATAGATTTGGTGTAATTTTTGATATTTTATGTACAGTATATTAAATATAATAACTGTAGTTTTTGATAGTTTATGTACAGTATATTACATATAATTACTGTAGTTTTTGATAGTTTATTTACAGTATATATAACACATATTTGGTGTACTTTTTGATATTTTATGTACAGTACGTAATGTATATTTACTGTACTTTTTGATATTTTATTTACAGTATATAATATAGGTTTGGTGTAATTTTTGATATTTTATGTACAGTATATTAAATATAATTACTGTAATTTTTGATAGTTTATTTACAATATATTACATATAATTACTGTAGTTTTTGATAGTTTATTTACAGTATGTATAGCACATATTTGGTGTACTTTTTGATATTTTATGTACAGTATGTAATGTATATTTACTGTACTTTTTGATATTTTATATACAGTATATTAAATATAATTACTGTAATTTTTGATATTTTATTTACAGTATATTACATATAATTACTGTAGTTTTTCATAGTTTATTTACAGTATATATAACACATATTTGGTGTACTTTTTGATATTTTATGTACAGTATGTAATGTATACTTACTGTACTTTTTGATATTTTATTTACAGTATATAATAATCATTTGGTGTGATTTTTGATATTTTATGTACAGTATATGAAATATAATTACTGTAGTTTTTGATAGTTTATGTACAGTATATTACATATAATTACTGTAGTTTTTGATAGTTTATTTACAGTATATATAACACATATTTGGTGTACTGTTTGATATTTTATGTACAGTATGTAATGTATATTTACTGTACTTTTTGATATTTTATGTACAGTATATTATATATAATTACTGTAATTTTTGATAGTTTATTTACAGTATATTACATAAAATTACTGTAGTTTTTGATAGTTTATTTACTGTATATATAACACATATTTGGTGTACTTTTTGATATTTTATGTACAGTATGTAATGTATATTTACTGTACTTTTTGATATTTTATTTACAGTATATAATATAGATTTGGTGAAATTTTTGATATTTTATGTACAGTATATTAAATATAATTACTGTAGTTTTTGATAGTTTATGTACAGTATATTACATATAATTACTGTAGTTTTTGATAGTTTATTTACAGTATATATAACACATATTTGGTGTACTTTTTGATATTTTATGTACAGTACGTAATGTATATTTACTGTACTTTTTGATATTTTATTTACAGTATATAATATAGATTTGGTGTAATTTTTGATATTTTATGTACAGTATATTAAATATAATTACTGTAATTTTTGATAGTTTATTTACAGTATATTACATATAATTACTGTAGTTTTTGATAGTTTATTTACAGTATATATAACACATATTTGGTGTACTTTTTGATATTTTATGTACAGTATGTAATGTATATTTACTGTAATTTTTGATATTTTATGTACAGTATATTAAATATAATTACTGTAATTTTTGATAGTTTATTTACAGTATATTACATATAATTACTGTAGTTTTTGATAGTTTATTTACAGTATATATGACACATATTTGGTGTACTTTTTGATATTTTATGTACAGTATGTAATGTATATTTACTGTACTTTTTGATATTTTATTTACAGTATATAATATAGATTTGGTGTAATTTTTGATATTTTATGTACAGTATATTAAATATAATTACTGTAGTTTTTGACAGTTTATTTACAGTATATATAACTCATATTTGCTGTACTTTTTGATATTTTATGTACAGTATGTAATGTATATTTACTGTACTATTTGATATTTTATTTACAGTATATAATAAACATTTGGTGTAATTTTTGATAGTTTATTTACAGTATATTAAGTATAATTACTGTAGTTTTTGATAGTTTATTTACAGTATATATGACACATATTTGGTGTACTTTTTGATATTTTATATACAGTATGTATTGTATATTTACTGTACTTTTTGATATTTTATTTACAGTATATAATATAGATTTGGTGTAATTTTTGATATTTTATGTACAGTATATTAAATATAATAACTGTAGTTTTTGATAGTTTATGTACAGTATATTACATATAATTACTGTAGTTTTTGATAGTTTATTTACAGTATATATAACACATATTTGGTGTACTTTTTGATATTTTATGTACAGTACGTAATGTATATTTACTGTACTTTTTGATATTTTATTTACAGTATATAATATAGGTTTGGTGTAATTTTTGATATTTTATGTACAGTATATTAAATATAATTACTGTAATTTTTGATAGTTTATTTACAGTATATTACATATAATTACTGTAGTTTTTGATAGTTTATTTACAGTATGTATAGCACATATTTGGTGTACTTTTTGATATTTTATGTACAGTATGTAATGTATATTTACTGTACTTTTTGATATTTTATATACAGTATATTAAATATAATTACTGTAATTTTTGATATTTTATTTACAGTATATTACATATAATTACTGTAGTTTTTCATAGTTTATTTACAGTATATATAACACATATTTGGTGTACTTTTTGATATTTTATGTACAGTATGTAATGTATACTTACTGTACTTTTTGATATTTTATTTACAGTATATAATAATCATTTGGTGTGATTTTTGATATTTTATGTACAGTATATGAAATATAATTACTGTAGTTTTTGATAGTTTATGTACAGTATATTACATATAATTACTGTAGTTTTTGATAGTTTATTTACAGTATATATAACACATATTTGGTGTACTGTTTGATATTTTATGTACAGTATGTAATGTATATTTACTGTACTTTTTGATATTTTATGTACAGTATATTATATATAATTACTGTAATTTTTGATAGTTTATTTACAGTATATTACATATAATTACTGTAGTTTTTGATAGTTTATTTACAGTATATATGACACATATTTGGTGTACTTTTTGATATTTTATGTACAGTATGTAATGTATATTTACTGTACTTTTTGATATTTTATTTACAGTATATAATATAGATTTGGTGTAATTTTTGATATTTTATGTACAGTATATTAAATATAATTACTGTAGTTTTTGACAGTTTATTTACAGTATATATAACTCATATTTGCTGTACTTTTTGATATTTTATGTACAGTATGTAATGTATATTTACTGTACTATTTGATATTTTATTTACAGTATATAATAAACAGTTGGTGTAATTTTTGATAGTTTATTTACAGTATATTAAGTATAATTACTGTAGTTTTTGATAGTTTATTTACAGTATATATGACACATATTTGGTGTACTTTTTGATATTTTATATACAGTATGTATTGTATATTTACTGTACTTTTTGATATTTTATTTACAGTATATAATATAGATTTGGTGTAATTTTTGATATTTTATGTACAGTATATTAAATATAATAACTGTAGTTTTTGATAGTTTATGTACAGTATATTACATATAATTACTGTAGTTTTTGATAGTTTATTTACAGTATATATAACACATATTTGGTGTACTTTTTGATATTTTATGTACAGTACGTAATGTATATTTACTGTACTTTTTGATATTTTATTTACAGTATATAATATAGGTTTGGTGTAATTTTTGATATTTTATGTACAGTATATTAAATATAATTACTGTAATTTTTGATAGTTTATTTACAATATATTACATATAATTACTGTAGTTTTTGATAGTTTATTTACAGTATGTATAGCACATATTTGGTGTACTTTTTGATATTTTATGTACAGTATGTAATGTATATTTACTGTACTTTTTGATATTTTATATACAGTATATTAAATATAATTACTGTAATTTTTGATATTTTATTTACAGTATATTACATATAATTACTGTAGTTTTTCATAGTTTATTTACAGTATATATAACACATATTTGGTGTACTTTTTGATATTTTATGTACAGTATGTAATGTATACTTACTGTACTTTTTGATATTTTATTTACAGTATATAATAATCATTTGGTGTGATTTTTGATATTTTATGTACAGTATATGAAATATAATTACTGTAGTTTTTGATAGTTTATGTACAGTATATTACATATAATTACTGTAGTTTTTGATAGTTTATTTACAGTATATATAACACATATTTGGTGTACTGTTTGATATTTTATGTACAGTATGTAATGTATATTTACTGTACTTTTTGATATTTTATGTACAGTATATTATATATAATTACTGTAATTTTTGATAGTTTATTTACAGTATATTACATAAAATTACTGTAGTTTTTGATAGTTTATTTACTGTATATATAACACATATTTGGTGTACTTTTTGATATTTTATGTACAGTATGTAATGTATATTTACTGTACTTTTTGATATTTTATTTACAGTATATAATATAGATTTGGTGAAATTTTTGATATTTTATGTACAGTATATTAAATATAATTACTGTAGTTTTTGATAGTTTATGTACAGTATATTACATATAATTACTGTAGTTTTTGATAGTTTATTTACAGTATATATAACACATATTTGGTGTACTTTTTGATATTTTATGTACAGTACGTAATGTATATTTACTGTACTTTTTGATATTTTATTTACAGTATATAATATAGATTTGGTGTAATTTTTGATATTTTATGTACAGTATATTAAATATAATTACTGTAATTTTTGATAGTTTATTTACAGTATATTACATATAATTACTGTAGTTTTTGATAGTTTATTTACAGTATATATAACACATATTTGGTGTACTTTTTGATATTTTATGTACAGTATGTAATGTATATTTACTGTAATTTTTGATATTTTATGTACAGTATATTAAATATAATTACTGTAATTTTTGATAGTTTATTTACAGTATATTACATATAATTACTGTAGTTTTTGATAGTTTATTTACAGTATATATGACACATATTTGGTGTACTTTTTGATATTTTATGTACAGTATGTAATGTATATTTACTGTACTTTTTGATATTTTATTTACAGTATATAATATAGATTTGGTGTAATTTTTGATATTTTATGTACAGTATATTAAATATAATTACTGTAGTTTTTGACAGTTTATTTACAGTATATATAACTCATATTTGCTGTACTTTTTGATATTTTATGTACAGTATGTAATGTATATTTACTGTACTATTTGATATTTTATTTACAGTATATAATAAACATTTGGTGTAATTTTTGATAGTTTATTTACAGTATATTAAGTATAATTACTGTAGTTTTTGATAGTTTATTTACAGTATATATGACACATATTTGGTGTACTTTTTGATATTTTATATACAGTATGTATTGTATATTTACTGTACTTTTTGATATTTTATTTACAGTATATAATATAGATTTGGTGTAATTTTTGATATTTTATGTACAGTATATTAAATATAATAACTGTAGTTTTTGATAGTTTATGTACAGTATATTACATATAATTACTGTAGTTTTTGATAGTTTATTTACAGTATATATAACACATATTTGGTGTACTTTTTGATATTTTATGTACAGTACGTAATGTATATTTACTGTACTTTTTGATATTTTATTTACAGTATATAATATAGGTTTGGTGTAATTTTTGATATTTTATGTACAGTATATTAAATATAATTACTGTAATTTTTGATAGTTTATTTACAGTATATTACATATAATTACTGTAGTTTTTGATAGTTTATTTACAGTATGTATAGCACATATTTGGTGTACTTTTTGATATTTTATGTACAGTATGTAATGTATATTTACTGTACTTTTTGATATTTTATATACAGTATATTAAATATAATTACTGTAATTTTTGATATTTTATTTACAGTATATTACATATAATTACTGTAGTTTTTCATAGTTTATTTACAGTATATATAACACATATTTGGTGTACTTTTTGATATTTTATGTACAGTATGTAATGTATACTTACTGTACTTTTTGATATTTTATTTACAGTATATAATAATCATTTGGTGTGATTTTTGATATTTTATGTACAGTATATGAAATATAATTACTGTAGTTTTTGATAGTTTATGTACAGTATATTACATATAATTACTGTAGTTTTTGATAGTTTATTTACAGTATATATAACACATATTTGGTGTACTGTTTGATATTTTATGTACAGTATGTAATGTATATTTACTGTACTTTTTGATATTTTATGTACAGTATATTATATATAATTACTGTAATTTTTGATAGTTTATTTACAGTATATTACATAAAATTACTGTAGTTTTTGATACTTTATTTACAGTATATATAACACATATTTGGTGTACTTTTTGATATTTTATGTACAGTATGTAATGTATATTTACTGTACTTTTTGATATTTTATATACAGTATATTAAATATAATTACTGTAATTTTTGATATTTTATTTACAGTATATTACATATAATTACTGTAGTTTTTCATAGTTTATTTACAGTATATATAACACATATTTGGTGTACTTTTTGATATTTTATGTACAGTATGTAATGTATACTTACTGTACTTTTTGATATTTTATTTACAGTATATAATAATCATTTGGTGTGATTTTTGATATTTTATGTACAGTATATGAAATATAATTACTGTAGTTTTTGATAGTTTATGTACAGTATATTACATATAATTACTGTAGTTTTTGATAGTTTATTTACAGTATATATAACACATATTTGGTGTACTGTTTGATATTTTATGTACAGTATGTAATGTATATTTACTGTACTTTTTGATATTTTATGTACAGTATATTATATATAATTACTGTAATTTTTGATAGTTTATTTACAGTATATTACATATAATTACTGTAGTTTTTGATAGTTTATTTACAGTATATATGACACATATTTGGTGTACTTTTTGATATTTTATGTACAGTATGTAATGTATATTTACTGTACTTTTTGATATTTTATTTACAGTATATAATATAGATTTGGTGTAATTTTTGATATTTTATGTACAGTATATTAAATATAATTACTGTAGTTTTTGACAGTTTATTTACAGTATATATAACTCATATTTGCTGTACTTTTTGATATTTTATGTACAGTATGTAATGTATATTTACTGTACTATTTGATATTTTATTTACAGTATATAATAAACAGTTGGTGTAATTTTTGATAGTTTATTTACAGTATATTAAGTATAATTACTGTAGTTTTTGATAGTTTATTTACAGTATATATGACACATATTTGGTGTACTTTTTGATATTTTATATACAGTATGTATTGTATATTTACTGTACTTTTTGATATTTTATTTACAGTATATAATATAGATTTGGTGTAATTTTTGATATTTTATGTACAGTATATTAAATATAATAACTGTAGTTTTTGATAGTTTATGTACAGTATATTACATATAATTACTGTAGTTTTTGATAGTTTATTTACAGTATATATAACACATATTTGGTGTACTTTTTGATATTTTATGTACAGTACGTAATGTATATTTACTGTACTTTTTGATATTTTATTTACAGTATATAATATAGGTTTGGTGTAATTTTTGATATTTTATGTACAGTATATTAAATATAATTACTGTAATTTTTGATAGTTTATTTACAATATATTACATATAATTACTGTAGTTTTTGATAGTTTATTTACAGTATGTATAGCACATATTTGGTGTACTTTTTGATATTTTATGTACAGTATGTAATGTATATTTACTGTACTTTTTGATATTTTATATACAGTATATTAAATATAATTACTGTAATTTTTGATATTTTATTTACAGTATATTACATATAATTACTGTAGTTTTTCATAGTTTATTTACAGTATATATAACACATATTTGGTGTACTTTTTGATATTTTATGTACAGTATGTAATGTATACTTACTGTACTTTTTGATATTTTATTTACAGTATATAATAATCATTTGGTGTGATTTTTGATATTTTATGTACAGTATATGAAATATAATTACTGTAGTTTTTGATAGTTTATGTACAGTATATTACATATAATTACTGTAGTTTTTGATAGTTTATTTACAGTATATATAACACATATTTGGTGTACTGTTTGATATTTTATGTACAGTATGTAATGTATATTTACTGTACTTTTTGATATTTTATGTACAGTATATTATATATAATTACTGTAATTTTTGATAGTTTATTTACAGTATATTACATAAAATTACTGTAGTTTTTGATAGTTTATTTACAGTATATATAACACATATTTGGTGTACTTTTTGATATTTTATGTACAGTATGTAATGTATATTTACTGTACTTTTTGATATTTTATTTACAGTATATAATATAGATTTGGTGAAATTTTTGATATTTTATGTACAGTATATTAAATATAATTACTGTAGTTTTTGATAGTTTATGTACAGTATATTACATATAATTACTGTAGTTTTTGATAGTTTATTTACAGTATATATAACACATATTTGGTGTACTTTTTGATATTTTATGTACAGTACGTAATGTATATTTACTGTACTTTTTGATATTTTATTTACAGTATATAATATAGATTTGGTGTAATTTTTGATATTTTATGTACAGTATATTAAATATAATTACTGTAATTTTTGATAGTTTATTTACAGTATATTACATATAATTACTGTAGTTTTTGATAGTTTATTTACAGTATATATAACACATATTTGGTGTACTTTTTGATATTTTATGTACAGTATGTAATGTATATTTACTGTAATTTTTGATATTTTATGTACAGTATATTAAATATAATTACTGTAATTTTTGATAGTTTATTTACAGTATATTACATATAATTACTGTAGTTTTTGATAGTTTATTTACAGTATATATGACACATATTTGGTGTACTTTTTGATATTTTATGTACAGTATGTAATGTATATTTACTGTACTTTTTGATATTTTATTTACAGTATATAATATAGATTTGGTGTAATTTTTGATATTTTATGTACAGTATATTAAATATAATTACTGTAGTTTTTGACAGTTTATTTACAGTATATATAACTCATATTTGCTGTACTTTTTGATATTTTATGTACAGTATGTAATGTATATTTACTGTACTATTTTATATTTTATTTACAGTATATAATAAACATTTGGTGTAATTTTTGATAGTTTATTTACAGTATATTAAGTATAATTACTGTAGTTTTTGATAGTTTATTTACAGTATATATGACACATATTTGGTGTACTTTTTGATATTTTATATACAGTATGTATTGTATATTTACTGTACTTTTTGATATTTTATTTACAGTATATAATATAGATTTGGTGTAATTTTTGATATTTTATGTACAGTATATTAAATATAATAACTGTAGTTTTTGATAGTTTATGTACAGTATATTACATATAATTACTGTAGTTTTTGATAGTTTATTTACAGTATATATAACACATATTTGGTGTACTTTTTGATATTTTATGTACAGTACGTAATGTATATTTACTGTACTTTTTGATATTTTATTTACAGTATATAACATAGGTTTGGTGTAATTTTTGATATTTTATGTACAGTATATTAAATATAATTACTGTAATTTTTGATAGTTTATTTACAATATATTACATATAATTACTGTAGTTTTTGATAGTTTATTTACAGTATGTATAGCACATATTTGGTGTACTTTTTGATATTTTATGTACAGTATGTAATGTATATTTACTGTACTTTTTGATATTTTATATACAGTATATTAAATATAATTACTGTAATTTTTGATATTTTATTTACAGTATATTACATATAATTACTGTAGTTTTTCATAGTTTATTTACAGTATATATAACACATATTTGGTGTACTTTTTGATATTTTATGTACAGTATGTAATGTATACTTACTGTACTTTTTGATATTTTATTTACAGTATATAATAATCATTTGGTGTGATTTTTGATATTTTATGTACAGTATATGAAATATAATTACTGTAGTTTTTGATAGTTTATGTACAGTATATTACATATAATTACTGTAGTTTTTGATAGTTTATTTACAGTATATATAACACATATTTGGTGTACTGTTTGATATTTTATGTACAGTATGTAATGTATATTTACTGTACTTTTTGATATTTTATGTACAGTATATTATATATAATTACTGTAATTTTTGATAGTTTATTTACAGTATATTACATAAAATTACTGTAGTTTTTGATACTTTATTTACAGTATATATAACACATATTTGGTGTACTTTTTGATATTTTATGTACAGTATGTAATGTATATTTACTGTACTTTTTGATATTTTATTTACAGTATATAATATAGATTTGGTGAAATTTTTGATATTTTATGTACAGTATATTAAATATAATTACTGTAGTTTTTGATAGTTTATGTACAGTATATTACATATAATTACTGTAGTTTTTGATAGTTTATTTACAGTATATATAACACATATTTGGTGTACTTTTTGATATTTTATGTACAGTACGTAATGTATATTTACTGTACTTTTTGATATTTTATTTACAGTATATAATATAGATTTGGTGTAATTTTTGATATTTTATGTACAGTATATTAAATATAATTACTGTAATTTTTGATATTTTATTTACAGTATATTACATATAATTACTGTAGTTTTTGATAGTTTATTTACAGTATATATGACACATATTTGGTGTACTTTTTGATATTTTATGTACAGTATGTAATGTATATTTACTGTACTTTTTGATATTTTATTTACAGTATATAATATAGATTTGGTGTAATTTTTGATATTTTATGTACAGTATATTAAATATAATTACTGTAGTTTTTGACAGTTTATTTACAGTATATATAACTCATATTTGCTGTACTTTTTGATATTTTATGTACAGTATGTAATGTATATTTACTGTACTATTTGATATTTTATTTACAGTATATAATAAACATTTGGTGTAATTTTTGATAGTTTATTTACAGTATATTAAGTATAATTACTGTAGTTTTTGATAGTTTATTTACAGTATATATGACACATATTTGGTGTACTTTTTGATATTTTATGTACAGTATGTAATGTATATTTACTGTACTTTTTGATATTTTATATACAGTATATTAAATATAATTACTGTAATTTTTGATATTTTATTTACAGTATATTACATATAATTACTGTAGTTTTTCATAGTTTATTTACAGTATATATAACACATATTTGGTGTACTTTTTGATATTTTATGTACAGTATGTAATGTATACTTACTGTACTTTTTGATATTTTATTTACAGTATATAATAATCATTTGGTGTGATTTTTGATATTTTATGTACAGTATATGAAATATAATTACTGTAGTTTTTGATAGTTTATGTACAGTATATTACATATAATTACTGTAGTTTTTGATAGTTTATTTACAGTATATATAACACATATTTGGTGTACTGTTTGATATTTTATGTACAGTATGTAATGTATATTTACTGTACTTTTTGATATTTTATGTACAGTATATTATATATAATTACTGTAATTTTTGATAGTTTATTTACAGTATATTACATAAAATTACTGTAGTTTTTGATACTTTATTTACAGTATATATAACACATATTTGGTGTACTTTTTGATATTTTATGTACAGTATGTAATGTATATTTACTGTACTTTTTGATATTTTATATACAGTATATTAAATATAATTACTGTAATTTTTGATATTTTATTTACAGTATATTACATATAATTACTGTAGTTTTTCATAGTTTATTTACAGTATATATAACACATATTTGGTGTACTTTTTGATATTTTATGTACAGTATGTAATGTATACTTACTGTACTTTTTGATATTTTATTTACAGTATATAATAATCATTTGGTGTGATTTTTGATATTTTATGTACAGTATATGAAATATAATTACTGTAGTTTTTGATAGTTTATGTACAGTATATTACATATAATTACTGTAGTTTTTGATAGTTTATTTACAGTATATATAACACATATTTGGTGTACTGTTTGATATTTTATGTACAGTATGTAATGTATATTTACTGTACTTTTTGATATTTTATGTACAGTATATTATATATAATTACTGTAATTTTTGATAGTTTATTTACAGTATATTACATATAATTACTGTAGTTTTTGATAGTTTATTTACAGTATATATGACACATATTTGGTGTACTTTTTGATATTTTATGTACAGTATGTAATGTATATTTACTGTACTTTTTGATATTTTATTTACAGTATATAATATAGATTTGGTGTAATTTTTGATATTTTATGTACAGTATATTAAATATAATTACTGTAGTTTTTGACAGTTTATTTACAGTATATATAACTCATATTTGCTGTACTTTTTGATATTTTATGTACAGTATGTAATGTATATTTACTGTACTATTTGATATTTTATTTACAGTATATAATAAACAGTTGGTGTAATTTTTGATAGTTTATTTACAGTATATTAAGTATAATTACTGTAGTTTTTGATAGTTTATTTACAGTATATATGACACATATTTGGTGTACTTTTTGATATTTTATATACAGTATGTATTGTATATTTACTGTACTTTTTGATATTTTATTTACAGTATATAATATAGATTTGGTGTAATTTTTGATATTTTATGTACAGTATATTAAATATAATAACTGTAGTTTTTGATAGTTTATGTACAGTATATTACATATAATTACTGTAGTTTTTGATAGTTTATTTACAGTATATATAACACATATTTGGTGTACTTTTTGATATTTTATGTACAGTACGTAATGTATATTTACTGTACTTTTTGATATTTTATTTACAGTATATAATATAGGTTTGGTGTAATTTTTGATATTTTATGTACAGTATATTAAATATAATTACTGTAAATTTGATAGTTTATTTACAATATATTACATATAATTACTGTAGTTTTTGATAGTTTATTTACAGTATGTATAGCACATATTTGGTGTACTTTTTGATATTTTATGTACAGTATGTAATGTATATTTACTGTACTTTTTGATATTTTATATACAGTATATTAAATATAATTACTGTAATTTTTGATATTTTATTTACAGTATATTACATATAATTACTGTAGTTTTTCATAGTTTATTTACAGTATATATAACACATATTTGGTGTACTTTTTGATATTTTATGTACAGTATGTAATGTATACTTACTGTACTTTTTGATATTTTATTTACAGTATATAATAATCATTTGGTGTGATTTTTGATATTTTATGTACAGTATATGAAATATAATTACTGTAGTTTTTGATAGTTTATGTACAGTATATTACATATAATTACTGTAGTTTTTGATAGTTTATTTACAGTATATATAACACATATTTGGTGTACTGTTTGATATTTTATGTACAGTATGTAATGTATATTTACTGTACTTTTTGATATTTTATGTACAGTATATTATATATAATTACTGTAATTTTTGATAGTTTATTTACAGTATATTACATAAAATTACTGTAGTTTTTGATAGTTTATTTACAGTATATATAACACATATTTGGTGTACTTTTTGATATTTTATGTACAGTATGTAATGTATATTTACTGTACTTTTTGATATTTTATTTACAGTATATAATATAGATTTGGTGAAATTTTTGATATTTTATGTACAGTATATTAAATATAATTACTGTAGTTTTTGATAGTTTATGTACAGTATATTACATATAATTACTGTAGTTTTTGATAGTTTATTTACAGTATATATAACACATATTTGGTGTACTTTTTGATATTTTATGTACAGTACGTAATGTATATTTACTGTACTTTTTGATATTTTATTTACAGTATATAATATAGATTTGGTGTAATTTTTGATATTTTATGTACAGTATATTAAATATAATTACTGTAATTTTTGATAGTTTATTTACAGTATATTACATATAATTACTGTAGTTTTTGATAGTTTATTTACAGTATATATAACACATATTTGGTGTACTTTTTGATATTTTATGTACAGTATGTAATGTATATTTACTGTAATTTTTGATATTTTATGTACAGTATATTAAATATAATTACTGTAATTTTTGATAGTTTATTTACAGTATATTACATATAATTACTGTAGTTTTTGATAGTTTATTTACAGTATATATGACACATATTTGGTGTACTTTTTGATATTTTATGTACAGTATGTAATGTATATTTACTGTACTTTTTGATATTTTATTTACAGTATATAATATAGATTTGGTGTAATTTTTGATATTTTATGTACAGTATATTAAATATAATTACTGTAGTTTTTGACAGTTTATTTACAGTATATATAACTCATATTTGCTGTACTTTTTGATATTTTATGTACAGTATGTAATGTATATTTACTGTACTATTTTATATTTTATTTACAGTATATAATAAACATTTGGTGTAATTTTTGATAGTTTATTTACAGTATATTAAGTATAATTACTGTAGTTTTTGATAGTTTATTTACAGTATATATGACACATATTTGGTGTACTTTTTGATATTTTATATACAGTATGTATTGTATATTTACTGTACTTTTTGATATTTTATTTACAGTATATAATATAGATTTGGTGTAATTTTTGATATTTTATGTACAGTATATTAAATATAATAACTGTAGTTTTTGATAGTTTATGTACAGTATATTACATATAATTACTGTAGTTTTTGATAGTTTATTTACAGTATATATAACACATATTTGGTGTACTTTTTGATATTTTATGTACAGTACGTAATGTATATTTACTGTACTTTTTGATATTTTATTTACAGTATATAATATAGGTTTGGTGTAATTTTTGATATTTTATGTACAGTATATTAAATATAATTACTGTAATTTTTGATAGTTTATTTACAATATATTACATATAATTACTGTAGTTTTTGATAGTTTATTTACAGTATGTATAGCACATATTTGGTGTACTTTTTGATATTTTATGTACAGTATGTAATGTATATTTACTGTACTTTTTGATATTTTATATACAGTATATTAAATATAATTACTGTAATTTTTGATATTTTATTTACAGTATATTACATATAATTACTGTAGTTTTTCATAGTTTATTTACAGTATATATAACACATATTTGGTGTACTTTTTGATATTTTATGTACAGTATGTAATGTATACTTACTGTACTTTTTGATATTTTATTTACAGTATATAATAATCATTTGGTGTGATTTTTGATATTTTATGTACAGTATATGAAATATAATTACTGTAGTTTTTGATAGTTTATGTACAGTATATTACATATAATTACTGTAGTTTTTGATAGTTTATTTACAGTATATATAACACATATTTGGTGTACTGTTTGATATTTTATGTACAGTATGTAATGTATATTTACTGTACTTTTTGATATTTTATGTACAGTATATTATATATAATTACTGTAATTTTTGATAGTTTATTTACAGTATATTACATAAAATTACTGTAGTTTTTGATAGTTTATTTACAGTATATATAACACATATTTGGTGTACTTTTTGATATTTTATGTACAGTATGTAATGTATATTTACTGTACTTTTTGATATTTTATTTACAGTATATAATATAGATTTGGTGAAATTTTTGATATTTTATGTACAGTATATTAAATATAATTACTGTAGTTTTTGATAGTTTATGTACAGTATATTACATATAATTACTGTAGTTTTTGATAGTTTATTTACAGTATATATAACACATATTTGGTGTACTTTTTGATATTTTATGTACAGTACGTAATGTATATTTACTGTACTTTTTGATATTTTATTTACAGTATATAATATAGATTTGGTGTAATTTTTGATATTTTATGTACAGTATATTAAATATAATTACTGTAATTTTTGATAGTTTATTTACAGTATATTACATATAATTACTGTAGTTTTTGATAGTTTATTTACAGTATATATAACACATATTTGGTGTACTTTTTGATATTTTATGTACAGTATGTAATGTATATTTACTGTAATTTTTGATATTTTATGTACAGTATATTAAATATAATTACTGTAATTTTTGATAGTTTATTTACAGTATATTACATATAATTACTGTAGTTTTTGATAGTTTATTTACAGTATATATGACACATATTTGGTGTACTTTTTGATATTTTATGTACAGTATGTAATGTATATTTACTGTACTTTTTGATATTTTATTTACAGTATATAATATAGATTTGGTGTAATTTTTGATATTTTATGTACAGTATATTAAATATAATTACTGTAGTTTTTGACAGTTTATTTACAGTATATATAACTCATATTTGCTGTACTTTTTGATATTTTATGTACAGTATGTAATGTATATTTACTGTACTATTTTATATTTTATTTACAGTATATAATAAACATTTGGTGTAATTTTTGATAGTTTATTTACAGTATATTAAGTATAATTACTGTAGTTTTTGATAGTTTATTTACAGTATATATGACACATATTTGGTGTACTTTTTGATATTTTATATACAGTATGTATTGTATATTTACTGTACTTTTTGATATTTTATTTACAGTATATAATATAGATTTGGTGTAATTTTTGATATTTTATGTACAGTATATTAAATATAATAACTGTAGTTTTTGATAGTTTATGTACAGTATATTACATATAATTACTGTAGTTTTTGATAGTTTATTTACAGTATATATAACACATATTTGGTGTACTTTTTGATATTTTATGTACAGTACGTAATGTATATTTACTGTACTTTTTGATATTTTATTTACAGTATATAATATAGGTTTGGTGTAATTTTTGATATTTTATGTACAGTATATTAAATATAATTACTGTAATTTTTGATAGTTTATTTACAATATATTACATATAATTACTGTAGTTTTTGATAGTTTATTTACAGTATGTATAGCACATATTTGGTGTACTTTTTGATATTTTATGTACAGTATGTAATGTATATTTACTGTACTTTTTGATATTTTATATACAGTATATTAAATATAATTACTGTAATTTTTGATATTTTATTTACAGTATATTACATATAATTACTGTAGTTTTTCATAGTTTATTTACAGTATATATAACACATATTTGGTGTACTTTTTGATATTTTATGTACAGTATGTAATGTATACTTACTGTACTTTTTGATATTTTATTTACAGTATATAATAATCATTTGGTGTGATTTTTGATATTTTATGTACAGTATATGAAATATAATTACTGTAGTTTTTGATAGTTTATGTACAGTATATTACATATAATTACTGTAGTTTTTGATAGTTTATTTACAGTATATATAACACATATTTGGTGTACTGTTTGATATTTTATGTACAGTATGTAATGTATATTTACTGTACTTTTTGATATTTTATGTACAGTATATTATATATAATTACTGTAATTTTTGATAGTTTATTTACAGTATATTACATAAAATTACTGTAGTTTTTGATACTTTATTTACAGTATATATAACACATATTTGGTGTACTTTTTGATATTTTATGTACAGTATGTAATGTATATTTACTGTACTTTTTGATATTTTATTTACAGTATATAATATAGATTTGGTGAAATTTTTGATATTTTATGTACAGTATATTAAATATAATTACTGTAGTTTTTGATAGTTTATGTACAGTATATTACATATAATTACTGTAGTTTTTGATAGTTTATTTACAGTATATATAACACATATTTGGTGTACTTTTTGATATTTTATGTACAGTACGTAATGTATATTTACTGTACTTTTTGATATTTTATTTACAGTATATAATATAGATTTGGTGTAATTTTTGATATTTTATGTACAGTATATTAAATATAATTACTGTAATTTTTGATATTTTATTTACAGTATATTACATATAATTACTGTAGTTTTTGATAGTTTATTTACAGTATATATGACACATATTTGGTGTACTTTTTGATATTTTATGTACAGTATGTAATGTATATTTAGTGTACTTTTTGATATTTTATTTACAGTATATAATATAGATTTGGTGTAATTTTTGATATTTTATGTACAGTATATTAAATATAATTACTGTAGTTTTTGACAGTTTATTTACAGTATATATAACTCATATTTGCTGTACTTTTTGATATTTTATGTACAGTATGTAATGTATATTTACTGTACTATTTGATATTTTATTTACAGTATATAATAAACATTTGGTGTAATTTTTGATAGTTTATTTACAGTATATTAAGTATAATTACTGTAGTTTTTGATAGTTTATTTACAGTATATATGACACATATTTGGTGTACTTTTTGATATTTTATATACAGTATGTATTGTATATTTACTGTACTTTTTGATATTTGATTTACAGTATATAATATAGATTTGGTGTAATTTTTGATATTTTATGTACAGTATATTAAATATAATAACTGTAGTTTTTGATAGTTTATGTACAGTATATTACATATAATTACTGTAGTTTTTGATAGTTTATTTACAGTATATATAACACATATTTGGTGTACTTTTTGATATTTTATGTACAGTACGTAATGTATATTTACTGTACTTTTTGATATTTTATTTACAGTATATAATATAGATTTGGTGTAATTTTTGATATTTTATGTACAGTATATTAAATATAATTACTGTAATTTTTGATAGTTTATTTACAATATATTACATATAATTACTGTAGTTTTTGATAGTTTATTTACAGTATGTATAGCACATATTTGGTGTACTTTTTGATATTTTATGTACAGTATGTAATGTATATTTACTGTACTTTTTGATATTTTATATACAGTATATTAAATATAATTACTGTAATTTTTGATATTTTATTTACAGTATATTACATATAATTACTGTAGTTTTTCATAGTTTATTTACAGTATATATAACACATATTTGGTGTACTTTTTGATATTTTATGTACAGTATGTAATGTATACTTACTGTACTTTTTGATATTTTATTTACAGTATATAATAATCATTTGGTGTGATTTTTGATATTTTATGTACAGTATATGAAATATAATTACTGTAATTTTTGATAGTTTATTTACAGTATATTACATATAATTACTGTAGTTTTTGATAGTTTATTTACAGTATATATAACACATATTTGGTGTACTTTTTGATATTTTATGTACAGTATGTAATGTATATTTACTGTACTTTTTGATATTTTATGTACAGTATATTATATATAATTACTGTAATTTTTGATAGTTTATTTACAGAATATTACATAAAATTACTGTAGTTTTTGATAGTATATTTACAGTATATATAACACATATTTGGTGTACTTTTTGATATTTTATGTACAGTATGTAATGTATATTTACTGTACTTTTTGATATTTTATTTACAGTATATAATATAGATTTGGTGTAATTTTTGGTATTTTATGTACAGTATATTAAATATAATTACTGTAGTTTTTGATAGTTTATTTACAGTATATATAACTCATATTTGGTGTACTTTTTGATATTTTATGTACAGTATGTAATGTATATTTACTGTACTTTTTGATATTTTATTTACAGTATATAATAAACATTTGGTGTATTTTTTGATATTTTACGTAAAGTATATTGCATATAATTACTGTAGTTTTTGATAGTTTATTTACAGTATATATAACACATATTTGGTGTACTTTTTGATATTTTATGTACAGTACGTAATGTATATTTACTGTACTTTTTGATATTTTATTTACAGTATATAATATAGATTTGGTGTAATTTTTGATATTTTATGTACAGTATATTAAATATAATTACTGTAATTTTTGATAGTTTATTTACAGTATATTACATATAATTACTGTAGTTTTTGATAGTTTATTTACAGTATATATAACACATATTTGGTGTACTTTTTGATATTTTATGTACAGTATGTAATGTATATTTACTGTACTTTTTGATATTTTATGTACAGTATATTAAATATAATTACTGTAATTTTTGATAGTTTATTTACAGTATATTACATATAATTACTGTAGTTTTTGATAGTTTATTTACAGTATATATGACACATATTTGGTGTACTTTTTGATATTTTATGTACAGTATGTAATGTATATTTACTGTACTTTTTGATATTTTATTTACAGTATATAATATAGATTTGGTGTAATTTTTGATATTTTATGTACAGTATATTAAATATAATTACTGTAGTTTTTGACAGTTTATTTACAGTATATATAACTCATATTTGCTGTACTTTTTGATATTTTATGTACAGTATGTAATGTATATTTACTGTACTATTTGATATTTTATTTACAGTATATAATAAACATTTGGTGTAATTTTTGATAGTTTATTTACAGTATATTAAGTATAATTACTGTAGTTTTTGATAGTTTATTTACAGTATATATGACACATATTTGGTGTACTTTTTGATATTTTATATACAGTATGTATTGTATATTTACTGTACTTTTTGATATTTTATTTACAGTATATAATATAGATTTGGTGTAATTTTTGATATTTTATGTACAGTATATTAAATATAATAACTGTAGTTTTTGATAGTTTATGTACAGTATATTACATATAATTACTGTAGTTTTTGATAGTTTATTTACAGTATATATAACACATATTTGGTGTACTTTTTGATATTTTATGTACAGTACGTAATGTATATTTACTGTACTTTTTGATATTTTATTTACAGTATATAATATAGGTTTGGTGTAATTTTTGATATTTTATGTACAGTATATTAAATATAATTACTGTAATTTTTGATAGTTTATTTACAATATATTACATATAATTACTGTAGTTTTTGATAGTTTATTTACAGTATGTATAGCACATATTTGGTGTACTTTTTGATATTTTATGTACAGTATGTAATGTATATTTACTGTACTTTTTGATATTTTATATACAGTATATTAAATATAATTACTGTAATTTTTGATATTTTATTTACAGTATATTACATATAATTACTGTAGTTTTTCATAGTTTATTTACAGTATATATAACACATATTTGGTGTACTTTTTGATATTTTATGTACAGTATGTAATGTATACTTACTGTACTTTTTGATATTTTATTTACAGTATATAATAATCATTTGGTGTGATTTTTGATATTTTATGTACAGTATATGAAATATAATTACTGTAATTTTTGATAGTTTATTTACAGTATATTACATATAATTACTGTAGTTTTTGGTAGTTTATTTACAGTATATATAACACATATTTGGTGTACTTTTTGATATTTTATGTACAGTATGTAATGTATATTTACTGTACTTTTTGATATTTTATGTACAGTATATTATATATAATTACTGTAATTTTTGATAGTTTATTTACAGAATATTACATAAAATTACTGTAGTTTTTGATAGTATATTTACAGTATATATAACACATATTTGGTGTACTTTTTGATATTTTATGTACAGTATGTAATGTATATTTACTGTACTTTTTGATATTTTATTTACAGTATATAATATAGATTTGGTGTAATTTTTGGTATTTTATGTACAGTATATTAAATATAATTACTGTAGTTTTTGATAGTTTATTTACAGTATATATAACTCATATTTGGTGTACTTTTTGATATTTTATGTACAGTATGTAATGTATATTTACTGTACTTTTTGATATTTTATTTACAGTATATAATAAACATTTGGTGTATTTTTTGATATTTTACGTAAAGTATATTGCATATAATTACTGTAGTTTTTGATAGTTTATTTACAGTATATATAACACATATTTGGTGTACTTTTTGATATTTTATGTGCAGTATGTAATGTATATTTACTGTACTTTTTGATATTTTATTTACAGTATATAATATAGATTTGGTGTAATTTTTGATATTTTATGTACAGTATATTAAATATAATTACTGTAATTTTTGATAGTTTATGTACAGTATATTACATATAATTACTGTAGTTTTTGATAGTTTATTTACAGTATATATAACACATATTTGGTGTACTTTTTGATATTTTATGTACAGTATGTAATGTATATTTACTGTACTTTTTGATATTTTATGTACAGTATATTATATATAATTACTGTAATTTTTGATAGTTTATTTACAGAATATTACATAAAATTACTGTAGTTTTTGATAGTTTATTTACAGTATATATGACACATATTTGGTGTACTTTTTGATATTTTATGTACAGTATGTAATGTATATTTACTGTACTTTTTGATATTTTATTTACAGTATATAATAAACATTTGGTGTATTTTTTGATATTTTACGTAAAGTTTATTGCATATAATTACTGTAGTTTTGATAGTTTATTTACAGTATATATAACACATATTTGGTGTACTATTTGATATTTTATGTGCAGTATGTAATGTATATTTACTGTACTTTTTGATATTTTATTTACAGTATATAATATAGATTTGGTGTAATTTTTGATATTTTATGTACAGTATATTAAATATAATTACTGTAGTTTTTGATAGTTTATGTACAGTATATTACATATAATTACTGTAGTTTTTGATAGTTTATTTACAGTATATATAGCACATATTTTGTGTACTTTTTGATATTTTATGTACAGTATGTAATGTATATTTACTGAATTTTTGTTATTTTATTTACAGTATATAATATAGGTTTGGTGTAATTTTTGATATTTTATGTACAGTATATTAAATATAATTACTGTAATTTTTGATAGTTTATTTACAGTATATTACATATAATTACTGTAGTTTTTGATAGTTTATGTACAGTATATTAAATATAATTACTGTAGTTTTTGATAGTTTATTTACAGTATATTACATATAATTACTGTAGTTTTTGATAGTTTATTTACAGTATATATAGCACATATTTGGTGTACTTTTTGATATTTTTTGTACAGTATGTAATGTATATTTACTGAATTTTTGTTATTTTATTTACAGTATATAATATAGGTTTGGTGTAATTTTTGATATTTTATGTACAGTATATTAAATATAATGACTGTAATTTTTGATAGTTTATTTACAGTATATTACATAAAATTACTGTAGTTTTTGATAGTTTATTTACAGTATATATAACACATATTTGGTGTACTTTTTGATATTTTATGTACAGTATGTAATGTATATTTACTGTACTATTTGATATTTTATTTACAGTATATAATAACCATTTGGTGTCATTTTTGATAGTTTATTTACAGTATATTAAGTATAATTACTGTAGTTTTTGATAGTTTATTTACAGTATATATGACACATATTTGGTGTACTTTTTGATATTTTATGTACAGTATGTATTGTATATTTACTGTACTTTTTGATATTTTATTTACAGTATATAATATAGATATGGTGTAATTTTTGATATTTTATGTACAGTATATTAAATATAATTACTGTAGTTTTTGATAGTTTATTTACAGTATATTACATATAATTACTGTAGTTTTTGATAGTTTATTTACAGTATATATAGCACATATTTGGTGTACTTTTTGATATTTTATGTACAGTACGTAATATATATTTACTGAATTTTTGTTATTTTATTTACAGTATATAATATAGGTTTGGTGTAATTTTTGATATTTTATGTACAGTATATTAAATATAATTACTGTAATTTTTGATAGTTTATTTACAGTATATTACATATAATTACTGTAGTTTTTGATAGTTTATTTACAGTATATATAGCACATATTTGGTGTACTTTTTGATATATTATGTACAGTATGTAATGTATATTTACTGTACTTTTTGATATTTTATTTACAGTATATAATAAACATTTGGTGTATTTTTTGATATTTTACGTAAAGTATATTGCATATAATTACTGTAGTTTTTGATAGTTTATTTACAGTATATATAGCACATATTTGGTGTACTTTTTGATATTTTATGTGCAGTATGTAATGTATATTTACTGTACTTTTTGATATTTTATTTACAGTATATAATATAGATTTGGTGTAATTTTTGATATTTTATGTACAGTATATTAAATATAATTACTGTAGTTTTTGATAGTTTATTTACAGTATATTACATATAATTACTGTAGTTTTTGATAGTTTATTTACAGTATATATAGCACATATTTGGTGTACTTTTTGATATTTTATGTACAGTATGTAATGTATATTTACTGAATTTTTGTTATTTTATTTACAGTATATAATATAGATTTGGTGTAATTTTTGATATTTTATGTACAGTATATTAAATATAATTACTGTAATTTTTGATAGTTTATTTACAGTATATTACATATAATTACTGTAGTTTTTGATAGTTTATTTACAGTATATATAACACATATTTGGTGTACTTTTTGATATTTTATGTACAGTATGTAATGTATATTTACTGTACTATTTGATATTTTATTTACAGTATATAATAAACAATTGGTGTAATTTTTGATAGTTTATTTACAGTATATTAAGTATAATTACTGTAGTTTTTGATAGTTTATTTACAGTATATATGACACATATTTGGTGTACTTTTTGATATTTTATGTACAGTATGTATTGTATATTTACTGTACTTTTTGATATTTTATTTACAGTATATAATATAGATTTGGTGTAATTTTTGATATTTTATGTACAGTATATTAAATATAATTACTGTAGTTTTTGATAGTTTATGTACAGTATATTACATATAATTACTGTAGTTTTTGATAGTTTATTTACAGTATATATAACACATATTTGATGTACTTTTTGATATTTTATGTACAGTACGTAATGTATATTTACTGTACTTTTTCATATTTTATTTACAGTATATAATATAGGTATGGTGTAATTTTTGATATTTTATGTACAGTATATTAAATATAATTACTGTAATTTTTGATAGTTTATGTACAGTATATTACATATAATTACTGTAGTTTTTGATAGTTTATTTACAGTATATATAACACATATTTGGTGTACTTTTTGATATTTTATGTACAGTATGTAATGTATATTTACTGTACTTTTTGATATTTTATGTACAGTATATTATATATAATTACTGTAATTTTTGATAGTTTATTTACAGAATATTACATAAAATTACTGTAGTTTTTGATAGTTTATTTACAGTATATATGACACATATTTGGTGTACTTTTTGATATTTTATGTACAGTATGTAATGTATATTTACTGTACTTTTTGATATTTTATTTACAGTATATAATAAACATTTGGTGTATTTTTTGATATTTTACGTAAAGTTTATTGCATATAATTACTGTAGTTTTGATAGTTTATTTACAGTATATATAACACATATTTGGTGTACTATTTGATATTTTATGTGCAGTATGTAATGTATATTTACTGTACTTTTTGATATTTTATTTACAGTATATAATATAGATTTGGTGTAATTTTTGATATTTTATGTACAGTATATTAAATATAATTACTGTAGTTTTTGATAGTTTATGTACAGTATATTACATATAATTACTGTAGTTTTTGATAGTTTATTTACAGTATATATAGCACATATTTTGTGTACTTTTTGATATTTTATGTACAGTATGTAATGTATATTTACTGAATTTTTGTTATTTTATTTACAGTATATAATATAGGTTTGGTGTAATTTTTGATATTTTATGTACAGTATATTAAATATAATTACTGTAATTTTTGATAGTTTATTTACAGTATATTACATATAATTACTGTAGTTTTTGATAGTTTATGTACAGTATATTAAATATAATTACTGTAGTTTTTGATAGTTTATTTACAGTATATTACATATAATTACTGTAGTTTTTGATAGTTTATTTACAGTATATATAGCACATATTTGGTGTACTTTTTGATATTTTTTGTACAGTATGTAATGTATATTTACTGAATTTTTGTTATTTTATTTACAGTATATAATATAGGTTTGGTGTAATTTTTGATATTTTATGTACAGTATATTAAATATAATGACTGTAATTTTTGATAGTTTATTTACAGTATATTACATAAAATTACTGTAGTTTTTGATAGTTTATTTACAGTATATATAACACATATTTGGTGTACTTTTTGATATTTTATGTACAGTATGTAATGTATATTTACTGTACTATTTGATATTTTATTTACAGTATATAATAACCATTTGGTGTCATTTTTGATAGTTTATTTACAGTATATTAAGTATAATTACTGTAGTTTTTGATAGTTTATTTACAGTATATATGACACATATTTGGTGTACTTTTTGATATTTTATGTACAGTATGTATTGTATATTTACTGTACTTTTTGATATTTTATTTACAGTATATAATATAGATATGGTGTAATTTTTGATATTTTATGTACAGTATATTAAATATAATTACTGTAGTTTTTGATAGTTTATTTACAGTATATTACATATAATTACTGTAGTTTTTGATAGTTTATTTACAGTATATATAGCACATATTTGGTGTACTTTTTGATATTTTATGTACAGTACGTAATATATATTTACTGAATTTTTGTTATTTTATTTACAGTATATAATATAGGTTTGGTGTAATTTTTGATATTTTATGTACAGTATATTAAATATAATTACTGTAATTTTTGATAGTTTATTTACAGTATATTACATATAATTACTGTAGTTTTTGATAGTTTATTTACAGTATATATAGCACATATTTGGTGTACTTTTTGATATATTATGTACAGTATGTAATGTATATTTACTGTACTTTTTGATATTTTATTTACAGTATATAATAAACATTTGGTGTATTTTTTGATATTTTACGTAAAGTATATTGCATATAATTACTGTAGTTTTTGATAGTTTATTTACAGTATATATAGCACATATTTGGTGTACTTTTTGATATTTTATGTGCAGTATGTAATGTATATTTACTGTACTTTTTGATATTTTATTTACAGTATATAATATAGATTTGGTGTAATTTTTGATATTTTATGTACAGTATATTAAATATAATTACTGTAGTTTTTGATAGTTTATTTACAGTATATTACATATAATTACTGTAGTTTTTGATAGTTTATTTACAGTATATATAGCACATATTTGGTGTACTTTTTGATATTTTATGTACAGTATGTAATGTATATTTACTGAATTTTTGTTATTTTATTTACAGTATATAATATAGATTTGGTGTAATTTTTGATATTTTATGTACAGTATATTAAATATAATTACTGTAATTTTTGATAGTTTATTTACAGTATATTACATATAATTACTGTAGTTTTTGATAGTTTATTTACAGTATATATAACACATATTTGGTGTACTTTTTGATATTTTATGTACAGTATGTAATGTATATTTACTGTACTATTTGATATTTTATTTACAGTATATAATAAACAATTGGTGTAATTTTTGATAGTTTATTTACAGTATATTAAGTATAATTACTGTAGTTTTTGATAGTTTATTTACAGTATATATGACACATATTTGGTGTACTTTTTGATATTTTATGTACAGTATGTATTGTATATTTACTGTACTTTTTGATATTTTATTTACAGTATATAATATAGATTTGGTGTAATTTTTGATATTTTATGTACAGTATATTAAATATAATTACTGTAGTTTTTGATAGTTTATGTACAGTATATTACATATAATTACTGTAGTTTTTGATAGTTTATTTACAGTATATATAACACATATTTGATGTACTTTTTGATATTTTATGTACAGTACGTAATGTATATTTACTGTACTTTTTCATATTTTATTTACAGTATATAATATAGGTATGGTGTAATTTTTGATATTTTATGTACAGTATATTAAATATAATTACTGTAATTTTTGATAGTTTATTTACAGTATATTGCATATAATTACTGTAGTTTTTGATAGTTTATTTACAGTATATATAACACATATTTGGTGTACTTTTTGATATTTTATGTACAGTATGTAATGTATATTTACTGTACTTTTTGATATTTTATATACAGTATATTAAATATAATTAATGTACTTTTTGATATTTTATTTACAGTATATTACATATAATTACTGTAGTTTTTTATAGTTTATTTAAAGTATATATAACACATATTTGGTGTACTTTTTGATATTTTATGTACAGTATGTAATGTATATTTACTGTACTTTTTGATATTTTATTTACAGTATATAATAATCATTTGGTGTGATTTTTGATATTTTATGTACTGTATATGAAATATAATTACTGTAGTTTTTGATAGTTTATGTACAGTATATTACATATAATTACTATAGTTTTTGATAGTTTATTTACAGTATATATAACACATATTTGGTGTACTTTTTGATATTTTATGTACAGTATGTAATGTATATTTACTGTACTTTTTGATATTTTATGTACAGTATATTATATATAATTACTGTAATTTTTGATAGTTTATTTACAGTATATTACATAAAATTACTGTACCTTTTGATAGTTTATTTACAGTATATATAACACATATTTGGTGTACTTTTTGATATTTTATGTGCAGTATGTAATGTATATTTACTGTATTTTTGATATTTTATTTATAGTATATAATATAGATTTGGTGTAATTTTTGGTATTTTACGGACAGTATATTGCATATAATTACTGTAGTTTTTGATAGTTTATGTACAGTATGTATAACACATATTTGGTGTACTTTTTGATATTTTATGTACAGTATGTAATGTATATTTACTGTACTTTTTGATATTTTATTTACAGTATATAATATAGATTTGGTGTAATTTTTGGTATTTTATGTACAGTATATTAAATATAATTACTGTAGTTTTTGATAGTTTATTTACAGTATATATAACTCATATTTGGTGTACTTTTTGATATTTTATGTACAGTACGTAATGTATATTTACTGTACTTTTTGATATTTTATTTACAGTATATAATATAGATTTGGTGTAATTTTTGATATTTTATGTACAGTATATTAAATATAATTACTGTAATTTTTGATAGTTTATTTACAGTATATTACATATAATTACTGTAGTTTTTGATAATTTATTTACAGTATATATAACACATATTTGGTGTACTTTTTGATATTTTATGTACAGTATGTAATGTATATTTACTGTACTTTTTGATATTTTATGTACAGTATATAATATAGATTTGGTGTAATTTTTGATAGTTTATTTACAGTATATTAAATATAATTACTGTAGTTTTTGATAGTTTATTTACAGTATATATGACACATATTTGGTGTACTTTTTGATATTTTATGTACCGTATGTAATGTATATTTACTGTACTTTTTGATATTTTATTTACAGTATATAATATAGATTTGGTGTAATTTTTGATATTTTATGTACAGTATATTAAATATAATTACTGTAGTTTTTGAGAGTTTAATTACAGAATATATAACTCATATTTGCTGTACTTTTTGATATTTTATGTACAGTATGTAATGTATATTTACTGAACTATTTGATATTTTATTTACAGTATATAATAAACATTTGGTGTAATTTTTGATAGTTTATTTACAGTATATTAAGTATAATTACTGTAGTTTTTGATAGTTTATTTACAGTATATATAACACATATTTGGTGTACTTTTTGATATTTTATGTACAGTATGTAATGTATATTTACTGTACTTTTTGATATTTTATTTACAGTATATAATAATCATTTGGTGTGATTTTTGATATTTTATGTACAGTATATGAAATATAATTACTGTAGTTTTTGATAGTTTATGTACAGTATATTACATATAATTACTGTAGTTTTTGATAGTTTATTTACAGTATATATAACACATATTTGGTGTACTGTTTGATATTTTATGTACAGTATGTAATGTATATTTACTGTACTTTTTGATATTTTATGTACAGTATATAATATAGATTTGGTGTAATTTTTGATATTTTATGTACAGTATATTAAATATAATTACTGTAATTTTTGATAGTTTATTTCCAGTATATTACATATAATTACTTTAGTTTTTGATAGTTTATTTACAGTATATATAACACATATTTGGTGTACTTTTTGATATTTTATGTACAGTATGTAATGTATATTTACTGTACTTTTTGATATTTTATGTACAGTATATTAAATATAATTACTGTAATTTTTGATAGTTTATTTACAGTATATTACATATAATTACTGTAGTTTTTGATAGTTTATTTACAGTATATATGACACATATTTGGTGTACTTTTTGATATTTTATGTACAGTACGTAATGTATATTTACTGTACTTTTTGATATTTTATTTACAGTATATAATATAGATTTGGTGTAATTTTTGATATTTTATGTACAGTATATTAAATATAATTACTGTAGTTTTTGACAGTTTATTTACAGTATATATAACTCATATTTGCTGTACTTTTTGATATTTTATGTACAGTATGTAATGTATATTTACTGTACTATTTGATATTTTATTTACAGTATATAATAAACATTTGGTGTAATTTTTGATAGTTTATTTACAGTATATTAAGTATAATTACTGTAGTTTTTGATAGTTTATTTACAGTATATATGACACATATTTGGTGTACTTTTTGATATTTTATATACAGTATGTATTGTATATTTACTGTACTTTTTGATATTTTATTTACAGTATATAATATAGATTTGGTGTAATTTTTGATATTTTATGTACAGTATATTAAATATAATAACTGTAGTTTTTGACAGTTTATGTACAGTATATTACATATAATTACTGTAGTTTTTGATAGTTTATTTACAGTATATATAACACATATTTGGTGTACTTTTTGATATTTTATGTACAGTACGTAATGTATATTTACTGTACTTTTTGATATTTTATTTACAGTATATAATATAGGTTTGGTGAAATTTTTGATATTTTATGTACAGTATATTAAATATAATTACTGTAATTTTTGATAGTTTATTTACAATATATTACATATAATTACTGTAGTTTTTGATAGTTTATTTACAGTATGTATAGCACATATTTGGTGTACTTTTTGATATTTTATGTACAGTATGTAATGTATATTTACTGTACTTTTTGATATTTTATATACAGTATATTAAATATAATTACTGTAATTTTTGATATTTTATTTACAGTATATTACATATAATTACTGTAGTTTTTCATAGTTTATTTACAGTATATATAACACATATTTGGTGTACTTTTTGATATTTTATGTACAGTATGTAATGTATACTTACTGTACTTTTTGATATTTTATTTACAGTATATAATAATCATTTGGTGTGATTTTTGATATTTTATGTACAGTATATGAAATATAATTACTGTAATTTTTGATAGTTTATTTACAGTATATTACATATAATTACTGTAGTTTTTGATAGTTTATTTACAGTATATATAACACATATTTGGTGTACTGTTTGATATTTTATGTACAGTATGTAATGTATATTTACTGTACTTTTTGATATTTTATGTACAGTATATTATATATAATTACTGTAATTTTTGATAGTTTATTTACAGTATATTACATAAAATTACTGTAGTTTTTGATAGTTTATTTACAGTATATATAACACATATTTGGTGTACTTTTTGATATTTTATGTACAGTATGTAATGTATATTTACTGTACTTTTTGATATTTTATTTACAGTATATAATATAGATTTGGTGAAATTTTTGATATTTTATGTACAGTATATTAAATATAATTACTGTAGTTTTTGATAGTTTATGTACAGTATATTACATATAATTACTGTAGTTTTTGATAGTTTATTTACAGTATATATAACACATATTTGGTGTACTTTTTGATATTTTATGTACAGTACGTAATGTATATTTACTGTACTTTTTGATATTTTATTTACAGTATATAATATAGATTTGGTGTAATTTTTGATATTTTATGTACAGTATATTAAATATAATTACTGTAATTTTTGATAGTTTATTTACAGTATATTACATATAATTACTGTAGTTTTTGATAGTTTATTTACAGTATATATAACACAAATTTGGTGTACTTTTTGATATTTTATGTACAGTATGTAATGTATATTTACTGTAATTTTTGATATTTTATGTACAGTATATTAAATATAATTACTGTAATTTTTGATAGTTTATTTACAGTATATTACATATAATTACTGTAGTTTTTGATAGTTTATTTACAGTATATATGACACATATTTGGTGTACTTTTTGATATTTTATGTACAGTATGTAATGTATATTTACTGTACTTTTTGATATTTTATTTACAGTATATAATATAGATTTGGTGTAATTTTTGATATTTTATGTACAGTATATTAAATATAATTACTGTAGTTTTTGACAGTTTATTTACAGTATATATAACTCATATTTGCTGTACTTTTTGATATTTTATGTACAGTATGTAATGTATATTTACTGTACTATTTGATATTTTATTTACAGTACATAATAAACATTTGGTGTAATTTTTGATAGTTTATTTACAGTATATTAAGTATAATTACTGTAGTTTTTGATAGTTTATTTACAGTATATATGACACATATTTGGTGTACTTTTTGATATTTTATATACAGTATGTATTGTATATTTACTGTACTTTTTGATATTTTATTTACAGTATATAATATAGATTTGGTGTAATTTTTGATATTTTATGTACAGTATATTAAATATAATAACTGTAGTTTTTGATAGTTTATGTACAGTATATTACATATAATTACTGTAGTTTTTGATAGTTTATTTACAGTATATATAACACATATTTGGTGTACTTTTTGATATTTTATGTACAGTACGTAATGTATATTTACTGTACTTTTTGATATTTTATTTACAGTATATAATATAGGTTTGGTGTAATTTTTGATATTTTATGCACAGTGTATTAAATATAATTACTGTAATTTTTGATAGTTTATTTACAATATATTACATATAATTACTGTAGTTTTTGATAGTTTATTTACAGTATGTATAGCACATATTTGGTGTACTTTTTGATATTTTATGTACAGTATGTAATGTATATTTACTGTACTTTTTGATATTTTATATACAGTATATTAAATATAATTACTGTAATTTTTGATATTTTATTTACAGTATATTACATATAATTACTGTAGTTTTTCATAGTTTATTTACAGTATATATAACACATATTTGGTGTACTTTTTGATATTTTATGTACAGTATGTAATGTATACTTACTGTACTTTTTGATATTTTATTTACAGTATATAATAATCATTTGGTGTGATTTTTGATATTTTATGTACAGTATATTAAATATAATTACTGTAGTTTTTGATAGTTTATGTACAGTATATTACATATAATTACTGTAGTTTTTGATAGTTTATTTACAGTATATATAACACATATTTGGTGTACTTTTTGATATTTTATGTACAGTACGTAATGTATATTTACTGTACTTTTTGATATTTTATTTACAGTATATAATATAGATTTGGTGTAATTTTTGATATTTTATGTACAGTATATTAAATATAATTACTGTAATTTTTGATAGTTTATTTACAGTATATTACATATAATTACTGTAGTTTTTGATAGTTTATTTACAGTATATATAACACATATTTGGTGTACTTTTTGATATTTTATGTACAGTATGTAATGTATATTTACTGTACTTTTTGATATTTTATGTACAGTATATTAAATATAATTACTGTAATTTTTGATAGTTTATTTACAGTATATTACATATAATTACTGTAGTTTTTGATAGTTTATTTACAGTATATATGACACATATTTGGTGTACTTTTTGATATTTTATGTACAGTATGTAATGTATATTTACTGTACTTTTTGATATTTTATTTACAGTATATAATATAGATTTGGTGTAATTTTTGATAATTTATGTACAGTATATTAAATATAATTACTGTAGTTTTTGACAGTTTATTTACAGTATATATAACTCATATTTGCTGTACTTTTTGATATTTTATGTACAGTATGTAATGTATATTTACTGTACTATTTGATATTTTATTTACAGTATATAATAAACATTTGGTGTAATTTTTGATAGTTTATTTACAGTATATTAAGTATAATTACTGTAGTTTTTGATAGTTTATTTACAGTATATATGACACATATTTGGTGTACTTTTTGATATTTTATATACAGTATGTATTGTATATTTACTGTACTTTTTGATATTTTATTTACAGTATATAATATAGATTTGGTGTAATTTTTGATATTTTATGTACAGTATATTAAATATAATAACTGTAGTTTTTGATAGTTTATGTACAGTATATTACATATAATTACTGTAGTTTTTGATAGTTTATTTACAGTATATATAACACATATTTGGTGTACTTTTTGATATTTTATGTACAGTACGTAATGTATATTTACTGTACTTTTTGATATTTTATTTACAGTATATAATATAGGTTTGGTGAAATTTTTGATATTTTATGTACAGTATATTAAATATAATTACTGTAATTTTTGATAGTTTATTTACAATATATTACATATAATTACTGTAGTTTTTGATAGTTTATTTACAGTATGTATAGCACATATTTGGTGTACTTTTTGATATTTTATGTACAGTATGTAATGTATATTTACTGTACTTTTTGATATTTTATATACAGTATATTAAATATAATTACTGTAATTTTTGATATTTTATTTACAGTATATTACATATAATTACTGTAGTTTTTCATAGTTTATTTACAGTATATATAACACATATTTGGTGTACTTTTTGATATTTTATGTACAGTATGTAATGTATACTTACTGTACTTTTTGATATTTTATTTACAGTATATAATAATCATTTGGTGTGATTTTTGATATTTTATGTACAGTATATGAAATATAATTACTGTAATTTTTGATAGTTTATTTACAGTATATTACATATAATTACTGTAGTTTTTGATAGTTTATTTACAGTATATATAACACATATTTGGTGTACTTTTTGATATTTTATGTACAGTATGTAATGTATATTTACTGTACTTTTTGATATTTTATGTACAGTATATTATATATAATTACTGTAATTTTTATAGTTTATTTACAGAATATTACATAAAATTACTGTAGTTTTTGATAGTATATTTACAGTATATATAACACATATTTGGTGTACTTTTTGATATTTTATGTACAGTATGTAATGTATATTTACTGTACTTTTTGATATTTTATTTACAGTATATAATATAGATTTGGTGTAATTTTTGGTATTTTATGTACAGTATATTAAATATAATTACTGTAGTTTTTGATAGTTTATTTACAGTATATATAACTCATATTTGGTGTACTTTTTGATATTTTATGTACAGTATGTAATGTATATTTACTGTACTTTTTGATATTTTATTTACAGTATATAATAAACATTTGGTGTATTTTTTGATATTTTACGTAAAGTATATTGCATATAATTACTGTAGTTTTTGATAGTTTATTTACAGTATATATAACACATATTTGGTGTACTTTTTGATATTTTATGTACAGTACGTAATGTATATTTACTGTACTTTTTGATATTTTATTTACAGTATATAATATAGATTTGGTGTAATTTTTGATATTTTATGTACAGTATATTAAATATAATTACTGTAATTTTTGATAGTTTATTTACAGTATATTACATATAATTACTGTAGTTTTTGATAGTTTATTTACAGTATATATAACACATATTTGGTGTACTTTTTGATATTTTATGTACAGTATGTAATGTATATTTACTGTACTTTTTGATATTTTATGTACAGTATATTAAATATAATTACTGTAATTTTTGATAGTTTATTTACAGTATATTACATATAATTACTGTAGTTTTTGATAGTTTATTTACAGTATATATGACACATATTTGGTGTACTTTTTGATATTTTATGTACAGTATGTAATGTATATTTACTGTACTTTTTGATATTTTATTTACAGTATATAATATAGATTTGGTGTAATTTTTGATATTTTATGTACAGTATATTAAATATAATTACTGTAGTTTTTGACAGTTTATTTACAGTATATATAACTCATATTTGCTGTACTTTTTGATATTTTATGTACAGTATGTAATGTATATTTACTGTACTATTTGATATTTTATTTACAGTATATAATAAACATTTGGTGTAATTTTTGATAGTTTATTTACAGTATATTAAGTATAATTACTGTAGTTTTTGATAGTTTATTTACAGTATATATGACACATATTTGGTGTACTTTTTGATATTTTATATACAGTATGTATTGTATATTTACTGTACTTTTTGATATTTTATTTACAGTATATAATATAGATTTGGTGTAATTTTTGATATTTTATGTACAGTATATTAAATATAATAACTGTAGTTTTTGATAGTTTATGTACAGTATATTACATATAATTACTGTAGTTTTTGATAGTTTATTTACAGTATATATAACACATATTTGGTGTACTTTTTGATATTTTATGTACAGTACGTAATGTATATTTACTGTACTTTTTGATATTTTATTTACAGTATATAATATAGGTTTGGTGTAATTTTTGATATTTTATGTACAGTGTATTAAATATAATTACTGTAATTTTTGATAGTTTATTTACAATATATTACATATAATTACTGTAGTTTTTGATAGTTTATTTACAGTATGTATAGCACATATTTGGTGTACTTTTTGATATTTTATGTACAGTATGTAATGTATATTTACTGTACTTTTTGATATTTTATATACAGTATATTAAATATAATTACTGTAATTTTTGATATTTTATTTACAGTATATTACATATAATTACTGTAGTTTTTCATAGTTTATTTACAGTATATATAACACATATTTGGTGTACTTTTTGATATTTTATGTACAGTATGTAATGTATACTTACTGTACTTTTTGATATTTTATTTACAGTATATAATAATCATTTGGTGTGATTTTTGATATTTTATGTACAGTATATGAAATATAATTACTGTAATTTTTGATAGTTTATTTACAGTATATTACATATAATTACTGTAGTTTTTGATAGTTTATTTACAGTATATATAACACATATTTGGTGTACTTTTTGATATTTTATGTACAGTATGTAATGTATATTTACTGTACTTTTTGATATTTTATGTACAGTATATTATATATAATTACTGTAATTTTTATAGTTTATTTACAGAATATTACATAAAATTACTGTAGTTTTTGATAGTATATTTACAGTATATATAACACATATTTGGTGTACTTTTTGATATTTTATGTACAGTATGTAATGTATATTTACTGTACTTTTTGATATTTTATTTACAGTATATAATATAGATTTGGTGTAATTTTTGGTATTTTATGTACAGTATATTAAATATAATTACTGTAGTTTTTGATAGTTTATTTACAGTATATATAACTCATATTTGGTGTACTTTTTGATATTTTATGTACAGTATGTAATGTATATTTACTGTACTTTTTGATATTTTATTTACAGTATATAATAAACATTTGGTGTATTTTTTGATATTTTACGTAAAGTATATTGCATATAATTACTGTAGTTTTTGATAGTTTATTTACAGTATATATAACACATATTTGGTGTACTTTTTGATATTTTATGTACAGTACGTAATGTATATTTACTGTACTTTTTGATATTTTATTTACAGTATATAATATAGATTTGGTGTAATTTTTGATATTTTATGTACAGTATATTAAATATAATTACTGTAATTTTTGATAGTTTATTTACAGTATATTACATATAATTACTGTAGTTTTTGATAGTTTATTTACAGTATATATAACACATATTTGGTGTACTTTTTGATATTTTATGTACAGTATGTAATGTATATTTACTGTACTTTTTGATATTTTATGTACAGTATATTAAATATAATTACTGTAATTTTTGATAGTTTATTTACAGTATATTACATATAATTACTGTAGTTTTTGATAGTTTATTTACAGTATATATGACACATATTTGGTGTACTTTTTGATATTTTATGTACAGTATGTAATGTATATTTACTGTACTTTTTGATATTTTATTTACAGTATATAATATAGATTTGGTGTAATTTTTGATATTTTATGTACAGTATATTAAATATAATTACTGTAGTTTTTGACAGTTTATTTACAGTATATATAACTCATATTTGCTGTACTTTTTGATATTTTATGTACAGTATGTAATGTATATTTACTGTACTATTTGATATTTTATTTACAGTACATAATAAACATTTGGTGTAATTTTTTATAGTTTATTTACAGTATATTAAGTATAATTACTGTAGTTTTTGATAGTTTATTTACAGTATATATGACACATATTTGGTGTACTTTTTGATATTTTATATACAGTATGTATTGTATATTTACTGTACTTTTTGATATTTTATTTACAGTATATAATATAGATTTGGTGTAATTTTTGATATTTTATATACAGTATATTAAATATAATAACTGTAGTTTTTGATAGTTTATGTACAGTATATTACATATAATTACTGTAGTTTTTGATAGTTTATTTACAGTATATATAACACATATTTGGTGTACTTTTTGATATTTTATGTACAGTACGTAATGTATATTTACTGTACTTTTTGATATTTTATTTACAGTATATAATATAGGTTTGGTGAAATTTTTGATATTTTATGTACAGTATATTAAATATAATTACTGTAATTTTTGATAGTTTATTTACAATATATTACATATAATTACTGTAGTTTTTGATAGTTTATTTACAGTATGTATAGCACATATTTGGTGTACTTTTTGATATTTTATGTACAGTATGTAATGTATATTTACTGTACTTTTTGATATTTTATATACAGTATATTAAATATAATTACTGTAATTTTTGATATTTTATTTACAGTATATTACATATAATTACTGTAGTTTTTCATAGTTTATTTACAGTATATATAACACATATTTGGTGTACTTTTTGATATTTTATGTACAGTATGTAATGTATACTTACTGTACTTTTTGATATTTTATTTACAGTATATAATAATCATTTGGTGTGATTTTTGATATTTTATGTACAGTATATGAAATATAATTACTGTAGTTTTTGATAGTTTATGTACAGTATATTACATATAATTACTGTAGTTTTTGATAGTTTATTTACAGTATATATAACACATATTTGGTGTACTGTTTGATATTTTATGTACAGTATGTAATGTATATTTACTGTACTTTTTGATATTTTATGTACAGTATATTATATATAATTACTGTAATTTTTGATAGTTTATTTACAGTATATTACATAAAATTACTGTAGTTTTTGATAGTTTATTTACAGTATATATAACACATATTTGGTGTACTTTTTGATATTTTATGTACAGTATGTAATGTATATTTACTGTACTTTTTGATATTTTATTTACAGTATATAATATAGATTTGGTGAAATTTTTGATATTTTATGTACAGTATATTAAATATAATTACTGTAGTTTTTGATAGTTTATGTACAGTATATTACATATAATTACTGTAGTTTTTGATAGTTTATTTACAGTATATATAACACATATTTGGTGTACTTTTTGATATTTTATGTACAGTACGTAATGTATATTTACTGTACTTTTTGATATTTTATTTACAGTATATAATATAGATTTGGTGTAATTTTTGATATTTTATGTACAGTATATTAAATATAATTACTGTAATTTTTGATAGTTTATTTACAGTATATTACATATAATTACTGTAGTTTTTGATAGTTTATTTACAGTATATATAACACATATTTGGTGTACTTTTTGATATTTTATGTACAGTATGTAATGTATATTTACTGTACTTTTTGATATTTTATGTACAGTATATTAAATATAATTACTGTAATTTTTGATAGTTTATTTACAGTATATTACATATAATTACTGTAGTTTTTGATAGTTTATTTACAGTATATATGACACATATTTGGTGTACTTTTTGATATTTTATGTACAGTATGTAATGTATATTTACTGTACTTTTTGATATTTTATTTACAGTATATAATATAGATTTGGTGTAATTTTTGATAATTTATGTACAGTATATTAAATATAATTACTGTAGTTTTTGACAGTTTATTTACAGTATATATAACTCATATTTGCTGTACTTTTTCATATTTTATGTACAGTATGTAATGTATATTTACTGTACTATTTGATATTTTATTTACAGTATATAATAAACATTTGGTGTAATTTTTGATAGTTTATTTACAGTATATTAAGTATAATTACTGTAGTTTTTGATAGTTTATTTACAGTATATATGACACATATTTGGTGTACTTTTTGATATTTTATATACAGTATGTATTGTATATTTACTGTACTTTTTGATATTTTATTTACAGTATATAATATAGATTTGGTGTAATTTTTGATATTTTATGTACAGTATATTAAATATAATAACTGTAGTTTTTGATAGTTTATGTACAGTATATTACATATAATTACTGTAGTTTTTGATAGTTTATTTACAGTATATATAACACATATTTGGTGTACTTTTTGATATTTTATGTACAGTACGTAATGTATATTTACTGTACTTTTTGATATTTTATTTACAGTATATAATATAGGTTTGGTGAAATTTTTGATATTTTATGTACAGTATATTAAATATAATTACTGTAATTTTTGATAGTTTATTTACAATATATTACATATAATTACTGTAGTTTTTGATAGTTTATTTACAGTATGTATAGCACATATTTGGTGTACTTTTTGATATTTTATGTACAGTATGTAATGTATATTTACTGTACTTTTTGATATTTTATATACAGTATATTAAATATAATTACTGTAATTTTTGATATTTTATTTACAGTATATTACATATAATTACTGTAGTTTTTCATAGTTTATTTACAGTATATATAACACATATTTGGTGTACTTTTTGATATTTTATGTACAGTATGTAATGTATATTTACTGTACTTTTTGATATTTTATTTACAGTATATAATATAGATTTGGTGAAATTTTTGATATTTTATGTACAGTATATTAAATATAATTACTGTAGTTTTTGATAGTTTATGTACAGTATATTACATATAATTACTGTAGTTTTTGATAGTTTATTTACAGTATATATAACACATATTTGGTGTACTTTTTGATATTTTATGTACAGTACGTAATGTATATTTACTGTACTTTTTGATATTTTATTTACAGTATATAATATAGATTTGGTGTAATTTTTGATATTTTATGTACAGTATATTAAATATAATTACTGTAATTTTTGATAGTTTATTTACAGTATATTACATATAATTACTGTAGTTTTTGATAGTTTATTTACAGTATATATAACACATATTTGGTGTACTTTTTGATATTTTATGTACAGTATGTAATGTATATTTACTGTACTTTTTGATATTTTATGTACAGTATATTAAATATAATTACTGTAATTTTTGATAGTTTATTTACAGTATATTACATATAATTACTGTAGTTTTTGATAGTTTATTTACAGTATATATGACACATATTTGGTGTACTTTTTGATATTTTATGTACAGTATGTAATGTATATTTACTGTACTTTTTGATATTTTATTTACAGTATATAATATAGATTTGGTGTAATTTTTGATAATTTATGTACAGTATATTAAATATAATTACTGTAGTTTTTGACAGTTTATTTACAGTATATATAACTCATATTTGCTGTACTTTTTGATATTTTATGTACAGTATGTAATGTATATTTACTGTACTATTTGATATTTTATTTACAGTATATAATAAACATTTGGTGTAATTTTTGATAGTTTATTTACAGTATATTAAGTATAATTACTGTAGTTTTTGATAGTTTATTTACAGTATATATGACACATATTTGGTGTACTTTTTGATATTTTATATACAGTATGTATTGTATATTTACTGTACTTTTTGATATTTTATTTACAGTATATAATATAGATTTGGTGTAATTTTTGATATTTTATGTACAGTATATTAAATATAATAACTGTAGTTTTTGATAGTTTATGTACAGTATATTACATATAATTACTGTAGTTTTTGATAGTTTATTTACAGTATATATAACACATATTTGGTGTACTTTTTGATATTTTATGTACAGTACGTAATGTATATTTACTGTACTTTTTGATATTTTATTTACAGTATATAATATAGGTTTGGTGAAATTTTTGATATTTTATGTACAGTATATTAAATATAATTACTGTAATTTTTGATAGTTTATTTACAATATATTACATATAATTACTGTAGTTTTTGATAGTTTATTTACAGTATGTATAGCACATATTTGGTGTACTTTTTGATATTTTATGTACAGTATGTAATGTATATTTACTGTACTTTTTGATATTTTATATACAGTATATTAAATATAATTACTGTAATTTTTGATATTTTATTTACAGTATATTACATATAATTACTGTAGTTTTTCATAGTTTATTTACAGTATATATAACACATATTTGGTGTACTTTTTGATATTTTATGTACAGTATGTAATGTATACTTACTGTACTTTTTGATATTTTATTTACAGTATATAATAATCATTTGGTGTGATTTTTGATATTTTATGTACAGTATATGAAATATAATTACTGTAATTTTTGATAGTTTATTTACAGTATATTACATATAATTACTGTAGTTTTTGATAGTTTATTTACAGTATATATAACACATATTTGGTGTACTTTTTGATATTTTATGTACAGTATGTAATGTATATTTACTGTACTTTTTGATATTTTATGTACAGTATATTATATATAATTACTGTAATTTTTATAGTTTATTTACAGAATATTACATAAAATTACTGTAGTTTTTGATAGTATATTTACAGTATATATAACACATATTTGGTGTACTTTTTGATATTTTATGTACAGTATGTAATGTATATTTACTGTACTTTTTGATATTTTATTTACAGTATATAATATAGATTTGGTGTAATTTTTGGTATTTTATGTACAGTATATTAAATATAATTACTGTAGTTTTTGATAGTTTATTTACAGTATATATAACTCATATTTGGTGTACTTTTTGATATTTTATGTACAGTATGTAATGTATATTTACTGTACTTTTTGATATTTTATTTACAGTATATAATAAACATTTGGTGTATTTTTTGATATTTTACGTAAAGTATATTGCATATAATTACTGTAGTTTTTGATAGTTTATTTACAGTATATATAACACATATTTGGTGTACTTTTTGATATTTTATGTACAGTACGTAATGTATATTTACTGTACTTTTTGATATTTTATTTACAGTATATAATATAGATTTGGTGTAATTTTTGATATTTTATGTACAGTATATTAAATATAATTACTGTAATTTTTGATAGTTTATTTACAGTATATTACATATAATTACTGTAGTTTTTGATAGTTTATTTACAGTATATATAACACATATTTGGTGTACTTTTTGATATTTTATGTACAGTATGTAATGTATATTTACTGTACTTTTTGATATTTTATGTACAGTATATTAAATATAATTACTGTAATTTTTGATAGTTTATTTACAGTATATTACATATAATTACTGTAGTTTTTGATAGTTTATTTACAGTATATATGACACATATTTGGTGTACTTTTTGATATTTTATGTACAGTATGTAATGTATATTTACTGTACTTTTTGATATTTTATTTACAGTATATAATATAGATTTGGTGTAATTTTTGATATTTTATGTACAGTATATTAAATATAATTACTGTAGTTTTTGACAGTTTATTTACAGTATATATAACTCATATTTGCTGTACTTTTTGATATTTTATGTACAGTATGTAATGTATATTTACTGTACTATTTGATATTTTATTTACAGTATATAATAAACATTTGGTGTAATTTTTGATAGTTTATTTACAGTATATTAAGTATAATTACTGTAGTTTTTGATAGTTTATTTACAGTATATATGACACATATTTGGTGTACTTTTTGATATTTTATATACAGTATGTATTGTATATTTACTGTACTTTTTGATATTTTATTTACAGTATATAATATAGATTTGGTGTAATTTTTGATATTTTATGTACAGTATATTAAATATAATAACTGTAGTTTTTGATAGTTTATGTACAGTATATTACATATAATTACTGTAGTTTTTGATAGTTTATTTACAGTATATATAACACATATTTGGTGTACTTTTTGATATTTTATGTACAGTACGTAATGTATATTTACTGTACTTTTTGATATTTTATTTACAGTATATAATATAGGTTTGGTGTAATTTTTGATATTTTATGTACAGTGTATTAAATATAATTACTGTAATTTTTGATAGTTTATTTACAATATATTACATATAATTACTGTAGTTTTTGATAGTTTATTTACAGTATGTATAGCACATATTTGGTGTACTTTTTGATATTTTATGTACAGTATGTAATGTATATTTACTGTACTTTTTGATATTTTATATACAGTATATTAAATATAATTACTGTAATTTTTGATATTTTATTTACAGTATATTACATATAATTACTGTAGTTTTTCATAGTTTATTTACAGTATATATAACACATATTTGGTGTACTTTTTGATATTTTATGTACAGTATGTAATGTATACTTACTGTACTTTTTGATATTTTATTTACAGTATATAATAATCATTTGGTGTGATTTTTGATATTTTATGTACAGTATATGAAATATAATTACTGTAATTTTTGATAGTTTATTTACAGTATATTACATATAATTACTGTAGTTTTTGATAGTTTATTTACAGTATATATAACACATATTTGGTGTACTTTTTGATATTTTATGTACAGTATGTAATGTATATTTACTGTACTTTTTGATATTTTATGTACAGTATATTATATATAATTACTGTAATTTTTATAGTTTATTTACAGAATATTACATAAAATTACTGTAGTTTTTGATAGTATATTTACAGTATATATAACACATATTTGGTGTACTTTTTGATATTTTATGTACAGTATGTAATGTATATTTACTGTACTTTTTGATATTTTATTTACAGTATATAATATAGATTTGGTGTAATTTTTGGTATTTTATGTACAGTATATTAAATATAATTACTGTAGTTTTTGATAGTTTATTTACAGTATATATAACTCATATTTGGTGTACTTTTTGATATTTTATGTACAGTATGTAATGTATATTTACTGTACTTTTTGATATTTTATTTACAGTATATAATAAACATTTGGTGTATTTTTTGATATTTTACGTAAAGTATATTGCATATAATTACTGTAGTTTTTGATAGTTTATTTACAGTATATATAACACATATTTGGTGTACTTTTTGATATTTTATGTACAGTACGTAATGTATATTTACTGTACTTTTTGATATTTTATTTACAGTATATAATATAGATTTGGTGTAATTTTTGATATTTTATGTACAGTATATTAAATATAATTACTGTAATTTTTGATAGTTTATTTACAGTATATTACATATAATTACTGTAGTTTTTGATAGTTTATTTACAGTATATATAACACATATTTGGTGTACTTTTTGATATTTTATGTACAGTATGTAATGTATATTTACTGTACTTTTTGATATTTTATGTACAGTATATTAAATATAATTACTGTAATTTTTGATAGTTTATTTACAGTATATTACATATAATTACTGTAGTTTTTGATAGTTTATTTACAGTATATATGACACATATTTGGTGTAGTTTTTGATATTTTATGTACAGTATGTAATGTATATTTACTGTACTTTTTGATATTTTATTTACAGTATATAATATAGATTTGGTGTAATTTTTGATATTTTATGTACAGTATATTAAATATAATTACTGTAGTTTTTGACAGTTTATTTACAGTATATATAACTCATATTTGCTGTACTTTTTGATATTTTATGTACAGTATGTAATGTATATTTACTGTACTATTTGATATTTTATTTACAGTATATAATAAACATTTGGTGTAATTTTTGATAGTTTATTTACAGTATATTAAGTATAATTACTGTAGTTTTTGATAGTTTATTTACAGTATATATGACACATATTTGGTGTACTTTTTGATATTTTATATACAGTATGTATTGTATATTTACTGTACTTTTTGATATTTTATTTACAGTATATAATATAGATTTGGTGTAATTTTTGATATTTTATGTACAGTATATTAAATATAATAACTGTAGTTTTTGATAGTTTATGTACAGTATATTACATATAATTACTGTAGTTTTTGATAGTTTATTTACAGTATATATAACACATATTTGGTGTACTTTTTGATATTTTATGTACAGTACGTAATGTATATTTACTGTACTTTTTGATATTTTATTTACAGTATATAATATAGGTTTGGTGTAATTTTTGATATTTTATGTACAGTGTATTAAATATAATTACTGTAATTTTTGATAGTTTATTTACAATATATTACATATAATTACTGTAGTTTTTGATAGTTTATTTACAGTATGTATAGCACATATTTGGTGTACTTTTTGATATTTTATGTACAGTATGTAATGTATATTTACTGTACTTTTTGATATTTTATATACAGTATATTAAATATAATTACTGTAATTTTTGATATTTTATTTACAGTATATTACATATAATTACTGTAGTTTTTCATAGTTTATTTACAGTATATATAACACATATTTGGTGTACTTTTTGATATTTTATGTACAGTATGTAATGTATACTTACTGTACTTTTTGATATTTTATTTACAGTATATAATAATCATTTGGTGTGATTTTTGATATTTTATGTACAGTATATGAAATATAATTACTGTAATTTTTGATAGTTTATTTACAGTATATTACATATAATTACTGTAGTTTTTGATAGTTTATTTACAGTATATATAACATATATTTGGTGTACTTTTTGATATTTTATGTACAGTATGTAATGTATATTTACTGTACTTTTTGATATTTTATGTACAGTATATTATATATAATTACTGTAATTTTTGATAGTTTATTTACAGAATATTACATAAAATTACTGTAGTTTTTGATAGAATATTTACAGTATATATAACACATATTTGGTGTACTTTTTGATATTTTATGTACAGTATGTAATGTATATTTACTGTACTTTTTGATATTTTATTTACAGTATATAATATAGATTTGGTGTAATTTTTGGTATTTTATGTACAGTATATTAAATATAATTACTGTAGTTTTTGATAGTTTATTTACAGTATATATAACTCATATTTGGTGTACTTTTTGATATTTTATGTACAGTATGTAATGTATATTTACTGTACTTTTTGATATTTTATTTACAGTATATAATAAACATTTGGTGTATTTTTTGATATTTTACGTAAAGTATATTGCATATAATTACTGTAGTTTTTGATAGTTTATTTACAGTATATATAACACATATTTGGTGTACTTTTTGATATTTTATGTACAGTACGTAATGTATATTTACTGTACTTTTTGATATTTTATTTACAGTATATAATATAGATTTGGTGTAATTTTTGATATTTTATGTACAGTATATTAAATATAATTACTGTAATTTTTGATAGTTTATTTACAGTATATTACATATAATTACTGTAGTTTTTGATAGTTTATTTACAGTATATATAACACGTATTTGGTGTACTTTTTGATATTTTATGTACAGTATGTAATGTATATTTACTGTACTTTTTGATATTTTATGTACAGTATATTAAATATAATTACTGTAATTTTTGATAGTTTATTTACAGTATATTACATATAATTACTGTAGTTTTTGATAGTTTATTTACAGTATATATGACACATATTTGGTGTACTTTTTGATATTTTATGTACAGTATGTAATGTATATTTACTGTACTTTTTGATATTTTATTTACAGTATATAATATAGATTTGGTGTAATTTTTGATATTTTATGTACAGTATATCAAATATAATTACTGTAGTTTTTGACAGTTTATTTACAGTATATATAACTCATATTTGCTGTACTTTTTGATATTTTATGTACAGTATGTAATGTATATTTACTGTACTATTTGATATTTTATTTACAGTATATAATAAACATTTGGTGTAATTTTTGATAGTTTATTTACAGTATATTAAGTATAATTACTGTAGTTTTTGATAGTTTATTTACAGTATATATGACACATATTTGGTGTACTTTTTGATATTTTATATACAGTATGTATTGTATATTTACTGTACTTTTTGATATTTTATTTACAGTATATAATATAGATTTGGTGTAATTTTTGATATTTTATGTACAGTATATTAAATATAATAACTGTAGTTTTTGATAGTTTATGTACAGTATATTACATATAATTACTGTAGTTTTTGATAGTTTATTTACAGTATATATAACACATATTTGGTGTACTTTTTGATATTTTATGTACAGTACGTAATGTATATTTACTGTACTTTTTGATATTTTATTTACAGTATATAATATAGGTTTGGTGTAATTTTTGATATTTTATGTACAGTATATTAAATATAATTACTGTAATTTTTGATAGTTTATTTACAATATATTACATATAATTACTGTAGTTTTTGATAGTTTATTTACAGTATGTATAGCACATATTTGGTGTACTTTTTGATATTTTATGTACAGTATGTAATGTATATTTACTGTACTTTTTGATATTTTATATACAGTATATTAAATATAATTACTGTAATTTTTGATATTTTATTTACAGTATATTACATATAATTACTGTAGTTTTTCATAGTTTATTTACAGTATATATAACACATATTTGGTGTACTTTTTGATATTTTATGCACAGTATGTAATGTATACTTACTGTACTTTTTGATATTTTATTTACAGTATATAATAATCATTTGGTGTGATTTTTGATATTTTATGTACAGTATATGAAATATAATTACTGTAATTTTTGATAGTTTATTTACAGTATATTACATATAATTACTGTAGTTTTTGGTAGTTTATTTACAGTATATATAACACATATTTGGTGTACTTTTTGATATTTTATGTACAGTATGTAATGTATATTTACTGTACTTTTTGATATTTTATGTACAGTATATTATATATAATTACTGTAATTTTTGATAGTTTATTTACAGAATATTACATAAAATTACTGTAGTTTTTGATAGTATATTTACAGTATATATAACACATATTTGGTGTCCTTTTTGATATTTTATGTACAGTATGTAATGTATATTTACTGTACTTTTTGATATTTTATTTACAGTATATAATATAGATTTGGTGTAATTTTTGGTATTTTATGTACAGTATATTAAATATAATTACTGTAGTTTTTGATAGTTTATTTACAGTATATATAACTCATATTTGGTGTACTTTTTGATATTTTATGTACAGTATGTAATGTATATTTACTGTACTTTTTGATATTTTATTTACAGTATATAATAAACATTTGGTGTATTTTTTGATATTTTACGTAAAGTATATTGCATATAATTACTGTAGTTTTTGATAGTTTATTTACAGTATATATAACACATATTTGGTGTACTTTTTGATATTTTATGTGCAGTATGTAATGTATATTTACTGTACTTTTTGATATTTTATTTACAGTATATAATATAGATTTGGTGTAATTTTAGATATTTTATGTACAGTATTTTAAATATAATTACTGTAATTTTTGATAGTTTATGTACAGTATATTACATATAATTACTGTAGTTTTTGATAGTTTATTTACAGTATATATAACACATATTTGGTGTACTTTTTGATATTTTATGTACAGTATGTAATGTATATTTACTGTACTTTTTGATATTTTATGTACAGTATATTATATATAATTACTGTAATTTTTGATAGTTTATTTACAGAATATTACATAAAATTACTGTAGTTTTTGATAGTTTATTTACAGTATATATGACACATATTTGGTGTACTTTTTGATATTTTATGTACAGTATGTAATGTATATTTACTGTACTTTTTGATATTTTATTTACAGTATATAATAAACATTTGGTGTATTTTTTGATATTTTACGTAAAGTTTATTGCATATAATTACTGTAGTTTTGATAGTTTATTTACAGTATATATAACACATATTTGGTGTACTTTTTGATATTTTATGTGCAGTATGTAATGTATATTTACTGTACTTTTTGATATTTTATTTACAGTATATAATATAGATTTGGTGTAATTTTTGATATTTTATGTACAGTGTATTAAATATAATTACTGTAATTTTTGATAGTTTATTTACAATATATTACATATAATTACTGTAGTTTTTGATAGTTTATTTACAGTATGTATAGCACATATTTGGTGTACTTTTTGATATTTTATGTACAGTATGTAATGTATATTTACTGTACTTTTTGATATTTTATATACAGTATATTAAATATAATTACTGTAATTTTTGATATTTTATTTACAGTATATTACATATAATTACTGTAGTTTTTCATAGTTTATTTACAGTATATATAACACATATTTGGTGTACTTTTTGATATTTTATGTACAGTATGTAATGTATACTTACTGTACTTTTTGATATTTTATTTACAGTATATAATAATCATTTGGTGTGATTTTTGATATTTTATGTACAGTATATGAAATATAATTACTGTAATTTTTGATAGTTTATTTACAGTATATTACATATAATTACTGTAGTTTTTGATAGTTTATTTACAGTATATATAACACATATTTGGTGTACTTTTTGATATTTTATGTACAGTATGTAATGTATATTTACTGTACTTTTTGATATTTTATGTACAGTATATTATATATAATTACTGTAATTTTTGATAGTTTATTTACAGAATATTACATAAAATTACTGTAGTTTTTGATAGAATATTTACAGTATATATAACACATATTTGGTGTACTTTTTGATATTTTATGTACAGTATGTAATGTATATTTACTGTACTTTTTGATATTTTATTTACAGTATATAATATAGATTTGGTGTAATTTTTGGTATTTTATGTACAGTATATTAAATATAATTACTGTAGTTTTTGATAGTTTATTTACAGTATATATAACTCATATTTGGTGTACTTTTTGATATTTTATGTACAGTATGTAATGTATATTTACTGTACTTTTTGATATTTTATTTACAGTATATAATAAACATTTGGTGTATTTTTTGATATTTTACGTAAAGTATATTGCATATAATTACTGTAGTTTTTGATAGTTTATTTACAGTATATATAACACATATTTGGTGTACTTTTTGATATTTTATGTACAGTACGTATTGTATATTTACTGTACTTTTTGATATTTTATTTACAGTATATAATATAGATTTGGTGTAATTTTTGATATTTTATGTACAGTATATTAAATATAATAACTGTAGTTTTTGATAGTTTATGTACAGTATATTACATATAATTACTGTAGTTTTTGATAGTTTATTTACAGTATATATAACACATATTTGGTGTACTTTTTGATATTTTATGTACAGTACGTAATGTATATTTACTGTACTTTTTGATATTTTATTTACAGTATATAATATAGGTTTGGTGTAATTTTTGATATTTTATGTACAGTATATTAAATATAATTACTGTAATTTTTGATAGTTTATTTACAATATATTACATATAATTACTGTAGTTTTTGATAGTTTATTTACAGTATGTATAGCACATATTTGGTGTACTTTTTGATATTTTATGTACAGTATGTAATGTATATTTACTGTACTTTTTGATATTTTATATACAGTATATTAAATATAATTACTGTAATTTTTGATATTTTATTTACAGTATATTACATATAATTACTGTAGTTTTTCATAGTTTATTTACAGTATATATAACACATATTTGGTGTACTTTTTGATATTTTATGTACAGTATGTAATGTATACTTACTGTACTTTTTGATATTTTATTTACAGTATATAATAATCATTTGGTGTGATTTTTGATATTTTATGTACAGTATATGAAATATAATTACTGTAGTTTTTGATAGTTTATGTACAGTATATTACATATAATTACTGTAGTTTTTGATAGTTTATTTACAGTATATATAACACATATTTGGTGTACTGTTTGATATTTTATGTACAGTATGTAATGTATATTTACTGTACTTTTTGATATTTTATGTACAGTATATTATATATAATTACTGTAATTTTTGATAGTTTATTTACAGTATATTACATATAATTACTGTAGTTTTTGATAGTTTATTTACAGTATATATGACACATATTTGGTGTACTTTTTGATATTTTATGTACAGTATGTAATGTATATTTACTGTACTTTTTGATATTTTATTTACAGTATATAATATAGATTTGGTGTAATTTTTGATATTTTATGTACAGTATATTAAATATAATTACTGTAGTTTTTGACAGTTTATTTACAGTATATATAACTCATATTTGCTGTACTTTTTGATATTTTATGTACAGTATGTAATGTATATTTACTGTACTATTTGATATTTTATTTACAGTATATAATAAACAGTTGGTGTAATTTTTGATAGTTTATTTACAGTATATTAAGTATAATTACTGTAGTTTTTGATAGTTTATTTACAGTATATATGACACATATTTGGTGTACTTTTTGATATTTTATATACAGTATGTATTGTATATTTACTGTACTTTTTGATATTTTATTTACAGTATATAATATAGATTTGGTGTAATTTTTGATATTTTATGTACAGTATATTAAATATAATAACTGTAGTTTTTGATAGTTTATGTACAGTATATTACATATAATTACTGTAGTTTTTGATAGTTTATTTACAGTATATATAACACATATTTGGTGTACTTTTTGATATTTTATGTACAGTACGTAATGTATATTTACTGTACTTTTTGATATTTTATTTACAGTATATAATATAGGTTTGGTGTAATTTTTGATATTTTATGTACAGTATATTAAATATAATTACTGTAATTTTTGATAGTTTATTTACAATATATTACATATAATTACTGTAGTTTTTGATAGTTTATTTACAGTATGTATAGCACATATTTGGTGTACTTTTTGATATTTTATGTACAGTATGTAATGTATATTTACTGTACTTTTTGATATTTTATATACAGTATATTAAATATAATTACTGTAATTTTTGATATTTTATTTACAGTATATTACATATAATTACTGTAGTTTTTCATAGTTTATTTACAGTATATATAACACATATTTGGTGTACTTTTTGATATTTTATGTACAGTATGTAATGTATACTTACTGTACTTTTTGATATTTTATTTACAGTATATAATAATCATTTGGTGTGATTTTTGATATTTTATGTACAGTATATGAAATATAATTACTGTAGTTTTTGATAGTTTATGTACAGTATATTACATATAATTACTGTAGTTTTTGATAGTTTATTTACAGTATATATAACACATATTTGGTGTACTGTTTGATATTTTATGTACAGTATGTAATGTATATTTACTGTACTTTTTGATATTTTATGTACAGTATATTATATATAATTACTGTAATTTTTGATAGTTTATTTACAGTATATTACATAAAATTACTGTAGTTTTTGATAGTTTATTTACTGTATATATAACACATATTTGGTGTACTTTTTGATATTTTATGTACAGTATGTAATGTATATTTACTGTACTTTTTGATATTTTATTTACAGTATATAATATAGATTTGGTGAAATTTTTGATATTTTATGTACAGTATATTAAATATAATTACTGTAGTTTTTGATAGTTTATGTACAGTATATTACATATAATTACTGTAGTTTTTGATAGTTTATTTACAGTATATATAACACATATTTGGTGTACTTTTTGATATTTTATGTACAGTACGTAATGTATATTTACTGTACTTTTTGATATTTTATTTACAGTATATAATATAGATTTGGTGTAATTTTTGATATTTTATGTACAGTATATTAAATATAATTACTGTAATTTTTGATAGTTTATTTACAGTATATTACATATAATTACTGTAGTTTTTGATAGTTTATTTACAGTATATATAACACATATTTGGTGTACTTTTTGATATTTTATGTACAGTATGTAATGTATATTTACTGTAATTTTTGATATTTTATGTACAGTATATTAAATATAATTACTGTAATTTTTGATAGTTTATTTACAGTATATTACATATAATTACTGTAGTTTTTGATAGTTTATTTACAGTATATATGACACATATTTGGTGTACTTTTTGATATTTTATGTACAGTATGTAATGTATATTTACTGTACTTTTTGATATTTTATTTACAGTATATAATATAGATTTGGTGTAATTTTTGATATTTTATGTACAGTATATTAAATATAATTACTGTAGTTTTTGACAGTTTATTTACAGTATATATAACTCATATTTGCTGTACTTTTTGATATTTTATGTACAGTATGTAATGTATATTTACTGTACTATTTGATATTTTATTTACAGTATATAATAAACATTTGGTGTAATTTTTGATAGTTTATTTACAGTATATTAAGTATAATTACTGTAGTTTTTGATAGTTTATTTACAGTATATATGACACATATTTGGTGTACTTTTTGATATTTTATATACAGTATGTATTGTATATTTACTGTACTTTTTGATATTTTATTTACAGTATATAATATAGATTTGGTGTAATTTTTGATATTTTATGTACAGTATATTAAATATAATAACTGTAGTTTTTGATAGTTTATGTACAGTATATTACATATAATTACTGTAGTTTTTGATAGTTTATTTACAGTATATATAACACATATTTGGTGTACTTTTTGATATTTTATGTACAGTACGTAATGTATATTTACTGTACTTTTTGATATTTTATTTACAGTATATAATATAGGTTTGGTGTAATTTTTGATATTTTATGTACAGTATATTAAATATAATTACTGTAATTTTTGATAGTTTATTTACAATATATTACATATAATTACTGTAGTTTTTGATAGTTTATTTACAGTATGTATAGCACATATTTGGTGTACTTTTTGATATTTTATGTACAGTATGTAATGTATATTTACTGTACTTTTTGATATTTTATATACAGTATATTAAATATAATTACTGTAATTTTTGATATTTTATTTACAGTATATTACATATAATTACTGTAGTTTTTCATAGTTTATTTACAGTATATATAACACATATTTGGTGTACTTTTTGATATTTTATGTACAGTATGTAATGTATACTTACTGTACTTTTTGATATTTTATTTACAGTATATAATAATCATTTGGTGTGATTTTTGATATTTTATGTACAGTATATGAAATATAATTACTGTAGTTTTTGATAGTTTATGTACAGTATATTACATATAATTACTGTAGTTTTTGATAGTTTATTTACAGTATATATAACACATATTTGGTGTACTGTTTGATATTTTATGTACAGTATGTAATGTATATTTACTGTACTTTTTGATATTTTATGTACAGTATATTATATATAATTACTGTAATTTTTGATAGTTTATTTACAGTATATTACATAAAATTACTGTAGTTTTTGATACTTTATTTACAGTATATATAACACATATTTGGTGTACTTTTTGATATTTTATGTACAGTATGTAATGTATATTTACTGTACTTTTTGATATTTTATATACAGTATATTAAATATAATTACTGTAATTTTTGATATTTTATTTACAGTATATTACATATAATTACTGTAGTTTTTCATAGTTTATTTACAGTATATATAACACATATTTGGTGTACTTTTTGATATTTTATGTACAGTATGTAATGTATACTTACTGTACTTTTTGATATTTTATTTACAGTATATAATAATCATTTGGTGTGATTTTTGATATTTTATGTACAGTATATGAAATATAATTACTGTAGTTTTTGATAGTTTATGTACAGTATATTACATATAATTACTGTAGTTTTTGATAGTTTATTTACAGTATATATAACACATATTTGGTGTACTGTTTGATATTTTATGTACAGTATGTAATGTATATTTACTGTACTTTTTGATATTTTATGTACAGTATATTATATATAATTACTGTAATTTTTGATAGTTTATTTACAGTATATTACATATAATTACTGTAGTTTTTGATAGTTTATTTACAGTATATATGACACATATTTGGTGTACTTTTTGATATTTTATGTACAGTATGTAATGTATATTTACTGTACTTTTTGATATTTTATTTACAGTATATAATATAGATTTGGTGTAATTTTTGATATTTTATGTACAGTATATTAAATATAATTACTGTAGTTTTTGACAGTTTATTTACAGTATATATAACTCATATTTGCTGTACTTTTTGATATTTTATGTACAGTATGTAATGTATATTTACTGTACTATTTGATATTTTATTTACAGTATATAATAAACAGTTGGTGTAATTTTTGATAGTTTATTTACAGTATATTAAGTATAATTACTGTAGTTTTTGATAGTTTATTTACAGTATATATGACACATATTTGGTGTACTTTTTGATATTTTATATACAGTATGTATTGTATATTTACTGTACTTTTTGATATTTTATTTACAGTATATAATATAGATTTGGTGTAATTTTTGATATTTTATGTACAGTATATTAAATATAATAACTGTAGTTTTTGATAGTTTATGTACAGTATATTACATATAATTACTGTAGTTTTTGATAGTTTATTTACAGTATATATAACACATATTTGGTGTACTTTTTGATATTTTATGTACAGTACGTAATGTATATTTACTGTACTTTTTGATATTTTATTTACAGTATATAATATAGGTTTGGTGTAATTTTTGATATTTTATGTACAGTATATTAAATATAATTACTGTAATTTTTGATAGTTTATTTACAATATATTACATATAATTACTGTAGTTTTTGATAGTTTATTTACAGTATGTATAGCACATATTTGGTGTACTTTTTGATATTTTATGTACAGTATGTAATGTATATTTACTGTACTTTTTGATATTTTATATACAGTATATTAAATATAATTACTGTAATTTTTGATATTTTATTTACAGTATATTACATATAATTACTGTAGTTTTTCATAGTTTATTTACAGTATATATAACACATATTTGGTGTACTTTTTGATATTTTATGTACAGTATGTAATGTATACTTACTGTACTTTTTGATATTTTATTTACAGTATATAATAATCATTTGGTGTGATTTTTGATATTTTATGTACAGTATATGAAATATAATTACTGTAGTTTTTGATAGTTTATGTACAGTATATTACATATAATTACTGTAGTTTTTGATAGTTTATTTACAGTATATATAACACATATTTGGTGTACTGTTTGATATTTTATGTACAGTATGTAATGTATATTTACTGTACTTTTTGATATTTTATGTACAGTATATTATATATAATTACTGTAATTTTTGATAGTTTATTTACAGTATATTACATAAAATTACTGTAGTTTTTGATACTTTATTTACAGTATATATAACACATATTTGGTGTACTTTTTGATATTTTATGTACAGTATGTAATGTATATTTACTGTACTTTTTGATATTTTATGTACAGTATATAATATAGATTTGGTGAAATTTTTGATATTTTATATACAGTATATTAAATATAATTACTGTAATTTTTGATATTTTATTTACAGTATATTACATATAATTACTGTAGTTTTTCATAGTTTATTTACAGTATATATAACACATATTTGGTGTACTTTTTGATATTTTATGTACAGTATGTAATGTATACTTACTGTACTTTTTGATATTTTATTTACAGTATATAATAATCATTTGGTGTGATTTTTGATATTTTATGTACAGTATATGAAATATAATTACTGTAGTTTTTGATAGTTTATGTACAGTATATTACATATAATTACTGTAGTTTTTGATAGTTTATTTACAGTATATATAACACATATTTGGTGTACTGTTTGATATTTTATGTACAGTATGTAATGTATATTTACTGTACTTTTTGATATTTTATGTACAGTATATTATATATAATTACTGTAATTTTTGATAGTTTATTTACAGTATATTACATATAATTACTGTAGTTTTTGATAGTTTATTTACAGTATATATGACACATATTTGGTGTACTTTTTGATATTTTATGTACAGTATGTAATGTATATTTACTGTACTTTTTGATATTTTATTTACAGTATATAATATAGATTTGGTGTAATTTTTGATATTTTATGTACAGTATATTAAATATAATTACTGTAGTTTTTGACAGTTTATTTACAGTATATATAACTCATATTTGCTGTACTTTTTGATATTTTATGTACAGTATGTAATGTATATTTACTGTACTATTTGATATTTTATTTACAGTATATAATAAACAGTTGGTGTAATTTTTGATAGTTTATTTACAGTATATTAAGTATAATTACTGTAGTTTTTGATAGTTTATTTACAGTATATATGACACATATTTGGTGTACTTTTTGATATTTTATATACAGTATGTATTGTATATTTACTGTACTTTTTGATATTTTATTTACAGTATATAATATAGATTTGGTGTAATTTTTGATATTTTATGTACAGTATATTAAATATAATAACTGTAGTTTTTGATAGTTTATGTACAGTATATTACATATAATTACTGTAGTTTTTGATAGTTTATTTACAGTATATATAACACATATTTGGTGTACTTTTTGATATTTTATGTACAGTACGTAATGTATATTTACTGTACTTTTTGATATTTTATTTACAGTATATAATATAGGTTTGGTGTAATTTTTGATATTTTATGTACAGTATATTAAATATAATTACTGTAATTTTTGATAGTTTATTTACAATATATTACATATAATTACTGTAGTTTTTGATAGTTTATTTACAGTATGTATAGCACATATTTGGTGTACTTTTTGATATTTTATGTACAGTATATAATGTATATTTACTGTACTTTTTGATATTTTATATACAGTATATTAAATATAATTACTGTAATTTTTGATATTTTATTTACAGTATATTACATATAATTACTGTAGTTTTTCATAGTTTATTTACAGTATATATAACACATATTTGGTGTACTTTTTGATATTTTATGTACAGTATGTAATGTATACTTACTGTACTTTTTGATATTTTATTTACAGTATATAATAATCATTTGGTGTGATTTTTGATATTTTATGTACAGTATATGAAATATAATTACTGTAGTTTTTGATAGTTTATGTACAGTATATTACATATAATTACTGTAGTTTTTGATAGTTTATTTACAGTATATATAACACATATTTGGTGTACTGTTTGATATTTTATGTACAGTATGTAATGTATACTTACTGTACTTTTTGATATTTTATTTACAGTATATAATAATCATTTGGTGTGATTTTTGATATTTTATGTACAGTATATGAAATATAATTACTGTAGTTTTTGATAGTTTATGTACAGTATATTACATATAATTACTGTAGTTTTTGATAGTTTATTTACAGTATATATAACACATATTTGGTGTACTGTTTGATATTTTATGTACAGTATGTAATGTATATTTACTGTACTTTTTGATATTTTATGTACAGTATATTATATATAATTACTGTAATTTTTGATAGTTTATTTACAGTATATTACATAAAATTACTGTAGTTTTTGATACTTTATTTACAGTATATATAACACATATTTGGTGTACTTTTTGATATTTTATGTACAGTATGTAATGTATATTTACTGTACTTTTTGATATTTTATATACAGTATATTAAATATAATTACTGTAATTTTTGATATTTTATTTACAGTATATTACATATAATTACTGTAGTTTTTCATAGTTTATTTACAGTATATATAACACATATTTGGTGTACTTTTTGATATTTTATGTACAGTATGTAATGTATACTTACTGTACTTTTTGATATTTTATTTACAGTATATAATAATCATTTGGTGTGATTTTTGATATTTTATGTACAGTATATGAAATATAATTACTGTAGTTTTTGATAGTTTATGTACAGTATATTACATATAATTACTGTAGTTTTTGATAGTTTATTTACAGTATATATAACACATATTTGGTGTACTGTTTGATATTTTATGTACAGTATGTAATGTATATTTACTGTACTTTTTGATATTTTATGTACAGTATATTATATATAATTACTGTAATTTTTGATAGTTTATTTACAGTATATTACATATAATTACTGTAGTTTTTGATAGTTTATTTACAGTATATATGACACATATTTGGTGTACTTTTTGATATTTTATGTACAGTATGTAATGTATATTTACTGTACTTTTTGATATTTTATTTACAGTATATAATATAGATTTGGTGTAATTTTTGATATTTTATGTACAGTATATTAAATATAATTACTGTAGTTTTTGACAGTTTATTTACAGTATATATAACTCATATTTGCTGTACTTTTTGATATTTTATGTACAGTATGTAATGTATATTTACTGTACTATTTGATATTTTATTTACAGTATATAATAAACAGTTGGTGTAATTTTTGATAGTTTATTTACAGTATATTAAGTATAATTACTGTAGTTTTTGATAGTTTATTTACAGTATATATGACACATATTTGGTGTACTTTTTGATATTTTATATACAGTATGTATTGTATATTTACTGTACTTTTTGATATTTTATTTACAGTATATAATATAGATTTGGTGTAATTTTTGATATTTTATGTACAGTATATTAAATATAATAACTGTAGTTTTTGATAGTTTATGTACAGTATATTACATATAATTACTGTAGTTTTTGATAGTTTATTTACAGTATATATAACACATATTTGGTGTACTTTTTGATATTTTATGTACAGTACGTAATGTATATTTACTGTACTTTTTGATATTTTATTTACAGTATATAATATAGGTTTGGTGTAATTTTTGATATTTTATGTACAGTATATTAAATATAATTACTGTAATTTTTGATAGTTTATTTACAATATATTACATATAATTACTGTAGTTTTTGATAGTTTATTTACAGTATGTATAGCACATATTTGGTGTACTTTTTGATATTTTATGTACAGTATGTAATGTATATTTACTGTACTTTTTGATATTTTATATACAGTATATTAAATATAATTACTGTAATTTTTGATATTTTATTTACAGTATATTACATATAATTACTGTAGTTTTTCATAGTTTATTTACAGTATATATAACACATATTTGGTGTACTTTTTGATATTTTATGTACAGTATGTAATGTATACTTACTGTACTTTTTGATATTTTATTTACAGTATATAATAATCATTTGGTGTGATTTTTGATATTTTATGTACAGTATATGAAATATAATTACTGTAGTTTTTGATAGTTTATGTACAGTATATTACATATAATTACTGTAGTTTTTGATAGTTTATTTACAGTATATATAACACATATTTGGTGTACTGTTTGATATTTTATGTACAGTATGTAATGTATATTTACTGTACTTTTTGATATTTTATGTACAGTATATTATATATAATTACTGTAATTTTTGATAGTTTATTTACAGTATATTACATAAAATTACTGTAGTTTTTGATACTTTATTTACAGTATATATAACACATATTTGGTGTACTTTTTGATATTTTATGTACAGTATGTAATGTATATTTACTGTACTTTTTGATATTTTATGTACAGTATATAATATAGATTTGGTGAAATTTTTGATATTTTATATACAGTATATTAAATATAATTACTGTAATTTTTGATATTTTATTTACAGTATATTACATATAATTACTGTAGTTTTTCATAGTTTATTTACAGTATATATAACACATATTTGGTGTACTTTTTGATATTTTATGTACAGTATGTAATGTATACTTACTGTACTTTTTGATATTTTATTTACAGTATATAATAATCATTTGGTGTGATTTTTGATATTTTATGTACAGTATATGAAATATAATTACTGTAGTTTTTGATAGTTTATGTACAGTATATTACATATAATTACTGTAGTTTTTGATAGTTTATTTACAGTATATATAACACATATTTGGTGTACTGTTTGATATTTTATGTACAGTATGTAATGTATATTTACTGTACTTTTTGATATTTTATGTACAGTATATTATATATAATTACTGTAATTTTTGATAGTTTATTTACAGTATATTACATATAATTACTGTAGTTTTTGATAGTTTATTTACAGTATATATGACACATATTTGGTGTACTTTTTGATATTTTATGTACAGTATGTAATGTATATTTACTGTACTTTTTGATATTTTATTTACAGTATATAATATAGATTTGGTGTAATTTTTGATATTTTATGTACAGTATATTAAATATAATTACTGTAGTTTTTGACAGTTTATTTACAGTATATATAACTCATATTTGCTGTACTTTTTGATATTTTATGTACAGTATGTAATGTATATTTACTGTACTATTTGATATTTTATTTACAGTATATAATAAACAGTTGGTGTAATTTTTGATAGTTTATTTACAGTATATTAAGTATAATTACTGTAGTTTTTGATAGTTTATTTACAGTATATATGACACATATTTGGTGTACTTTTTGATATTTTATATACAGTATGTATTGTATATTTACTGTACTTTTTGATATTTTATTTACAGTATATAATATAGATTTGGTGTAATTTTTGATATTTTATGTACAGTATATTAAATATAATAACTGTAGTTTTTGATAGTTTATGTACAGTATATTACATATAATTACTGTAGTTTTTGATAGTTTATTTACAGTATATATAACACATATTTGGTGTACTTTTTGATATTTTATGTACAGTACGTAATGTATATTTACTGTACTTTTTGATATTTTATTTACAGTATATAATATAGGTTTGGTGTAATTTTTGATATTTTATGTACAGTATATTAAATATAATTACTGTAATTTTTGATAGTTTATTTACAATATATTACATATAATTACTGTAGTTTTTGATAGTTTATTTACAGTATGTATAGCACATATTTGGTGTACTTTTTGATATTTTATGTACAGTATATAATGTATATTTACTGTACTTTTTGATATTTTATATACAGTATATTAAATATAATTACTGTAATTTTTGATATTTTATTTACAGTATATTACATATAATTACTGTAGTTTTTCATAGTTTATTTACAGTATATATAACACATATTTGGTGTACTTTTTGATATTTTATGTACAGTATGTAATGTATACTTACTGTACTTTTTGATATTTTATTTACAGTATATAATAATCATTTGGTGTGATTTTTGATATTTTATGTACAGTATATGAAATATAATTACTGTAGTTTTTGATAGTTTATGTACAGTATATTACATATAATTACTGTAGTTTTTGATAGTTTATTTACAGTATATATAACACATATTTGGTGTACTGTTTGATATTTTATGTACAGTATGTAATGTATATTTACTGTACTTTTTGATATTTTATGTACAGTATATTATATATAATTACTGTAATTTTTGATAGTTTATTTACAGTATATTACATAAAATTACTGTAGTTTTTGATAGTTTATTTACAGTATATATAACACATATTTGGTGTACTTTTTGATATTTTATGTACAGTATGTAATGTATATTTACTGTACTTTTTGATATTTTATTTACAGTATATAATATAGATTTGGTGAAATTTTTGATATTTTATGTACAGTATATTAAATATAATTACTGTAGTTTTTGATAGTTTATGTACAGTATATTACATATAATTACTGTAGTTTTTGATAGTTTATTTACAGTATATATAACACATATTTGGTGTACTTTTTGATATTTTATGTACAGTACGTAATGTATATTTACTGTACTTTTTGATATTTTATTTACAGTATATAATATAGATTTGGTGTAATTTTTGATATTTTATGTACAGTATATGAAATATAATTACTGTAACTTTTGATAGTTTATGTACAGTATATTACATATAATTACTGTAGTTTTTGATAGTTTATTTACAGTATATATAACACATATTTGGTGTACTTTTTGATATTTTATGTACAGTATGTAATGTATATTTACTGTAATTTTTGATATTTTATGTACAGTATATTAAATATAATTACTGTAATTTTTGATAGTTTATTTACAGTATATTACATATAATTACTGTAGTTTTTGATAGTTTATTTACAGTATATATGACACATATTTGGTGTACTTTTTGATATTTTATGTACAGTATGTAATGTATATTTACTGTACTTTTTGATATTTTATTTACAGTATATAATATAGATTTGGTGTAATTTTTGATATTTTATGTACAGTATATTAAATATAATTACTGTAGTTTTTGACAGTTTATTTACAGTATATATAACTCATATTTGCTGTACTTTTTGATATTTTATGTACAGTATGTAATGTATATTTACTGTACTATTTGATATTTTATTTACAGTATATAATAAACAGTTGGTGTAATTTTTGATAGTTTATTTACAGTATATTAAGTATAATTACTGTAGTTTTTGATAGTTTATTTACAGTATATATGACACATATTTGGTGTACTTTTTGATATTTTATATACAGTATGTATTGTATATTTACTGTACTTTTTGATATTTTATTTACAGTATATAATATAGATTTGGTGTAATTTTTGATATTTTATGTACAGTATATTAAATATAATAACTGTAGTTTTTGATAGTTTATGTACAGTATATTACATATAATTACTGTAGTTTTTGATAGTTTATTTACAGTATATATAACACATATTTGGTGTACTTTTTGATATTTTATGTACAGTACGTAATGTATATTTACTGTACTTTTTGATATTTTATTTACAGTATATAATATAGGTTTGGTGTAATTTTTGATATTTTATGTACAGTATATTAAATATAATTACTGTAATTTTTGATAGTTTATTTACAATATATTACATATAATTACTGTAGTTTTTGATAGTTTATTTACAGTATGTATAGCACATATTTGGTGTACTTTTTGATATTTTATGTACAGTATGTAATGTATATTTACTGTACTTTTTGATATTTTATATACAGTATATTAAATATAATTACTGTAATTTTTGATATTTTATTTACAGTATATTACATATAATTACTGTAGTTTTTCATAGTTTATTTACAGTATATATAACACATATTTGGTGTACTTTTTGATATTTTATGTACAGTATGTAATGTATACTTACTGTACTTTTTGATATTTTATTTACAGTATATAATAATCATTTGGTGTGATTTTTGATATTTTATGTACAGTATATGAAATATAATTACTGTAGTTTTTGATAGTTTATGTACAGTATATTACATATAATTACTGTAGTTTTTGATAGTTTATTTACAGTATATATAACACATATTTGGTGTACTGTTTGATATTTTATGTACAGTATGTAATGTATATTTACTGTACTTTTTGATATTTTATGTACAGTATATTATATATAATTACTGTAATTTTTGATAGTTTATTTACAGTATATTACATAAAATTACTGTAGTTTTTGATAGTTTATTTACAGTATATATAACACATATTTGGTGTACTTTTTGATATTTTATGTACAGTATGTAATGTATATTTACTGTACTTTTTGATATTTTATTTACAGTATATAATATAGATTTGGTGAAATTTTTGATATTTTATGTACAGTATATTAAATATAATTACTGTAGTTTTTGATAGTTTATGTACAGTATATTACATATAATTACTGTAGTTTTTGATAGTTTATTTACAGTATATATAACACATATTTGGTGTACTTTTTGATATTTTATGTACAGTACGTAATGTATATTTACTGTACTTTTTGATATTTTATTTACAGTATATAATATAGATTTGGTGTAATTTTTGATATTTTATGTACAGTATATTAAATATAATTACTGTAACTTTTGATAGTTTATTTACAGTATATTACATATAATTACTGTAGTTTTTGATAGTTTATTTACAGTATATATAACACATATTTGGTGTACTTTTTGATATTTTATGTACAGTATGTAATGTATATTTACTGTAATTTTTGATATTTTATGTACAGTATATTAAATATAATTACTGTAATTTTTGATAGTTTATTTACAGTATATTACATATAATTACTGTAGTTTTTGATAGTTTATTTACAGTATATATGACACATATTTGGTGTACTTTTTGATATTTTATGTACAGTATGTAATGTATATTTACTGTACTTTTTGATATTTTATTTACAGTATATAATATAGATTTGGTGTAATTTTTATATTTTATGTACAGTATATTAAATATAATTACTGTAGTTTTTGACAGTTTATTTACAGTATATATAACTCATATTTGCTGTACTTTTTGATATTTTATGTACAGTATGTAATGTATATTTACTGTACTATTTGATATTTTATTTACAGTATATAATAAACATTTGGTGTAATTTTTGATAGTTTATTTACAGTATATTAAGTATAATTACTGTAGTTTTTGATAGTTTATTTACAGTATATATGACACATATTTGGTGTACTTTTTGATATTTTATATACAGTATGTATTGTATATTTACTGTACTTTTTGATATTTTATTTACAGTATATAATATAGATTTGGTGTAATTTTTGATATTTTATGTACAGTATATTAAATATAATAACTGTAGTTTTTGATAGTTTATGTACAGTATATTACATATAATTACTGTAGTTTTTGATAGTTTATTTACAGTATATATAACACATATTTGGTGTACTTTTTGATATTTTATGTACAGTACGTAATGTATATTTACTGTACTTTTTGATATTTTATTTACAGTATATAATATAGGTTTGGTGTAATTTTTGATATTTTATGTACAGTATATTAAATATAATTACTGTAATTTTTGATAGTTTATTTACAATATATTACATATAATTACTGTAGTTTTTGATAGTTTATTTACAGTATGTATAGCACATATTTGGTGTACTTTTTGATATTTTATGTACAGTATGTAATGTATATTTACTGTACTTTTTGATATTTTATATACAGTATATTAAATATAATTACTGTAATTTTTGATATTTTATTTACAGTATATTACATATAATTACTGTAGTTTTTCATAGTTTATTTACAGTATATATAACACATATTTGGTGTACTTTTTGATATTTTATGTACAGTATGTAATGTATACTTACTGTACTTTTTGATATTTTATTTACAGTATATAATAATCATTTGGTGTGATTTTTGATATTTTATGTACAGTATATGAAATATAATTACTGTAGTTTTTGATAGTTTATGTACAGTATATTACATATAATTACTGTAGTTTTTGATAGTTTATTTACAGTATATATAACACATATTTGGTGTACTGTTTGATATTTTATGTACAGTATGTAATGTATATTTACTGTACTTTTTGATATTTTATGTACAGTATATTATATATAATTACTGTAATTTTTGATAGTTTATTTACAGTATATTACATAAAATTACTGTAGTTTTTGATACTTTATTTACAGTATATATAACACATATTTGGTGTACTTTTTGATATTTTATGTACAGTATGTAATGTATATTTACTGTACTTTTTGATATTTTATTTACAGTATATAATATAGATTTGGTGAAATTTTTGATATTTTATGTACAGTATATTAAATATAATTACTGTAGTTTTTGATAGTTTATGTACAGTATATTACATATAATTACTGTAGTTTTTGATAGTTTATTTACAGTATATATAACACATATTTGGTGTACTTTTTGATATTTTATGTACAGTACGTAATGTATATTTAGTGTACTTTTTGATATTTTATTTACAGTATATAATATAGATTTGGTGTAATTTTTGATATTTTATGTACAGTATATTAAATATAATTACTGTAATTTTTGATAGTTTATTTACAGTATATTACATATAATTACTGTAGTTTTTGATAGTTTATTTACAGTATATATGACACATATTTGGTGTACTTTTTGATATTTTATGTACAGTATGTAATGTATATTTACTGTACTTTTTGATATTTTATTTACAGTATATAATATAGATTTGGTGTAATTTTTGATATTTTATGTACAGTATATTAAATATAATTACTGTAGTTTTTGACAGTTTATTTACAGTATATATAACTCATATTTGCTGTACTTTTTGATATTTTATGTACAGTATGTAATGTATATTTACTGTACTATTTGATATTTTATTTACAGTATATAATAAACATTTGGTGTAATTTTTGATAGTTTATTTACAGTATATTAAGTATAATTACTGTAGTTTTTGATAGTTTATTTACAGTATATATGACACATATTTGGTGTACTTTTTGATATTTTATATACAGTATGTATTGTATATTTACTGTACTTTTTGATATTTTATTTACAGTATATAATATAGATTTGGTGTAATTTTTGATATTTTATGTACAGTATATTAAATATAATAACTGTAGTTTTTGATAGTTTATGTACAGTATATTACATATAATTACTGTAGTTTTTGATAGTTTATTTACAGTATATATAACACATATTTGGTGTACTTTTTGATATTTTATGTACAGTACGTAATGTATATTTACTGTACTTTTTGATATTTTATTTACAGTATATAATATAGATTTGGTGTAATTTTTGATATTTTATGTACAGTATATTAAATATAATTACTGTAATTTTTGATAGTTTATTTACAATATATTACATATAATTACTGTAGTTTTTGATAGTTTATTTACAGTATGTATAGCACATATTTGGTGTACTTTTTGATATTTTATGTACAGTATGTAATGTATATTTACTGTACTTTTTGATATTTTATATACAGTATATTAAATATAATTACTGTAATTTTTGATATTTTATTTACAGTATATTACATATAATTACTGTAGTTTTTCATAGTTTATTTACAGTATATATAACACATATTTGGTGTACTTTTTGATATTTTATGTACAGTATGTAATGTATACTTACTGTACTTTTTGATATTTTATTTACAGTATATAATAATCATTTGGTGTGATTTTTGATATTTTATGTACAGTATATGAAATATAATTACTGTAATTTTTGATAGTTTATTTACAGTATATTACATATAATTACTGTAGTTTTTGATAGTTTATTTACAGTATATATAACACATATTTGGTGTACTTTTTGATATTTTATGTACAGTATGTAATGTATATTTACTGTACTTTTTGATATTTTATGTACAGTATATTATATATAATTACTGTAATTTTTATAGTTTATTTACAGAATATTACATAAAATTACTGTAGTTTTTGATAGTATATTTACAGTATATATAACACATATTTGGTGTCCTTTTTGATATTTTATGTACAGTATGTAATGTATATTTACTGTACTTTTTGATATTTTATTTACAGTATATAATATAGATTTGGTGTAATTTTTGGTATTTTATGTACAGTATATTAAATATAATTACTGTAGTTTTTGATAGTTTATTTACAGTATATATAACTCATATTTGGTGTACTTTTTGATATTTTATGTACAGTATGTAATGTATATTTACTGTACTTTTTGATATTTTATTTACAGTATATAATAAACATTTGGTGTATTTTTTGATATTTTACGTAAAGTATATTGCATATAATTACTGTAGTTTTTGATAGTTTATTTACAGTATATATAACACATATTTGGTGTACTTTTTGATATTTTATGTACAGTACGTAATGTATATTTACTGTACTTTTTGATATTTTATTTACAGTATATAATATAGATTTGGTGTAATTTTTGATATTTTATGTACAGTATATTAAATATAATTACTGTAATTTTTGATAGTTTATTTACAGTATATTACATATAATTACTGTAGTTTTTGATAGTTTATTTACAGTATATATAACACATATTTGGTGTACTTTTTGATATTTTATGTACAGTATGTAATGTATATTTACTGTACTTTTTGATATTTTATGTACAGTATATTAAATATAATTACTGTAATTTTTGATAGTTTATTTACAGTATATTACATAAAATTACTGTAGTTTTTGATACTTTATTTACAGTATATATAACACATATTTGGTGTACTTTTTGATATTTTATGTACAGTATGTAATGTATATTTACTGTACTTTTTGATATTTTATTTACAGTATATAATATAGATTTGGTGTAATTTTTGATATTTTATGTACAGTATATTAAATATAATTACTGTAGTTTTTGATAGTTTATGTACAGTATATTACATATAATTACTGTAGTTTTTGATAGTTTATTTACAGTATATATAACACATATTTGGTGTACTTTTTGATATTTTATGTACAGTACGTAATGTATATTTAGTGTACTTTTTGATATTTTATTTACAGTATATAATATAGATTTGGTGTAATTTTTGATATTTTATGTACAGTATATTAAATATAATTACTGTAATTTTTGATAGTTTATTTACAGTATATTACATATAATTACTGTAGTTTTTGATAGTTTATTTACAGTATATATGACACATATTTGGTGTACTTTTTGATATTTTATGTACAGTATGTAATGTATATTTACTGTACTTTTTGATATTTTATTTACAGTATATAATATAGATTTGGTGTAATTTTTGATATTTTATGTACAGTATATTAAATATAATTACTGTAGTTTTTGACAGTTTATTTACAGTATATATAACTCATATTTGCTGTACTTTTTGATATTTTATGTACAGTATGTAATGTATATTTACTGTACTATTTGATATTTTATTTACAGTATATAATAAACATTTGGTGTAATTTTTGATAGTTTATTTACAGTATATTAAGTATAATTACTGTAGTTTTTGATAGTTTATTTACAGTATATATGACACATATTTGGTGTACTTTTTGATATTTTATATACAGTATGTATTGTATATTTACTGTACTTTTTGATATTTTATTTACAGTATATAATATAGATTTGGTGTAATTTTTGATATTTTATGTACAGTATATTAAATATAATAACTGTAGTTTTTGATAGTTTATGTACAGTATATTACATATAATTACTGTAGTTTTTGATAGTTTATTTACAGTATATATAACACATATTTGGTGTACTTTTTGATATTTTATGTACAGTACGTAATGTATATTTACTGTACTTTTTGATATTTTATTTACAGTATATAATATAGATTTGGTGTAATTTTTGATATTTTATGTACAGTATATTAAATATAATTACTGTAATTTTTGATAGTTTATTTACAATATATTACATATAATTACTGTAGTTTTTGATAGTTTATTTACAGTATGTATAGCACATATTTGGTGTACTTTTTGATATTTTATGTACAGTATGTAATGTATATTTACTGTACTTTTTGATATTTTATATACAGTATATTAAATATAATTACTGTAATTTTTGATATTTTATTTACAGTATATTACATATAATTACTGTAGTTTTTCATAGTTTATTTACAGTATATATAACACATATTTGGTGTACTTTTTGATATTTTATGTACAGTATGTAATGTATACTTACTGTACTTTTTGATATTTTATTTACAGTATATAATAATCATTTGGTGTGATTTTTGATATTTTATGTACAGTATATGAAATATAATTACTGTAATTTTTGATAGTTTATTTACAGTATATTACATATAATTACTGTAGTTTTTGATAGTTTATTTACAGTATATATAACACATATTTGGTGTACTTTTTGATATTTTATGTACAGTATGTAATGTATATTTACTGTACTTTTTGATATTTTATGTACAGTATATTATATATAATTACTGTAATTTTTATAGTTTATTTACAGAATATTACATAAAATTACTGTAGTTTTTGATAGTATATTTACAGTATATATAACACATATTTGGTGTCCTTTTTGATATTTTATGTACAGTATGTAATGTATATTTACTGTACTTTTTGATATTTTATTTACAGTATATAATATAGATTTGGTGTAATTTTTGGTATTTTATGTACAGTATATTAAATATAATTACTGTAGTTTTTGATAGTTTATTTACAGTATATATAACTCATATTTGGTGTACTTTTTGATATTTTATGTACAGTATGTAATGTATATTTACTGTACTTTTTGATATTTTATTTACAGTATATAATAAACATTTGGTGTATTTTTTGATATTTTACGTAAAGTATATTGCATATAATTACTGTAGTTTTTGATAGTTTATTTACAGTATATATAACACATATTTGGTGTACTTTTTGATATTTTATGTACAGTACGTAATGTATATTTACTGTACTTTTTGATATTTTATTTACAGTATATAATATAGATTTGGTGTAATTTTTGATATTTTATGTACAGTATATTAAATATAATTACTGTAATTTTTGATAGTTTATTTACAGTATATTACATATAATTACTGTAGTTTTTGATAGTTTATTTATAGTATATATAACACATATTTGGTGTACTTTTTGATATTTTATGTACAGTATGTAATGTATATTTACTGTACTTTTTGATATTTTATGTACAGTATATTAAATATAATTACTGTAATTTTTGATAGTTTATTTACAGTATATTACATAAAATTACTGTAGTTTTTGATACTTTATTTACAGTATATATAACACATATTTGGTGTACTTTTTGATATTTTATGTACAGTATGTAATGTATATTTACTGTACTTTTTGATATTTTATTTACAGTATATAATATAGATTTGGTGTAATTTTTGATATTTTATGTACAGTATATTAAATATAATTACTGTAGTTTTTGATAGTTTATGTACAGTATATTACATAAAATTACTGTAGTTTTTGATAGTTTATTTACAGTATATATAACACATATTTGGTGTACTTTTTGATATTTTATGTACAGTACGTAATGTATATTTAGTGTACTTTTTGATATTTTATTTACAGTATATAATATAGATTTGGTGTAATTTTTGATATTTTATGTACAGTATATTAAATATAATTACTGTAATTTTTGATAGTTTATTTACAGTATATTACATATAATTACTGTAGTTTTTGATAGTTTATTTACAGTATATATGACACATATTTGGTGTACTTTTTGATATTTTATGTACAGTATGTAATGTATATTTACTGTACTTTTTGATATTTTATTTACAGTATATAATATAGATTTGGTGTAATTTTTGATAATTTATGTACAGTATATTAAATATAATTACTGTAGTTTTTGACAGTTTATTTACAGTATATATAACTCATATTTGCTGTACTTTTTGATATTTTATGTACAGTATGTAATGTATATTTACTGTACTATTTGATATTTTATTTACAGTATATAATAAACATTTGGTGTAATTTTTGATAGTTTATTTACAGTATATTAAGTATAATTACTGTAGTTTTTGATAGTTTATTTACAGTATATATGACACATATTTGGTGTACTTTTTGATATTTTATATACAGTATGTATTGTATATTTACTGTACTTTTTGATATTTTATTTACAGTATATAATATAGATTTGGTGTAATTTTTGATATTTTATGTACAGTATATTAAATATAATAACTGTAGTTTTTGATAGTTTATGTACAGTATATTACATATAATTACTGTAGTTTTTGATAGTTTATTTACAGTATATATAACACATATTTGGTGTACTTTTTGATATTTTATGTACAGTACGTAATGTATATTTACTGTACTTTTTGATATTTTATTTACAGTATATAATATAGATTTGGTGTAATTTTTGATATTTTATGTACAGTATATTAAATATAATTACTGTAATTTTTGATAGTTTATTTACAATATATTACATATAATTACTGTAGTTTTTGATAGTTTATTTACAGTATGTATAGCACATATTTGGTGTACTTTTTGATATTTTATGTACAGTATGTAATGTATATTTACTGTACTTTTTGATATTTTATATACAGTATATTAAATATAATTACTGTAATTTTTGATATTTTATTTACAGTATATTACATATAATTACTGTAGTTTTTCATAGTTTATTTACAGTATATATAACACATATTTGGTGTACTTTTTGATATTTTATGTACAGTATGTAATGTATACTTACTGTACTTTTTGATATTTTATTTACAGTATATAATAATCATTTGGTGTGATTTTTGATATTTTATGTACAGTATATGAAATATAATTACTGTAATTTTTGATAGTTTATTTACAGTATATTACATATAATTACTGTAGTTTTTGATAGTTTATTTACAGTATATATAACACATATTTGGTGTACTTTTTGATATTTTATGTACAGTATGTAATGTATATTTACTGTACTTTTTGATATTTTATGTACAGTATATTATATATAATTACTGTAATTTTTATAGTTTATTTACAGAATATTACATAAAATTACTGTAGTTTTTGATAGTATATTTACAGTATATATAACACATATTTGGTGTCCTTTTTGATATTTTATGTACAGTATGTAATGTATATTTACTGTACTTTTTGATATTTTATTTACAGTATATAATATAGATTTGGTGTAATTTTTGGTATTTTATGTACAGTATATTAAATATAATTACTGTAGTTTTTGATAGTTTATTTACAGTATATATAACTCATATTTGGTGTACTTTTTGATATTTTATGTACAGTATGTAATGTATATTTACTGTACTTTTTGATATTTTATTTACAGTATATAATAAACATTTGGTGTATTTTTTGATATTTTACGTAAAGTATATTGCATATAATTACTGTAGTTTTTGATAGTTTATTTACAGTATATATAACACATATTTGGTGTACTTTTTGATATTTTATGTACAGTACGTAATGTATATTTACTGTACTTTTTGATATTTTATTTACAGTATATAATATAGATTTGGTGTAATTTTTGATATTTTATGTACAGTATATTAAATATAATTACTGTAATTTTTGATAGTTTATTTACAGTATATTACATATAATTACTGTAGTTTTTGATAGTTTATTTACAGTATATATAACACATATTTGGTGTACTTTTTGATATTTTATGTACAGTATGTAATGTATATTTACTGTACTTTTTGATATTTTATGTACAGTATATTAAATATAATTACTGTAATTTTTGATAGTTTATTTACAGTATATTACATATAATTACTGTAGTTTTTGATAGTTTATTTACAGTATATATGACACATATTTGGTGTACTTTTTGATATTTTATGTACAGTATGTAATGTATATTTACTGTACTTTTTGATATTTTATTTACAGTATATAATATAGATTTGGTGTAATTTTTGATATTTTATGTACAGTATATTAAATATAATTACTGTAGTTTTTGACAGTTTATTTACAGTATATATAACTCATATTTGCTGTACTTTTTGATATTTTATGTACAGTATGTAATGTATATTTACTGTACTATTTGATATTTTATTTACAGTATATAATAAACATTTGGTGTAATTTTTGATATTTTATGTACAGTATATTAAATATAATTACTGTAGTTTTTGATAGTTTATTTACAGTATATTACATATAATTACTGTAGTTTTTGATAGTTTATTTACAGTATATATAGCACATATTTGGTGTACTTTTTGATATTTTATGTACAGTATGTAATGTATATTTACTGAATTTTTGTTATTTTATTTACAGTATATAATATAGGTTTGGTGTAATTTTTGATATTTTATGTACAGTATATTAAATATAATTACTGTAATTTTTGATAGTTTATTTACAGTATATTACATATAATTACTTTAGTTTTTGATAGTTTATTTACAGTATATATAACACATATTTGGTGTACTTTTTGATATTTTATGTGCAGTATGTAATGTATATTTACTGTACTTTTTGATATTTTATTTACAGTATATAATATAGATTTGGTGTAATTTTTGATATTTTATGTACAGTATATTAAATATAATTAGTGTAATTTTTGATAGTTTATGTACAGTATATTACATATAATTACTGTAGTTTTTGATAGTTTATTTACAGTATATATAACACATATTTGGTGTACTTTTTGATATTTTATATACAGTATGTAATGTATATTTACTGTACTTTTTGATATTTTATGTACAGTATATTATATATAATTACTGTAATTTTTGATAGTTTATTTACAGAATATTACATAAAATTACTGTAGTTTTTGATAGTTTATTTACAGTATATATGACACATATTTGGTGTACTTTTTGATATTTTATGTACAGTATGTAATGTATATTTACTGTACTTTTTGATATTTTATTTACAGTATATAATAAACATTTGGTGTATTTTTTGATATTTTACGTAAAGTTTATTGCATATAATTACTGTAGTTTTGATAGTTTATTTACAGTATATATAACACATATTTGGTGTACTTTTTGATATTTTATGTGCAGTATGTAATGTATATTTACTGTACTTTTTGATATTTTATTTACAGTATATAATATAGATTTGGTGTAATTTTTGATATTTTATGTACAGTATATTAAATATAATTACTGTAGTTTTTGATAGTTTATGTACAGTATATTACATATAATTACTGTAGTTTTTGATAGTTTATTTACAGTATATATAGCACATATTTTGTGTACTTTTTGATATTTTATGTACAGTATGTAATGTATATTTACTGAATTTTTGTTATTTTATTTACAGTATATAATATAGGTTTGGTGTAATTTTTGATATTTTATGTACAGTATATTAAATATAATTACTGTAATTTTTGATAGTTTATTTACAGTATATTACATATAATTACTGTAGTTTTTGATAGTTTATGTACAGTATATTAAATATAATTACTGTAGTTTTTGATAGTTTATTTACAGTATATTACATATAATTACTGTAGTTTTTGATAGTTTATTTACAGTATATATAGCACATATTTGGTGTACTTTTTGATATTTTATGTACAGTATGTAATGTATATTTACTGAATTTTTGTTATTTTATTTACAGTATATAATATAGGTTTGGTGTAATTTTTGATATTTTATGTACAGTATATTAAATATAATGACTGTAATTTTTGATAGTTTATTTACAGTATATTACATAAAATTACTGTAGTTTTTGATAGTTTATTTACAGTATATATAACACATATTTGGTGTACTTTTTGATATTTTATGTACAGTATGTAATGTATATTTACTGTACTATTTGATATTTTATTTACAGTATATAATAACCATTTGGTGTCATTTTTGATAGTTTATTTACAGTATATTAAGTATAATTACTGTAGTTTTTGATAGTTTATTTACAGTATATATGACACATATTTGGTGTACTTTTTGATATTTTATGTACAGTATGTATTGTATATTTACTGTACTTTTTGATATTTTATTTACAGTATATAATATAGATATGGTGTAATTTTTGATATTTTATGTACAGTATATTAAATATAATTACTGTAGTTTTTGATAGTTTATTTACAGTATATTACATATAATTACTGTAGTTTTTGATAGTTTATTTACAGTATATATAGCACATATTTGGTGTACTTTTTGATATTTTATGTACAGTATGTAATGTATATTTACTGAATTTTTGTTATTTTATTTACAGTATATAATATAGGTTTGGTGTAATTTTTGATATTTTATGTACAGTATATTAAATATAATTACTGTAATTTTTGATAGTTTATTTACAGTATATTACATATAATTACTTTAGTTTTTGATAGTTTATTTACAGTATATATAACACATATTTGGTGTACTTTTTGATATTTTATGTGCAGTATGTAATGTATATTTACTGTACTTTTTGATATTTTATTTACAGTATATAATATAGATTTGGTGTAATTTTTGATATTTTATGTACAGTATATTAAATATAATTAGTGTAATTTTTGATAGTTTATGTACAGTATATTACATATAATTACTGTAGTTTTTGATAGTTTATTTACAGTATATATAACACATATTTGGTGTACTTTTTGATATTTTATATACAGTATGTAATGTATATTTACTGTACTTTTTGATATTTTATGTACAGTATATTATATATAATTACTGTAATTTTTGATAGTTTATTTACAGAATATTACATAAAATTACTGTAGTTTTTGATAGTTTATTTACAGTATATATAACACATATTTGGTGTACTTTTTGATATTTTATGTACAGTATGTAATGTATATTTACTGTACTTTTTGATATTTTATTTACAGTATATAATAAACATTTGGTGTATTTTTTGATATTTTACGTAAAGTTTATTGCATATAATTACTGTAGTTTTGATAGTTTATTTACAGTATATATAACACATATTTGGTGTACTTTTTGATATTTTATGTGCAGTATGTAATGTATATTTACTGTACTTTTTGATATTTTATTTACAGTATATAATATAGATTTGGTGTAATTTTTGATATTTTATGTACAGTATATTAAATATAATTACTGTAGTTTTTGATAGTTTATGTACAGTATATTACATATAATTACTGTAGTTTTTGATAGTTTATTTACAGTATATATAGCACATATTTTGTGTACTTTTTGATATTTTATGTACAGTATGTAATGTATATTTACTGAATTTTTGTTATTTTATTTACAGTATATAATATAGGTTTGGTGTAATTTTTGATATTTTATGTACAGTATATTAAATATAATTACTGTAATTTTTGATAGTTTATTTACAGTATATTACATATAATTACTGTAGTTTTTGATAGTTTATGTACAGTATATTAAATATAATTACTGTAGTTTTTGATAGTTTATTTACAGTATATTACATATAATTACTGTAGTTTTTGATAGTTTATTTACAGTATATATAGCACATATTTGGTGTACTTTTTGATATTTTATGTACAGTATGTAATGTATATTTACTGAATTTTTGTTATTTTATTTACAGTATATAATATAGGTTTGGTGTAATTTTTGATATTTTATGTACAGTATATTAAATATAATTACTGTAATTTTTGATAGTTTATTTACAGTATATTACATATAATTACTTTAGTTTTTGATAGTTTATTTACAGTATATATAACACATATTTGGTGTACTTTTTGATATTTTATGTGCAGTATGTAATGTATATTTACTGTACATTTTGATATTTTATTTACAGTATATAATATAGATTTGGTGTAATTTTTGATATTTTATGTACAGTATATTAAATATAATTAGTGTAATTTTTGATAGTTTATGTACAGTATATTACATATAATTACTGTAGTTTTTGATAGTTTATTTACAGTATATATAACACATATTTGGTGTACTTTTTGATATTTTATATACAGTATGTAATGTATATTTACTGTACTTTTTGATATTTTATGTACAGTATATTATATATAATTACTGTAATTTTTGATAGTTTATTTACAGAATATTACATAAAATTACTGTAGTTTTTGATAGTTTATTTACAGTATATATGACACATATTTGGTGTACTTTTTGATATTTTATGTACAGTATGTAATGTATATTTACTGTACTTTTTGATATTTTATTTACAGTATATAATAAACATTTGGTGTATTTTTTGATATTTTACGTAAAGTTTATTGCATATAATTACTGTAGTTTTGATAGTTTATTTACAGTATATATAACACATATTTGGTGTACTTTTTGATATTTTATGTGCAGTATGTAATGTATATTTACTGTACTTTTTGATATTTTATTTACAGTATATAATATAGATTTGGTGTAATTTTTGATATTTTATGTACAGTATATTAAATATAATTACTGTAGTTTTTGATAGTTTATGTACAGTATATTACATATAATTACTGTAGTTTTTGATAGTTTATTTACAGTATATATAGCACATATTTTGTGTACTTTTTGATATTTTATGTACAGTATGTAATGTATATTTACTGAATTTTTGTTATTTTATTTACAGTATATAATATAGGTTTGGTGTAATTTTTGATATTTTATGTACAGTATATTAAATATAATTACTGTAATTTTTGATAGTTTATTTACAGTATATTACATATAATTACTGTAGTTTTTGATAGTTTATGTACAGTATATTAAATATAATTACTGTAGTTTTTGATAGTTTATTTACAGTATATTACATATAATTACTGTAGTTTTTGATAGTTTATTTACAGTATATATAGCACATATTTGGTGTACTTTTTGATATTTTATGTACAGTATGTAATGTATATTTACTGAATTTTTGTTATTTTATTTACAGTATATAATATAGGTTTGGTGTAATTTTTGATATTTTATGTACAGTATATTAAATATAATTACTGTAATTTTTGATAGTTTATTTACAGTATATTACATATAATTACTTTAGTTTTTGATAGTTTATTTACAGTATATATAACACATATTTGGTGTACTTTTTGATATTTTATGTGCAGTATGTAATGTATATTTACTGTACTTTTTGATATTTTATTTACAGTATATAATATAGATTTGGTGTAATTTTTGATATTTTATGTACAGTATATTAAATATAATTAGTGTAATTTTTGATAGTTTATGTACAGTATATTACATATAATTACTGTAGTTTTTGATAGTTTATTTACAGTATATATAACACATATTTGGTGTACTTTTTGATATTTTATATACAGTATGTAATGTATATTTACTGTACTTTTTGATATTTTATGTACAGTATATTATATATAATTACTGTAATTTTTGATATTTTATTTACAGAATATTACATAAAATTACTGTAGTTTTTGATAGTTTATTTACAGTATATATGACACATCTTTGGTGTACTTTTTGATATTTTATGTACAGTATGTAATGTATATTTACTGTACTTTTTGATATTTTATTTACAGTATATAATAAACATTTGGTGTATTTTTTGATATTTTACGTAAAGTTTATTGCATATAATTACTGTAGTTTTGATAGTTTATTTACAGTATATATAACACATATTTGGTGTACTTTTTGATATTTTATGTGCAGTATGTAATGTATATTTACTGTACTTTTTGATATTTTATTTACAGTATATAATATAGATTTGGTGTAATTTTTGATATTTTATGTACAGTATATTAAATATAATTACTGTAGTTTTTGATAGTTTATGTACAGTATATTACATATAATTACTGTAGTTTTTGATAGTTTATTTACAGTATATATAGCACATATTTTGTGTACTTTTTGATATTTTATGTACAGTATGTAATGTATATTTACTGAATTTTTGTTATTTTATTTACAGTATATAATATAGGTTTGGTGTAATTTTTGATATTTTATGTACAGTATATTAAATATAATTACTGTAATTTTTGATAGTTTATTTACAGTATATTACATATAATTACTGTAGTTTTTGATAGTTTATGTACAGTATATTAAATATAATTACTGTAGTTTTTGATAGTTTATTTACAGTATATTACATATAATTACTGTAGTTTTTGATAGTTTATTTACAGTATATATAGCACATATTTGGTGTACTTTTTGATATATTATGTACAGTATGTAATGTATATTTACTGTACTTTTTGATATTTTATTTACAGTATATAATAAACATTTGGTGTATTTTTTGATATTTTACGTAAAGTATATTGCATATAATTACTGTAGTTTTTGATAGTTTATTTACAGTATATATAGCACATATTTGGTGTACTTTTTGATATTTTATGTGCAGTATGTAATGTATATTTACTGTACTTTTTGATATTTTATTTACAGTATATAATATAGATTTGGTGTAATTTTTGATATTTTATGTACAGTATATTAAATATAATTACTGTAGTTTTTGATAGTTTATTTACAGTATATTACATATAATTACTGTAGTTTTTGATAGTTTATTTACAGTATATATAGCACATATTTGGTGTACTTTTTGATATTTTATGTACAGTATTTAATGTATATTTACTGAATTTTTGTTATTTTATTTACAGTATATAATATAGATTTGGTGTAATTTTTGATATTTTATGTACAGTATATTAAATATAATTACTGTAATTTTTGATAGTTTATTTACAGTATATTACATATAATTACTGTAGTTTTTCATAGTTTATTTACAGTATATATAACACATATTTGGTGTACTTTTTGATATTTTATGTACAGTATGTAATGTATATTTACTGTACTATTTGATATTTTATTTACAGTATATAATAAACAATTGGTGTAATTTTTGATAGTTTATTTACAGTATATTAAGTATAATTACTGTAGTTTTTGATAGTTTATTTACAGTATATATGACACATATTTGGTGTACTTTTTGATATTTTATGTACAGTATGTATTGTATATTTACTGTACTTTTTGATATTTTATTTACAGTATATAATATAGATTTGGTGTAATTTTTGATATTTTATGTACAGTATATTAAATATAATTACTGTAGTTTTTGATAGTTTATGTACAGTATATTACATATAATTACTGTAGTTTTTGATAGTTTATTTACAGTATATATAACACATATTTGATGTACTTTTTGATATTTTATGTACAGTACGTAATGTATATTTACTGTACTTTTTCATATTTTATTTACAGTATATAATATAGGTATGGTGTAATTTTTGATATTTTATGTACAGTATATTAAATATAATTACTGTAATTTTTGATAGTTTATTTACAGTATATTGCATATAATTACTGTAGTTTTTGATAGTTTATTTACAGTATATATAACACATATTTGGTGTACTTTTTGATATTTTATGTACAGTATGTAATGTATATTTACTGTACTTTTTGATATTTTATATACAGTATATTAAATATAATTACTGTACTTTTTGATATTTTATTTACAGTATATTACATATAATTACTGTAGTTTTTTATAGTTTATTTAAAGTATATATAACACATATTTGGTGTACTTTTTGATATTTTATGTACAGTATGTAATGTATATTTACTGTACTTTTTGATATTTTATTTACAGTATATAATAATCATTTGGTGTGATTTTTGATATTTTATGTACAGTATATGAAATATAATTACTGTAGTTTTTGATAGTTTATGTACAGTATATTACATATAATTACTGTAGTTTTTGATAGTTTATTTACAGTATATATAACACATATTTGGTGTACTTTTTGATATTTTATGTACAGTATGTAATGTATATTTACTGTACTTTTTGATATTTTATGTACAGTATATTATATATAATTACTGTAATTTTTGATAGTTTATTTACAGTATATTACATAAAATTACTGTACCTTTTGATAGTTTATTTACAGTATATATAACACATATTTGGTGTACTTTTTGATATTTTATGTGCAGTATGTAATGTATATTTACTGTATTTTTGATATTTTATTTATAGTATATAATATAGATTTGGTGTAATTTTTGGTATTTTACGGACAGTATATTGCATATAATTACTGTAGTTTTTGATAGTTTATTTACACTATATATAACACATATTTGGTGTACTTTTTGATATTTTATGTACAGTATGTAATGTATATTTACTGTACTATTTGATATTTTATTTACAGTATATAATAAACAATTGGTGTAATTTTTGATAGTTTATTTACAGTATATTAAGTATAATTACTGTAGTTTTTGATAGTTTATTTACAGTATATATGACACATATTTGGTGTACTTTTTGATATTTTATGTACAGTATGTATTGTATATTTACTGTACTTTTTGATATTTTATTTACAGTATATAATATAGATTTGGTGTAATTTTTGATATTTTATGTACAGTATATTAAATATAATTACTGTAGTTTTTGATAGTTTATGTACAGTATATTACATATAATTACTGTAGTTTTTGATAGTTTATTTACAGTATATATAACACATATTTGATGTACTTTTTGATATTTTATGTACAGTACGTAATGTATATTTACTGTACTTTTTCATATTTTATTTACAGTATATAATATAGGTATGGTGTAATTTTTGATATTTTATGTACAGTATATTAAATATAATTACTGTAATTTTTGATAGTTTATTTACAGTATATTGCATATAATTACTGTAGTTTTTGATAGTTTATTTACAGTATATATAACACATATTTGGTGTACTTTTTGATATTTTATGTACAGTATGTAATGTATATTTACTGTACTTTTTGATATTTTATATACAGTATATTAAATATAATTACTGTACTTTTTGATATTTTATTTACAGTATATTACATATAATTACTGTAGTTTTTTATAGTTTATTTAAAGTATATATAACACATATTTGGTGTACTTTTTGATATTTTATGTACAGTATGTAATGTATATTTACTGTACTTTTTGATATTTTATTTACAGTATATAATAATCATTTGGTGTGATTTTTGATATTTTATGTACAGTATATGAAATATAATTACTGTAGTTTTTGATAGTTTATGTACAGTATATTACATATAATTACTGTAGTTTTTGATAGTTTATTTACAGTATATATAACACATATTTGGTGTACTTTTTGATATTTTATGTACAGTATGTAATGTATATTTACTGTACTTTTTGATATTTTATGTACAGTATATTATATATAATTACTGTAATTTTTGATAGTTTATTTACAGTATATTACATAAAATTACTGTACCTTTTGATAGTTTATTTACAGTATATATAACACATATTTGGTGTACTTTTTGATATTTTATGTGCAGTATGTAATGTATATTTACTGTATTTTTGATATTTTATTTATAGTATATAATATAGATTTGGTGTAATTTTTGGTATTTTACGGACAGTATATTGCATATAATTACTGTAGTTTTTGATAGTTTATTTACAGTATATATAACACATATTTGGTGTACTTTTTGATATTTTATGTACAATATGTAATGTATATTTACTGTACTTTTTGATATTTTATTTACAGTATATAATAAACATTTGGTGTATTTTTTGATATTTTACGTAAAGTATATTGCATATAATTACTGTAGTTTTTGATAGTTTATTTACAGTATATATAACACATATTTGGTGTACTTTTTGATATTTTATGTGCAGTATGTAATGTATATTTACTGTACTTTTTGATATTTTATTTACAGTATATAATATAGATTTGGTGTAATTTTTGATATTTTATGTACAGTATATTAAATATAATTACTGTAGTTTTTGATAGTTTATGTACAGTATATTACATATAATTACTGTAGTTTTTGATAGTTTATTTACAGTATATATAGCACATATTTTGTGTACTTTTTGATATTTTATGTACAGTATGTAATGTATATTTACTGAATTTTTGTTATTTTATTTACAGTATATAATATAGGTTTGGTGTAATTTTTGATATTTTATGTACAGTATATTAAATATAATTACTGTAATTTTTGATAGTTTATTTACAGTATATTACATATAATTACTGTAGTTTTTGATAGTTTATGTACAGTATATTAAATATAATTACTGTAGTTTTTGATAGTTTATTTACAGTATATTACATATAATTACTGTAGTTTTTGATAGTTTATTTACAGTATATATAGCACATATTTGGTGTACTTTTTGATATATTATGTACAGTATGTAATGTATATTTACTGTACTTTTTGATATTTTATTTACAGTATATAATAAACATTTGGTGTATTTTTTGATATTTTACGTAAAGTATATTGCATATAATTACTGTAGTTTTTGATAGTTTATTTACAGTATATATAGCACATATTTGGTGTACTTTTTGATATTTTATGTGCAGTATGTAATGTATATTTACTGTACTTTTTGATATTTTATTTACAGTATATAATATAGATTTGGTGTAATTTTTGATATTTTATGTACAGTATATTAAATATAATTACTGTAGTTTTTGATAGTTTATTTACAGTATATTACATATAATTACTGTAGTTTTTGATAGTTTATTTACAGTATATATAGCACATATTTGGTGTACTTTTTGATATTTTATGTACAGTATTTAATGTATATTTACTGAATTTTTGTTATTTTATTTACAGTATATAATATAGATTTGGTGTAATTTTTGATATTTTATGTACAGTATATTAAATATAATTACTGTAATTTTTGATAGTTTATTTACAGTATATTACATATAATTACTGTAGTTTTTCATAGTTTATTTACAGTATATATAACACATATTTGGTGTACTTTTTGATATTTTATGTACAGTATGTAATGTATATTTACTGTACTATTTGATATTTTATTTACAGTATATAATAAACAATTGGTGTAATTTTTGATAGTTTATTTACAGTATATTAAGTATAATTACTGTAGTTTTTGATAGTTTATTTACAGTATATATGACACATATTTGGTGTACTTTTTGATATTTTATGTACAGTATGTATTGTATATTTACTGTACTTTTTGATATTTTATTTACAGTATATAATATAGATTTGGTGTAATTTTTGATATTTTATGTACAGTATATTAAATATAATTACTGTAGTTTTTGATAGTTTATGTACAGTATATTACATATAATTACTGTAGTTTTTGATAGTTTATTTACAGTATATATAACACATATTTGATGTACTTTTTGATATTTTATGTACAGTACGTAATGTATATTTACTGTACTTTTTCATATTTTATTTACAGTATATAATATAGGTATGGTGTAATTTTTGATATTTTATGTACAGTATATTAAATATAATTACTGTAATTTTTGATAGTTTATTTACAGTATATTGCATATAATTACTGTAGTTTTTGATAGTTTATTTACAGTATATATAACACATATTTGGTGTACTTTTTGATATTTTATGTACAGTATGTAATGTATATTTACTGTACTTTTTGATATTTTATATACAGTATATTAAATATAATTACTGTACTTTTTGATATTTTATTTACAGTATATTACATATAATTACTGTAGTTTTTTATAGTTTATTTAAAGTATATATAACACATATTTGGTGTACTTTTTGATATTTTATGTACAGTATGTAATGTATATTTACTGTACTTTTTGATATTTTATTTACAGTATATAATAATCATTTGGTGTGATTTTTGATATTTTATGTACAGTATATGAAATATAATTACTGTAGTTTTTGATAGTTTATGTACAGTATATTACATATAATTACTGTAGTTTTTGATAGTTTATTTACAGTATATATAACACATATTTGGTGTACTTTTTGATATTTTATGTACAGTATGTAATGTATATTTACTGTACTTTTTGATATTTTATGTACAGTATATTATATATAATTACTGTAATTTTTGATAGTTTATTTACAGTATATTACATAAAATTACTGTACCTTTTGATAGTTTATTTACAGTATATATAACACATATTTGGTGTACTTTTTGATATTTTATGTGCAGTATGTAATGTATATTTACTGTATTTTTGATATTTTATTTATAGTATATAATATAGATTTGGTGTAATTTTTGGTATTTTACGGACAGTATATTGCATATAATTACTGTAGTTTTTGATAGTTTATTTACACTATATATAACACATATTTGGTGTACTTTTTGATATTTTATGTACAGTATGTAATGTATATTTACTGTACTATTTGATATTTTATTTACAGTATATAATAAACAATTGGTGTAATTTTTGATAGTTTATTTACAGTATATTAAGTATAATTACTGTAGTTTTTGATAGTTTATTTACAGTATATATGACACATATTTGGTGTACTTTTTGATATTTTATGTACAGTATGTATTGTATATTTACTGTACTTTTTGATATTTTATTTACAGTATATAATATAGATTTGGTGTAATTTTTGATATTTTATGTACAGTATATTAAATATAATTACTGTAGTTTTTGATAGTTTATGTACAGTATATTACATATAATTACTGTAGTTTTTGATAGTTTATTTACAGTATATATAACACATATTTGATGTACTTTTTGATATTTTATGTACAGTACGTAATGTATATTTACTGTACTTTTTCATATTTTATTTACAGTATATAATATAGGTATGGTGTAATTTTTGATATTTTATGTACAGTATATTAAATATAATTACTGTAATTTTTGATAGTTTATTTACAGTATATTGCATATAATTACTGTAGTTTTTGATAGTTTATTTACAGTATATATAACACATATTTGGTGTACTTTTTGATATTTTATGTACAGTATGTAATGTATATTTACTGTACTTTTTGATATTTTATATACAGTATATTAAATATAATTACTGTACTTTTTGATATTTTATTTACAGTATATTACATATAATTACTGTAGTTTTTTATAGTTTATTTAAAGTATATATAACACATATTTGGTGTACTTTTTGATATTTTATGTACAGTATGTAATGTATATTTACTGTACTTTTTGATATTTTATTTACAGTATATAATAATCATTTGGTGTGATTTTTGATATTTTATGTACAGTATATGAAATATAATTACTGTAGTTTTTGATAGTTTATGTACAGTATATTACATATAATTACTGTAGTTTTTGATAGTTTATTTACAGTATATATAACACATATTTGGTGTACTTTTTGATATTTTATGTACAGTATGTAATGTATATTTACTGTACTTTTTGATATTTTATGTACAGTATATTATATATAATTACTGTAATTTTTGATAGTTTATTTACAGTATATTACATAAAATTACTGTACCTTTTGATAGTTTATTTACAGTATATATAACACATATTTGGTGTACTTTTTGATATTTTATGTGCAGTATGTAATGTATATTTACTGTATTTTTGATATTTTATTTATAGTATATAATATAGATTTGGTGTAATTTTTGGTATTTTACGGACAGTATATTGCATATAATTACTGTAGTTTTTGATAGTTTATTTACAGTATATATAACACATATTTGGTGTACTTTTTGATATTTTATGTACAATATGTAATGTATATTTACTGTACTTTTTGATATTTTATTTACAGTATATAATAAACATTTGGTGTATTTTTTGATATTTTACGTAAAGTATATTGCATATAATTACTGTAGTTTTTGATAGTTTATTTACAGTATATATAACACATATTTGGTGTACTTTTTGATATTTTATGTGCAGTATGTAATGTATATTTACTGTACTTTTTGATATTTTATTTACAGTATATAATATAGATTTGGTGTAATTTTTGATATTTTATGTACAGTATATTAAATATAATTACTGTAGTTTTTGATAGTTTATGTACAGTATATTACATATAATTACTGTAGTTTTTGATAGTTTATTTCCAGTATATATAACACATATTTGGTGTACATTTGATATTTTATGTACAGTACGTAATGTATATTTACTGTACTTTTTCATATTTTATTTACAGTATATAATATAGGTTTGGTGTAATTTTTGATATTTTATGTACAGTATATTAAATATAATTACTGTAATTTTTGATAGTTTATTTACAGTATATTGCATATAATTACTGTAGTTTTTGATAGTTTATTTACAGTATATATAACACATATTTGGTGTACTTTTTGATATTTTATGTACAGTATGTAATGTATATTTACTGTACTTTTTGATATTTTATTTACAGTATATAATATAGATTTGGTGTAATTTTTGATATTTTATGTACAGTATATTAAATATAATTAGTGTAATTTTTGATAGTTTATTTACAGTATATTACATATAATTACTGTAGTTTTTGATAGTTTATTTACAGTATATATAACACATATTTGGTGTACTTTTTGATATTTTATGTACAGTATGTAATGTATATTTACTGGACTATTTGATATTTTATTTACAGTATATAATAAACATTTGGTGTAATTTTTGATAGTTTATTTACAGTATATTAAGTATAATTACTGTAGTTTTTGATAGTTTATTTACAGTATATATGACACATATTTGGTGTACTTTTTGATATTTTATGTACAGTATGTATTGTATATTTACTGTACTTTTGATATTTTATTTACAGTATATAATATGGATTTGGTGTAATTTTTGATATTTTATGTACAGTATATTAAATATAATTACTGTAGTTTTTGATAGTTTATGTACAGTATATTACATATAATTACTGTAGATTTTGATAGTTTATTTACAGTATATATAACACATATTTGGTGTAATTTTTGATATTTTATGTACAGTACATAATGTATATTTACAGTACCTTTTGATATTTTATTTACAGTATATAATATAGGTTTGGTGTAATTTTTGATATTTTATGTACAGTATATTAAATATAATTACTGTAATTTTTGATAGATTATTTACAGTATATTACATATAATTACTGTAGTTTTTGATAGTTTATTTACAGTATATATAGCACATATTTGGTGTAGTTTTTGATATTTTATGTACAGTATGTAATGTATATTTACTGTACTTTTTGATATTTTATTTACAGTATATAATAAACATTTGGTGTAATTTTTGATAGTTTATTTACAGTATATTAAGTATAATTACTGTAGTTTTTGATAGTTTATTTACAGTATATATGACACATATTTGGTGTACTTTTTGATATTTTATGTACAGTATGTAATGTATATTTACTGTACTTTTTGATATTTTATTTACAGTATATAATATAGATTTGGTGTAATTTTTGATATTTTATGTACAGTATATTAAATATAATTACTGTAGTTTTTGATAGTTTATGTACAGTATATTACATATAATTACTGTAGTTTTTGATAGTTTATTTACAGTATATATAACACATATTTGGTGTACTTTTAAATATTTTATGTACAGTACGTAATGTATATTTACTGTACTTTTTGATATTTTATTTACATTATATAATATAGGTTTGGTGTAATTTTTGATATTTTATGTACAGTATATTAAATATAATTACTGTAATTTTTGATAGTTTATTTACACTATATTACATATAATTAATGTAGTTTTTGATAGTTTATTTACAGTATATATAGCACATATTTGGTGTACATTTTGATATTTTATGTACAGTATGTAATGTATATTTACTGTACTTTTTGATATTTTATTTACAGTATATAATAAACATTTGGTGTATTTTTTGATATTTTACGTAAAGTATATTGCATATAATTACTGTAGTTTTTGATAGTTTATTTACAGTATATGTAACACATATTTGGTGTACTTTTTGATATTTTATGTGCAGTATGTAATGTATACTTATTGTACTTTTTGATATTTTATTTACAGTATATAATATAGATTTGGTGTAATTTTTGATATTTTATGTACAGTATATTAAACATAATTACTGTAGTTTTTGATAGTTTATTTACAGTATATTACATATAATTACTGTAGTTTTTGATAGTTTATTTACAGTATATATAGCACATATTTGGTGTACTTTTTGATATTTTATGTACAGTATGTAATGTATATTTACTGAATTTTTGTTATTTTATTTACAGTATATAATATAGATTTGGTGTAATTTTTGATATTTTATGTACAGTAGATTAAATATAATTACTGTAATTTTTGATAGTTTATTTACAGTATATAAAATGTATTTGGTCTACTTTTAGTTAATATTATATATACAATATATGAAATATATTTACTGTACTTTTTGATATTTTATGTACAGTATATAAGATATATTTGGTGTCCTTTTTGTATTTTATGTAAATTATATAATATATATTTGTTGTAGTTTTTGATATTTTACATGGGGTGTGTTATATATATTTATTGTCTTTTTTGATGTTTTATTTACAGTATATAATATACATTTGGTGTAATTAATGATATTTTATGTACAGTATATTAAATATATTTACTGTAGTTTTTGATAGTTTATTTACAGTATATATAACACATATTTGGTGTACTTTTTGATATTTTATGTACAGTATGTAATATATATTTACTGTATTTTTGATATTTTATTTACAGTATATAAAATGTATTTGGTGTACTTTTAGTTAATATTATATGTACAATATATGAAATATATTTACTGTACTTTTTGATATTTTATGTACAGTATATAAGATATATTTGGTGTCCTTTTGATATTTTATGTAAATTATATAATATATATTTGGTGTAGTTTTTGATATTTTACATGGGGTGTGTCATATATATTTACTGTCCTTTTTGATATTACATTTACAGTATATAATATACATTTGGTGTAATTTTTGATGTTTTATGTACAGTGTATTAAATACAATTACTGTAATTTTCATAGTTTACAGTATATATAACACATATTTGGTGTACTTTTTGATATTTTATGTACAGTATGTAATATATATTTACTGTACTTTTTGATATTTTATTTACTGTATATAAAATGTATTTGGTGTACTTTAGTTAATATTATTTGTACAATATATGAAATATATTTACTGTACTTTTTGATATTTTATGTATAGTATATAAGATATATTTGGTGTCCTTTTGATATTTTATGTAAATTATATAATATATATTTGGTGTAGTTTTTGATATTTTACATGGGGTGTGTCATATATATTTACCGTCCTTTTTGATATTATATTTACAGTGTATAATATACATTGGGTGTAATTTTTGATATTCTATTTACAGTATATTAAATATAATTACTGTTGTTTTTGATAGTTTATTTACAGTATATATAACACATATTTGGTGTACTTTTGATATTTTATGTACAGTATGTAATATATATTTACTGTATTTTTGATATTTAATTTACAGTAGATAAAATGTATTTGGTGTACTTTTAGTTAATATTATATGTACAATATATGAAATATATTTACTGTACTTTTTGATATTTTATGTACAGTATATAAGATATATTTGGTGTCCTTTTGATATTTTATGTAAATTATATAATATATATTTGGTGTAGTTTTTGATATTTTACATGGGGTGTGTCATATATTTTTACCGTCATTTTGATATTTTATTTACAGTATATAATATACATTTGGTGTAATTTTTGATATTCTGTTTACAGTATGTTAAATATAATTACTGTAGTTTTTGATAGTTTATTTACAGTATATATAACACATATTTGGTGTACTTTTGATATTTTATGTACAGTATGTAATATATATTTACTGTATTTTTGATATTTTATTTACAGTATATAAAATGTATTTGGTGTACTTTTAGTTAATATTATATGTACAATATATGAAATATATTTACTGTACTTTTTGATATTTTATGTACAGTATATAAGATATATTTGGTGTCCTTTTGATATTTTATGTAAATTATATAATATATATTTTGTGTAGTTTTTGATATTTTACATGGGGTGTGTCATATATATTTACTGTCCTTTTTGATATTTCATTTAAAGTATCTAATATACATTTGGTGTAATTTTTGATATTTTATGTACAGTGTATTAAATACAATTACAGTAATTTTGATACTTTACAGTATATATAACACATATTTGGTATACTTTTTGATATTTTATGTACAGTATGTAAGATATATTTACTGTACTTTTTGATATTTTATTTACTGTATATAAAATGTATTTGGTGTACTTTAGTTAATATTATTTGTACAATATATGAAATATATTTACTGTACATTTTGATATTTTATGTACAGTATATAAGATATATTTGGTGTCGTTTTGATATTTTATGTAAATTATATAATATATATTTGGTGTAGTTTTTGATATTTCACATGGGGTGTGTCATATATATTTACCGTCCTTTTTGATATTATATTTACAGTATATAATATACATTGGGTGTAATTTTTGATACTTTATGTACAGTATATGAAATATAATTACTGTAGTTTTTGATAGTTTATTTACAATATATATAACACATATTTGGTGTACTTTTTGATATTTTATGTACAGTATGTAATATATTTACTGTATTTTGATATTTTATTTACAGTATATAAAATGTATTTGGTGTACTTTTAGTTAATATTATATGTACAATATATGAAATATATTTACTGTACTTTTTGATACTTTATGTACAGTATATAAGATATATTTGGTGTCCTTTTGATATTTTATGTAAATTATATAATATATATTTGTTGTAGTTTTTTATATTTTACATGGGGTGTGTCATATATATTTACTGTCCTTTTTGATATTTTATTTACAGTATATAATATACATTTGGTGTAATTTTTGATATTTTACGTACAGTATATTAAATATAAGTACTGTAGTTTTTGATAGTTTATTTACAGTATATATAACACATATTTCGTGTACTTTTTGATATTTTATGTACAGTATGTAATATATATTTACTGTACTTTTGATAATTTATTTACACTATATAAAATGAATTCGGTGTACTTTTAGTTAATATTATATGTACAATATATGAAATATATTTACTGTACTTTTTGATATTTTATGTAGAGTATATAAGATATATTTGGTGTCCTTTTGATATTTTATGTAAATTATATAATATGTATTTGGTGTAGTTTTTGATATTTTACATGGGGTGTGTCATATATATTTACCGTCCTCTTTGATATTATATTTACAGTTTATAATATACATTGGGTGTAATTTTTGATATTATATTTACAGTATATTAAATATAATTACTGTAGTTTTTGTTAGTTTATTTACAGTATATATAACACATATTTGGTGTAATTTTGATATTTTATGTACAGTATGTAATATATATTTACTGTATTTTTGGTATTTTATTTACAGTATATAAAATGTATTTGGTGTACTTTTAGTTAATATTATATGTACAATATATGAAATATATTTACTGTACTTTTTGATATTTTATGTACAGTATATAAGATATATTTGGTGTCCTTTTGATATGTTATGTAAATTATATAATATATATTTGTTGTAGTTTTTGATATTTTACATGGGTTTTGTCATATATATTTACTGTCGTTTTTGATATTTTATTTACAGTATATAATATACATGTGGTGTAATTTTTGATATTTTATGTACAGTATATTAAATATAATTACTGTATTTTTTGATAGTTTATTTACAGTATATATAACACATATTTGGTGTACTTTTGATATTTTATGTACAGAATGGAATATATATTTACTGTATCTTTGATATTTTATTTACAGTATATAAAATGTATTTGGTGTACTTTTAGTTAATATTATATGTACAATATATGAAATATATTTACTGTACTTTTTGATATTTTATGTACAGTATATAAGATATATTTGGTGTCCTTTTGATATTTTATGTAAATTATATAATATATATTTTGTGTAGTTTTTGATATTTTACATGGGGTGTGTCATATATATTTACTGTCCTTTTTGATATTTTATTTACAGTATATAACATACATTTGGTGTAATTTTTGATATTTTATGTACTGTATATTAAATATAATTTTATTTACAGTATATAATGTACATTTGGTGTAATTTTTGATATTTTATGTACAGTATATTAAATATAATTACTGTAGTTTTTGATAGTTTATTTACAGTATATATAACGCTTATTTGGTGTACTTTTTCATATTGTATGTACAGTATGTAATATATATTTACTGTACTTTTTGATATTTTATTTACAGTATATAAAATGTGTTTGGTGTACTTTTAGTTAATATTTTATGTACAATATATGAAATATATTTAGTGTATTTTTGATATATTATGTACAGTATATAAGATATATTTGGTGTCGTTTTGATATTTTATATAAATTATATAATACATATTTGGTGTAGTTTTTGATATTTTACATAGGGTGTGTCATATATATTTACTGTCCTTTTTGATATTTTATTTACAGTATAAACTATACATTTAGTGTAATTTTTATATTTTATGTACAGTAAATTAAATATAATTACTGTAGATTTTGATAGTTTATTTACAGTATATATAACACATATTTGGTGTACTTTTTGATATTTTATGTACAGTATGTAATATATATTTACTGTACTTTTTGATATTTTATGTACAGTATATAAAATGTATTTGGTGTACTTTTAGTTAATATAATATGTACAATATATGAGACATATTTACTGAACTTTTTGATATTTGATGTACAGTATATAAGATATATTTGGTGGCCTTTTGATATTTTATGTAAATTATATAATATATATTTGGTGTACTTTTTGAAATTTTATGTACAGTATGTAATATATATTTACTGTACTTTTTGATATTTTATTTACAGTATATAAAATGTATTTGGTGTACTTTTTGTTAATATTATATGTACAATATATGAAATATATTTACTGTACTTTTTGATATTTTATGTACATTATATAAGATATATTTGGTGTCCTTTTGATATTTTATATAAGTTATAAAATATATATTTGGTGTAGTTTTTGATATTTCATGTAGAGTATATAAAATGTATTTGGTGTAATTTTTGTTAATATTATATGTACAATATATGAAATATATTTACTGTGCTTTTTGATATTTTATGTACAGTATATAAGATATATTTGGTGTCCTTTTGATATTTTATATAAATTATATAATATATATTTCTTGTAGTTTTTGATATTTTACATAGGGTATGTTGTATACATTTACTGTCCTTTTTGATATTTTATTTACAGTATATAATGTACATTTGCTGTAATTTTTGATATTTTATGTGCAATATTTTAAATATAATTACTGTAGTTTTTGATAGTATATTTACAGTAGATATAACACATATATGGTGTACTTTTTGATATTTTATGTACAGTATGTAATATATATTTACTGTACTTTTTGATATTTTATTTACAGTATATAAAATGTATTTGGTGTACTTTTAGTTAATAGTATATGTACAATATATGAAATATATTTACTGTATTTTTGATATTTTATGTACAGTATATAAGATATATTTGGTGTCCTTTTGATATTTTATGTAAATTTTATAATACATATTTGGTGTAGTTTTTGATATTTTACATAGGGTGTGTCATATGAATTTACTGTCCTTTTTGATATTTTATTTACAGTATATAATATACATTGGGTGTAATTTTTGATATTCTATTTACAGTATATTAAATATAATTACTGTAGTTTTTGATAGTTTATTTACAGTGTATATAACACATATTTGGTGTACTTTTGATATTTTATGTACAGTATGTAATATATATTTACTGTATTTTTGATATTTTATTTACAGTACATAAAATGTATTTGGTGTACTTTTAGTTAATATTATATGTACAATATATGAAATATATTTACTGTACTTTTTGATATTTTATATACAGTATATAAGATATATTTGGTGTCCTTTTGATATTTTATGTAAATTATATAATATATATTTGGTGTAGTTTTTGATATTTTACATGGGGTGTGTCATATATATTTACTGTCCTTTTTGATATTTTATTTACAGTATATAATATACATTTGGTGTAATTTTTGATATTTTATGTACAGTATATTAAATATAATTACTGTAGTTTTGATAGTTTACAGTATATATAACACATATTTGGTGTACTTTTGATGTTTTATGTACAGTATGTAATATATATTTACTGTATTTTTGATATTTTATTTAGAGTAGATAAAAAGTATTTGGTGTACTTATAGTTAATATTATATGTACAATATATGAAATATATTTACTGTACTTTTTGATATTTTATGTACAGTATATAAGATATATTTGGTGTCCTTTTGATATTTTATGTAAATTATATAATATATATTTGGTGTAGTTTTTGATATTTTACATTGGGTGTGTCATATATATTTACTGTCCTTTTTGATGATTTATTTACAGTATATAATATACATGTGGTGTAATTTTTGATATTTTATGTACAGTATATTAAATATAATTACTGTAGTTTTGATAGTTTACAGTATATATAACACATATTTGGTGTACTTTTGATATTTTATGTACAGTATGTAATATATATTTACTGTATTTTTGATATTTAATTTACAGTAGATAAAATGTATTTGGTGTACTTTTAGTTAATATTATATGTACAATATATGAAATATATTTACTGTACTTTTTGATATTTTATGTACAGTATATAAGATATATTTGGTGTCCTTTTGATATTTTATTTAAATTATATAATATATATCTGGTGTAGTTTTTGATATTTTACATGGGGTGTGTCATATATATTTACTGTCCTTTTTGATGTTTTATTTACAGTATATAATATACATGTGGTGTAATTTTTGATATTTTATGTACAGTATATTAAATATAATTACTGTAGTTTTTGATAGTATATTTACAGTATATATAACACATATTTGGTGTATTTTTTGATATTTTATGTACAGTATGTAATATATATTTACTGTATTTTTGATATTTTATTTACAGTATATAAAATGTATTTGGTGTACTTTTAGTTAATATTATATGTACAACATATGAAATATATTTACTGTACTTTCTGATATTTTATGTACAGTATATAAGATGTATTTGGTGTCCTTTTGATATTTTATGTAAATTATATAATATATATTTTGTGTAGTTTTTGATATTTTACATGGGGTGTGTCATATATATTTACTGTCCTTTTTGATATTTTATTTACAGTATATAATATACATTTGGTGTAATTTTTGATATTCTATTTACAGTATATTAAATATAATTACTGTAGTTTTTGATAGTTTATTTACAGTATATATAACACATATTTGGTGTACTTTTGATGTTTTATGTACAGTAAGTAATATATATTTACTGTATTTTTGATATTTAATTTAGAGTAGATAAAATGTATTTGGTGTACTTTTAGTTAATATTATATGTACAATATATGAAATACATTTACTGTACTTTTTGATATTTTATGTACAGTATATAAGATATATTTGGTGTCCTTTTGATATTTTATGTAAATTATATAATATATATTTGGTGTAGTTTTTGATATTTTACATGGGGTGTGTCATATATATTTACTGTCCTTTTTGATATTTTATTTACAGTATATAATATATATTTGGTGTAATTTTTGATATTTTATGTACAGTATATTAAATATAATTACTGTAGTTTTGATAGTTTACAGTGTATATAACACATACCTGGTGTACTTTTTGATATTTAATGTACAGTATGTAATATATATTTAATGTACTTTTTGATATTTTATTTACTTTATATAAAATGTATTTGGTGTACTTTAGTTAATATTATTTGTACAATATATGAAATATATTTACTGTACTTTTTGATATTTTATGTACAGGATATAAGATATATTTGGTGTCCTTTTGTTATTTTATGTAAATTATATAATATATATTTGGTGTAGTTTTTGATATTTTACATAGGGTGTGTCATATATATTTACCGTCCTTTTTGATATTATATTTACAGTATATAATATACATTGGTTGTAATTTTTGATATTCTATTTACAGTATATTAAATATAATTACTGTAGTTTTTGATAGTTTATTTACAGTGTATATAACACATATTTGGTGTACTTTTGATATTTTATGTACAGTATGTAATATATATTTACTGTATTTTTGATATTTTATTTACAGTATATAAAATGTATTTGGTGTACTTTTAGTTAATATTATATGTACAATATATGAAATATATTTACTGTACTTTTTGATATTTTATGTACAGTATATAAGAGATATTTGATGCCCTTTTGATATTTTATGTAAATTATATACTATATATTTGGTGTAGTTTTTGATATTTTACATGGATTGTGTCATATATATTTACTGTCCTTTTTGATATTTTATTTACAGTATATAATATACATTTGGTGTAATTTTTGATATTTTATGTACTGTGCATTAAATATAATTACTGTAGTTTTGATAGTTTACAGTATATATAACACATATTTGGTGTACTTTTTGATATTTTATGTACAGTATGTAATATATATTTACTGTACTTTTTGGTATTTTATTTACTGTATATAAAATGTATTTGGTGTACTTTAGTTAATCTTATTTGTACAACATATGAAATATATTTACTGAACTTTTTGGTATTTTATGTACAGTATATAAGATATATTTGGTGTCCTTTTGATATTTTATGTAAATTATATAATATATATTTGGTGTAGTTTTTGATATTTTACATGGGGTGTGTCATATGTATTTACCGTCCTTTTTGATATTATATTTACAGTATATAATATACATTGGGTGTAATTTTTGATATTCTATTTACAGTATATTAAATATAATTACTGTTGTTTTTGATAGTTTATTTACAGTATATATAACACATATTTGGTGTACTTTTGATATTTTATGTTCAGTATGTAATATATATTTACTGTATTTTTGATATTTTATTTACAGTATATAAAATGTATTTGGTGTACTTTTAGTTATTATTATATGTACAATATATGAAATATATTTACTGTACTTTTTGATATTTTATGTTCAGTATATAAGATATATTTGGTGTCCTTTTGATATTTTATGTAAATTATATAATATATATTTTGTGTAGTTTTTGATATTTTACATGGGGTGTGTCATATATATTTACTGTCCTTTTTGACATTTTATTTACAGTATATAATATACATTTGGTGTAATTTTTGATATTCTATTTACAGTATATTAAATATAATTACTGTAGTTTTTGATAGTTTATTTACAGTATATATAACACATATTTGGTGTACTTTTGATATTTTATGTACAGTATGTAATATATATTTACTGTATTTTTGATATTTAATTTACAGTAGATAAAATGTATTTGGTGTACTTTTAGTTAATATTATATGTACAATATATGAAATACATTTACTGTACTTTTTGATATTTTATGTACAGTATAGAAGATATATTTGTTGTCCTTTTGATATTTTATGTAAATTATATAATATATATTTGGTGTAGTTTTTGATATTTTACATGGGGTGTGTCTTATATATTTACCGTCCTTTTTGATGTTTTATTTACAGTATATAATATATATGTGGTGTAATTTTTGATATTTTATGTACAGTATATTAAATATATTTACTGTAGTTTTTGATAGTTTATTTACAGTATATATAACACATATTTGGTGTACTTTTTGATATTTTATGTACAGTATGTAATATATATTTACTGTATTTTTGATATTTAATTTACAGTATATAAAATGTATTTGGTGTACTTTTAGTTAATATTATATGTACAATACATGAAATATATTTACTGTACTTTTTGATATTTTATGTTAGGAATATAAGATATATTTGGTGTCCTTTTGATATTTTATGTAAATTATATAATATATATTTTGTGTAGTTTTTGATATTTTACATGGGGTGTGTCATATATATTTACTGTCCTTTTTGATGTTTTATTTACAGTATATAATATACATGTGGTGTAATTTTTGATATTTTATGTACAGTATATTAAATATAATTACTGTAGTTTTGATAGTTTACGGTATATATAACACATATTTGGTGTACTTTTGATATTTTATGTACAGTATGTAATGTATATTTACTGTATTTTTGATATTTAATTTACAGTAGATAAAATGTATTTGGTGTACTTTTAGTTAATATTATATGTACAATATATGAAATATATTTACTGTACTTTTTGATATTTTATGTACAGTATATAAGATATATTTGGTGTCCTTTTGATATTTTATGTAAATTATATAATATACATTTGGTGTAGTTTTTGATATTTTACATGGGGTGTGTCATATATATTAACTGTCCTTTTTGATATTTTATTTACAGTATATAATATACATTTGGTGTAATTTTTGACATTTTATGTACAGTATATTGAATATAATTACTGTAGTTTTGATAGTTTACAGTTTATATAACACATACCTGGTGTACTTTTTGATATTTAATGTACAGTATGCAATATATATTTACTGTATTTTGTTATTTTATTTACTGTATATAAAATGTATTTGGTGTACTTTAGTTAATATTATTTGTACAATATATGAAATATATTTACTGTACTTTTTGATATTTTATGTACAGTATATAAGATTTATTTGGTGTCCTTTTGATATTTTATGTAAATTATATAATATATATTTGGTGTAGTTTTTGATATTTTACATAGGGTGTGTCACATATATTTACCGTCATTTTTGATATTATATTTACAGTATATAATATACATTGGGTGTAATTTTTGATATTCTATTTACAGTATATTAAATATAATTACTGTAGTTTTTGATAGTTTATTTACAGTATATATAACACATATTTGGTGTACTTTTGATATTTTATGTACAGTATGTAATATATATTTACTGTATTTTTGATATTTAATTTACAGTAGATAAAATGTATTTGGTGTACTTTTAGTTAATATTATATGTACAATATATGAAATATATTTACTGTACTTTTTGATATTTTATGTACAGTATATAAGATATATTTGGTGTCCTTTTGATATTTTATGTAAATTATATAATATATATTTGGTGTAGTTTTTGATATTTTACATGGGGTGTGTCATATATATTTACTGTCATTTTTGATGTTTTATTTACAGTATATAATATGCATGTGGTGTAATTTTTGATATTTTATGTACAGTATATTAAATATAATTACTGTAGTTTTTGATAGTTTATTTACAGTATATGAAACACATATTTGGTATACTTTTTGATATTTTATGTACAGTGTGTAATATATATTTACTGTATTTTTGATATATTATTTACAGTATATAAAATGTATTTGGTGTACTTTTAGTTAATATTATATGTACAATATATGAAATATATTTACTGTACTTTTTGATATTTTATGTTCAGTATATAAGATATATTTGGTGTCCTTTTGATATTTTATCTAAATTATATAATATATATTTTGTGTAGTTTTTGATATTTTACATGGGGTGTGTCATATATATTTGCTGTCCTTTTTGATGTTTTATTTACAGTATATAATATACATGTGGTGTAATTTTTGATATTTTATGTACAGTATATTAAATATAATTACTGTAGTTTTGATAGTTTACAGTGTATATGACACATACCTGGTGTACTTTTTGATATTTAATGTACAGTATGTAATATATATTTACTGTACTTTTTGATATTTTATTTACTGTATATAAAATGTATTTGGTGTACTTTAGTTAATATTATTTGTACAATATATGAAATATATTTACTGTACTTTTTGATATTTTATTTACAGTATATAATATATATTTGGTGTAAATTTTGATATTTTATGTACAGTATATTAAATATAATTACTGTAGTTTTGATAGTTTACAGTGTATATAACACATACCTGGTGTACTTTTTGATATTTAATGTACAGTATGTAATATATATTTACTGTATTTTGATATTTTATTTACTGTATATAAAATGTATTTGGTGTACTTTAGTTAATATTATTTGTACAATATATGAAATATATTTACTGTACTTTTTGATATTTTATGTACAGTATATAAGATATATTTGGTGTCCTTTTGATATTTTATGTAAATTATATAACATATATTTGGTGTAGTTTTTGATATTTTACATAGGGTGTGTCATATATGTTTACCGTCCTTTTTGATATTTACAGTATATAATATACATTGGGTGTAATTTTTGATATTCTATTTACAGTATATTAAATATCATTACTGTAGTTTTTGATAGTTTATTTACAGTATATATAACACATATTTGCTGTACTTTTGATATTTTATGTACAGTATGTGATATATATTTACTGTATTTTTGATATTTTATTTACAGTATATAAAATGTATTTGGTGTACTTTTAGTTAATATTATATGTAGAATATACGAAATATATTTACTGTACTTTTTGATATTTTGTGTACAGTATCTAAGATATATTTGGTGTCCTTTTGATATTTTATGTAAATTATATAATATATATTTGGTGTAGTTTTTGATATTTTACATGGGGTGTGTCATATATATTTACTGTCGTTTTTGATGTTTTATTTACAGAATATAATATACATGTGGTGTAATTTTTGATATTTTATGTACAGTATATTAAATATAATTACTGTAGTTTTTGATAGTTTATTTACAGTATATATAACACATATTTGGTGTACTTTTTGATATTTTATGTACAGTATGTAATATATATTTACTGTATTTTTGATATTTTATTTACAGTATATAAAATGTATTTGGTGTACTTTTAGTTAATATTATATGTACAATATATGAAATATATCTACTATACTTTTTGATATTTTATGTACAGTATATAAGATATATTTGGTGTCCTTTTGATATTTTATGTAAATTATATAATATATATTTGGTGTAGTTTTTGATATTTTACATTGGGTGTGTCATATATATTTACTGTCCTTTTTGATATTTTATTTACAGTATATAATATACATTTGGTGTAATTTTTGATATTTTATGTACAGTGTATTAAATATAATTACTGTAGTTTTGAGAGTTTACAGTATATATAACACATATTTGGTGTACTTTTTGATATTTTATGTACAGTACGTAATATATATTTACTGTACTTTTTGATATTTTATTTACTGTATATAAAATGTATTTGGTGTACTTTAGTTAATATTATTTGTACAATATATGAAATATATTTACTGTACTTTTTGATATTTTATGTAGAGTATATAAGATATATTTGGTGTCCTTTTGATATTTTATGTAAATTATATAATATATATTTGGTGTAGTTTTTGATATTGTATGTAGAGTATATAAAATGTATTTGGTGTACTTCTTGTTAATATTATATGTACAATATATGAAATATATTTACTGTACTTTTTGATATTTTATGTACAGTATATAAGATATGTTTGGTGTCCTTTTTATATTTTATATAAATTATATAATATATATTTGGTGTAGTTTTTGATATTTTACATGGGGTGTGTCATATATATTTACTGTCGTTTTTGATGTTTTATTTACAGTATATAATATACATGTGGTGTAATTTTTGATATTTTATGTACAGTATATTAAATATAATTACTGTAGTTTTTCATAGTTTATTTACAGTATATATAACACATATTTGGTGTACTTTTTGATATTTTACGTACAGTATGTAATATATATTTACTGTATTTTTGATATTTTATTTACAGTATATAAAATGTATTTGGTGTACTTTTAGTTAATATTATATGTACAATATATGAAATATATTTACTGTACTTTTTGATATTTTATGTACAGTATATAAGATATATTTGGTGTCCTTTTGATATTTTATGTAAATTATATAATATATATTTGGTGTAGTTTTTGATATTTTACATGGGGTGTGTCATATATATTTACTGTCCTTTTTGATATTTTATTTACAGTATATAATATACATTTGGTGTAATTTTTGATATTTTATGTACAGTGTATTAAATATAATTACTGTAGTTTTGAGAGTTTACAGTATATATAACACATATTTGGTGTACTTTTTGATATTTTATGTACAGTATGTAATATATATTTACGGTACTTTTTGATATTTTATTTACTGTATATAAAATGTATTTGGTGTACTTTAGTTAATATTATTTGTACAATATATGAAATATATTTACTGTACTTTTTGATATTTTATGTAGAGTATATAAGATATATTTGGTGTCCTTTTGATATTTTATGTAAATTATATAATATATATTTGGTGTAGTTTTTGATATTTTACATGGGGTGTGTCATATATATTTACCGTTCTTTTTGATATTATATTTACAGTATATAATATACATTGGTTGTAATTTTTGATATTCTATTTACAGTATATTAAATATACTTACTGTTGTTTTTGATAGTTTATTTACAGTATATATAACACATATTTGGTGTACTTTTGATATTTTATGTGCAGTATGTAATATATATTTACTGTATTTTTGATATTTTATTTACAGTATATAAAATGTATTTGGTCTACTTTTAGTTAATATTATATGTACAATATAGGAAATATATTTACTGTACTTTCTGATATATTATGTACAGTATATAAGATATATTTGTTGCCCTTTTGATATTTTATGTAAATTATATAATATATATTTGGTGTAGTTTTTGATATTTTACATGGATTGTGTCATATATATTTACTGTACTTTTTGATATTTTATTTACAGTATATAATATACATTTGGTGTAATTTTTGATATTTTATGTACTGTGTATTAAATATAATTACTGTAGTTTTGATAGTTTACAGTATATATAACACATATTTGGTGTACTTTTTGATATTTTATGTACAGTATGTAATATATATTTACTGTACTTTTTGATATTTTATTTACTGTATATAAAATGTATTTGGTGTACTTTAGTTAATATTATTTGTACAACATATGAAATATATTTACTGAACTTTTTGATATTTTATGTACAGTATATAAGATATATTTGGTGTCCTTTTGATATTTTATGTAAATTATATAATATATATTTGGTGTAGTTTTTGATATTTTACATGGGGTGTGTCATATATATTTACCGTCCTTTTTGATATTATATTTACAGTATATAATATACATGTGGTGTAATTTTTGATATTTTATGTACAGTATATTAAATATAATTACTGTAGTTTTTGATAGTTTATTTACAGTATATATAACACATATTTGGTGTACTTTTTGATATTTTACGTACAGTATGTAATATATATTTACTGTATTTTTGATATTTTATTTACAGTATATAAAATGTATTTGGTGTACTTTTAGTTAATATTATATGTACACTATATGAAACATATTTACTGTACTTTTTGATATTTTATGTACAGTATATAAGATATATTTGGTTTCCTTTTGATATTTTATGTAAATTATATAATATATATTTGGTGTAGTTTTTGATATTTTACATGGGGTGTGTCATATATATTTACTGTCCTTTTTGATATTTTATTTACAGTATATAATGTACATTTGGTGTAATTTTTGATATTTTATGTACAGTGTATTAAATATAATTACTGTAGTTTTGAGAGTTTACAGTATATATAACACATATTTGGTGTACTTTTTGATATTTTATGTACAGTATGTAATATATATTTACTGTACTTTTTGATATTTTATTTACTGTATATAAAATGTATTTGGTGTACTTTAGTTAATATTATTTGTACAATATATGAAATATATTTACTGTACTTTTTGATATTTTATGTACAGTATATAAGACATATTTGGTGTCCTTTTGATATTTTATGTAAATTATATAATATATATTTGGTGTAGTTTTTGATATTTTACATGGGGTGTGTCATATATATTTACCGTCCTTTTTGATATTATATTTACAGTATATAATATACATTGGGTGTAATTTTTGATATTCTATTTACAGTATATTAAATATAATTACTGTTGTCTTTGATAGTTTATTTACGGTATATATAACACATATTTGGTGTACTTTTGATATTTTATGTACAGTATGTAATATATATTTACTGTATTTTTGATATTTTATTTACAGTATACAAAATGTTTTTGGTCTACTTTTAGTTAATATTATATGTACAATATATGAAATATATTTACTGTAGTTTTTGATATTTTATGTACAGTATATAAGATATATTTGGTGTCCTTTTGATATTTTATGTAAATTATATAATATATATTTGTTGTAGTTTTTGATATTTTACATGGGGTGTGTCATATATATTTACTGTCTTTTTTGATGTTTTATTTACAGTATATAGTATACATTTGGTGTAATTTTTGATATTTTATGTACAGTGTATTAAATATAATTACTGTAGTTTTGAGAGTTTACAGTATATATAACACATATTTGGTGTACTTTTTGATATTTTTTGTACAGTATGTAATATATATTTACTGTACTTTTTGATATTTTATTTACTGTATATAAAATGTATTTGGTGTACTTTAGTTAATATTATTTGTACAATATATGAAATATATTTACTGTACTTTTTGATATTTTATGTACAGTATATAAGATATATTTGGTGTCCTTTTGATATTTTATGTAAATTATATAATATATATTTGGTGTAGTTTTTGATATTTTACATGGGGTGTGTCATATATATTTACCGTCCTTTTTGATATTATATTTACAGTATATAATGTACATTGGGTGTAATTTTTGATATTCTATTTACAGTATATTAAATATAATTACTGTTGTCTTTGATAGTTTATTTACAGTATATATAACACATATTTGGTGTACTTTTGATATTTTATGTACAGTATGTAGTACATATTTACTGTATTTTTGATATTTTATTTACAGTATATAAAATGTATTTGGTCTACTTTTAGTTAATATTATATGTACAATATATGAAATATATTTACTGTACTTTTTGATATTTTATGTACAGTATATAAGATATATTTGGTGTCCTTTTGATATTTTATGTAAATTATATAATATATATTTGGTGTAGTTTTTGATATTTTACATGGGGTGTGTCATATATATTTAGTGTCGTTTTTGATGTTTTATTTACAGTATATAATATACATGTGGTGTAATTTTTGATATTTTATGTACAGTATATTAAATATAATTACTGTAGTTTTTGATAGTTTATCTACAGTATATATAACACATATTTGGTGTACTTTTTGATATTTTACGTACAGTATGTAATATATATTTACTGTATTTTTGATATTTTATTTACAGTATATAAAATGTATTTGGTATACTTTTAGTTAATATTATATGTACAATATATGAAATATATTTACTGTACTTTTTGATATTTTATGTACAGTATATAAGATATATTTGGTGCCCTTTTGATATTTTATGTAAATTATATAATATATATTTGGTGTAGTTTTTGATATTTTACATGGATTGTGTCATATATATTTACTGTCCTTTTTGATATTTTATTTACAGTACATAATATACATTTGGTGTAATTTTTGATATTTTATGTACAGTGTATTAAATATAATTACTGTAGTTTTGAGAGTTTACAGTATATATAACACATATTTGGTGTACTTTTCGATAATTTATGTACAGTATGTAATATATATTTACTGTACTTTTTGATATTTTATTTACTGTATATAAAATGTATTTGGTGTACTTTAGTTAATATTATTTGTACAATATATGAAATATATTTACTGTACTTTTTGATATTTTATGTACAGTATATAAGATATATTTGCTGTCCTTTTGATATTTTATGTAAATTATATAATATATATTTGGTATAGTTTTTGATATTTTACATGGGGTGTGTCATATATATTTACCGTCCTTTTTGATATTATATTTACAGTATATAATATACATTGGGTGTAATTTTTGATATTCTATTTACAGTATATTAAATATAATTACTGTTTTCTTTGATAGTTTATTTACAGTATATATAACACATATTTGGTGTACTTTTGATATTTTATGTACAGTATGTAATATATATTTACTGAATTTTTGATATTTTATTTACAGTATATAAAATGTATTTGGTCTACTTTTAGTAAATATTATATGTACAATATATGAAATATATTTACTGTACTTTTTGATATTTTATGTACAGTATATAAGATATATTTGGTGTCCTGTTGATATTTTATGTAAATTATATAATATATATTTGTTGTAGTTTTTGATATTTGACATGGGGTGTGTCATATATATTTACTGTCTTTTTTGATGTTTTATTTACAGTATATAGTATACATGTGGTGTAATTTTTGATATTTTATGTACAGTATATTAAATATAATTACTGTAGTTTTTGATAGTTTATTTACAGTATATATAACACATATTTGGTGTACTTTTTGATATTTTATGTACAGTATGTAATATATATTTACTGTATTTTTGATATTTTATTTACAGTAGATAAAATGTATTTGGTGTACATTTAGTTAATATTATATGTACAATATATGAAATATATTTACTGTACTTTTTGATATTTTATGTATAGTATATAAGATATATTTGGTGTCCTTTTGATATTTTATGTAAATTATTTTATATATATTTGGTGTAGTTTTTGTTATTTTACATGGGGTGTGTCATATATATTTACTGTCGTTTTTGATGTTTTATTTACAGTATATAATATACATGTGGTGTAATTTTTGATATTTTATGTACAGTATATTAAATATAATTACTGTAGTTTTTGATAGTTTATTTACAGTATATATAACACATATTTGGTGTACTTTTTGATATTTTACGTACAGTATGTAATATATATTTACTGTATTTTTGATATTTTATTTACAGTATACAAAATATATTTGGTGTACTTTTAGTTAATATTATATGTACAATATATGAAATATATTTACTGTACTTTTTGATATTTTATGTACAGTATATAAGATATATTTGGTGTCCTTTTGATATTTTATGTAAATTATATAATATATATTTGCTGTAGTTTTTGATATTTCACATGGGGTGTGTCATATATTTTTACTGTCCTTTTTGATATTTTATTTACAGTATATAATATACATTTGGTGTAATTTTTGATATTTTATGTACAGTGTATTAAATATAATTAGTGTAGTTTTGAGAGTTTACAGTATATATAACACATATTTGGTGTACTTTTTGATATTTTATGTACAGTATGTAATATATATTTACTGTACTTTTTGATATTTAATTTACTGTATATAAAATGTATTTGGTGTACTTTAGTTAATATTATTTGTACAATATATGAAATATATTGACTGTACTTTTTGATATTTTATGTACAGTATATAAGATATATTTGGTGTCCTTTTGATATTTTATGTGAATTATATAATATATATTTGGTGTAGTTTTTGATATTTTACATGGGGTGTGTCATATATATTTACCGTCCTTTTTGATATTATATTTACAGTATATAATATACATTGGGTGTAATTTTTGATATTCTATTTACAGTATATTAAATATAATTACTGTTGTCTTTGATAGTTTATTTACAGTATATATAACACATATTTGGTGTACTTTTGATATTTTATGTACAGTATGTAATATATATTTACTGTATTTTTGATATTTTATTTACAGTATATAAAATGTATTTGGTGTACTTTTAGTTAATATTATATGTACAATATATGAAATATATTTACTGTACTTTTTGATATTTTATGTACAGTATATAAGATATATTTGGTGTCCTTTTGATATTTTATGTAAATTATATAATATATATTTGTTGTAGTTTTTGATATTTTACATGGGGTGTGTCATATATATTTACTGTCTTTTTTGATGTTTTATTTACAGTATATAGTATACATGTGGTGTAATTTTTGATATTTTATGTACAGTATATTAAATATAATTACTGTAGTTTTTGATAGTTTATTTACAGTATATATAACACATATTTGGTGTACTTTTTGATATTTTATGTACAGTATGTAATATATATTTACTGTATTTTTGATATTTTATTTACAGTAGATAAAATGTATTTGGTGTACTTTTAGTTAATATTATATGTACAATATATGAAATATATTTACTGTACTTTTTGATATTTTATGTACAGTATATAAGATATATTTGGTGTCCTTTTGATATTTTATGTAAATTATATAATATATATTTTGTGTAGTTTTTGATATTTTACATGGGGTGTGTCATATATATTTACTGTCGTTTTAGATGTTTTATTTACAGTATATAATATACATGTGGTGTAATTTTTGATATTTTATGTACAGTATATTAAATATAATTACTGTAGTTTTTGATAGTTTATTTACAGTATATAAAACTCATATTTGGTGTATTTTTGATATTTTACGTACAGTATGTAATATATATTTACTGTATTTTTGATATTTTATTTACAGTATATAAAATGTATTTGGTGTACTTTTAGTTAATATTATATGTACAATATATGAAATATATTTACTGTACTTTTTGATATTTTATGTACAGTATATAAGATATATTTGGTGTCCTTTTGATATTTCATGTAAATTATATAATATATATTTGGTGTAGTTTTTGATATTTTACATGGGGTGTGTCATATATATTTACTGTCCTTTTTGATATTTTATTTACAGTATATAATATACATTTGGTGTAATTTTTTATATTTTATGTACAGTGTATTAAATATAATTACTGTAGTTTTGAGAGTTTACAGTATATATAACACATATTTCGTGAACTTTTTGATGTTTTATGTACAGTATGTAATATATATTTACTGTACTTTTTGATATTTTATTTACTGTATATAAAATGTATTTGGTGTACTTTAGTTAATATTATTTGTACAACATATGAAATATATTTACTGAACTTTTTGATATTTTATGTACAGTATATAAGATATATTTGGTGTCTTTTTGATATTTTATGTAAATTATATAATATATATTTGGTGTAGTTTTTGATATTTTACATGGGGTGTGTCGTATATATTTACCGTCCTTTTTGATATTATATTTACAGTATATAATATACATTGGGTGTAATTTTTGATAATCAATTTACAGTATATTAAATATAATTACTGTTGTTTTTGATAGTTTATTTACAGTATATATAACACATATTTGGTGTACTTTTGATATTTTATGTACAGTATGTAATATATATTTACTGTATTTTTGATATTTTATTTACAGTATATAAAATGTATTTGGTGTACTTTTAGTTAATATTATATGTACAATATATGAAATATATTTACTGTACTTTTTGATATTTTATGTTCAGTATATAAGATATATTTGGTGTCCTTTTTATATTATATGTAAATTATATAATATATATTTTGTGTAGTTTTTGATATTTTACATGGGGTGTGTCATATATATTTACTGTCCTTTTTGATATTTTATTTACAGTATATAATATACCTTTGGTGTAATTTTTGATATTCTATTTACAGTATATTAAATATAATTACTGAAGTTTTTGATAGTTTATTTACAGTATATATAACACATATTTGGTGTACTTTTGATATTTTATGTACAGTATGTAATATATATTTACTGTATTTTTGATATTTAATTTACAGTAGATAAAATGTATTTGGTGTACTTTTAGTTAATGTTATATGTACAATATATGAAATACATTTACTGTACATTTTGATATTTTATGCACAGTATATAAGATATATTTGGTGTCCTTTTGATATTTTATGTAAATTATATAATATATATTTGGTGTAGTTTTTGATATTTTACATGGGGTGTGTCATATATATTTACAGTCCTTTTTGATGTTTTATTTACAGTATATAATATATATGTGGTGTAATTTTTGATATTTTATGTACAGTATATTAAATATAATTACTGTAGTTTTGATAGTTTACAGTATATATAACACATATTTGGTGTACTTTTGATATTTTATGTACAGTATGTAATATATATTTACTGTATTTTTGAAATTAAATTTACAGTAGATAAAATGTATTTGGTGTACTTCTAGTTAATATTATATGTACAATATATGAAATATATTTACTGTACTTTTTGATATTTTATGTACAGTATATAAGATATATTTGGTGTCCTTTTGATATTTTATGTAAATTATATAATATATATTTGGTGTAGTTTTTGATATTTTACATGGGGTGTGTCATATATTTTTATCGTCCTTTTTGATATTTTATTTACAGTATATAATATACTTTTGTTGTAATTTTTGATATTCTGTTTACTGTATGGTAAATATAATTACCGTAGTTTTTGATAGTTTATTTACAGTATATATAACACATATTTGGTGTACTTTTGATATTTTATGTACAGTATGTAATATATATTTACTGTATTTTTGATATTTAATTTACAGTAGATAAAATGTATTTGGTGTACTTTTAGTTAATATTATATGTACAATATATGAAATATATTGACTGTACTTTTTGATATTTTATGTACAGTATATAAGATATATTTGGTGTCGTTTTGATATTTCATGTAAATTATATAATATATATTTGGTGTAGTTTTTGATATTTTACATGGGGTGTGTCATATATTTTTACCGTCCTTTTTGATATTTTATTTACAGTATATAATATACATTTGGTGTAATTTTTGATATTCTGTTTACAGTATGTTAAATATAATTACTGTAGTTTTTGATAGTTTATTTACAGTATATATAACACATATTTGGTGTACTTTTTGATATTTTATGTACAGTATGTAATACATATTTACTGTATTTTTGATATTTTATTTACAGTAGATAAAATGTATTTGGTGTACTTTTAGTTAATATTATATGTACAATATATGAAATATATTTACTGTACTTTTTGAAATTTTATGTACAGTATATAAGATATATTTGGTGTCCTTTTGATATTTTATGTAAATTATATAATATATATTTGGTGTAGTTTCTGATATTTTACATGGGGTGTGTCATATATATTTACTGTCGTTTTTGATGTTTTATTTACAGTATATAATATACATGTGGTGTAATTTTTGATATTTTATGTACAGTATATTAAATATAATTACTGTAGTTTTTGATAGTTTATTTACAGTATATATAACACACATTTGGTATACTTTTTGATATTTTACGTACAGTATGTAATATATATTTACTGTATTTTTGATATTTTATTTACAGTAGATAAAATGTATTTGGTGTACTTTTAGTTAATATTATATGTACAATATATGAAATATATTTACTGAACATTTTGATATTTTATGTACGGTATATAAGATATATTTGGTGTCCTTTTGATATTTTATGTAAATTATATAATATATATTTGGTGTAGTTTTTGATATTTTACATGGGGTGTGTCATATATATTTACTGTACTTTTTGATATTTTATTTACTGTATATAATATACATTTGGTGTAATTTTTGATAGTCTATTTACAGTATATTAAATATAATTACTGTAGTTTTTGATAGTTTATTTACAGTATATATAACACATATTGGGTGTACTTTTGATATTTTATGTACAGTATGTAATATATATTTACTGTATTTTTGATATTTTATTTACAGTATATAAAATGTATTTGGTGTACTTTTAGATAACATTATATATACAATATATGAAATATATTTACTGTACTTTTTGATATTTATTTACACTATATAAGATATATTTGGTGTCCTTTTGATATTTTATGTAAATTATATAATATATATTTGGTGTAGTTTTTGATATTTTACATGGGGTGTGTCATATATTTTTACCGTCCTTTTTGATATTTTATTTACAATATATAATATACATTTGGTGTAATTTTTGATATTCTGTTTACGGTATGTTAAACATAATTACTGTAGTTTTTGATAGTTTATTTACAGTATATATAACACATATTTGGTGTACTTTTGATATATTATGTACAGTATGTAATATATATTTACTGTATTTTTGATATTTTATTTACAGTATATAAAATGTATTTGGTGTACTTTTAGTTAATATTATATGTACAATATATGAAATATATTTACTGTACTTTTTGATATTTTATGTACAGTATATAAGAGATATTTGATGCCCTTTGGATATTTTATGTAAATTATATAATATATATTTGGTGTAGTTTTTGATATTTTACATGGATTGTGTCATATATATTTACTGTCCTTTTTCATATTTTATTTACAGTATATAATATACATTTCGTGTAATTTTTGATATTTTATGTACTGTGTATTAAATATAATCACTGTTGTTTTGATAGTTTACAGTATATATAACACATATTTGGTGTACTTTTTGATATTTTATGTACAGTATGTAATATATATTTACTGTACTTTTTGATATTTTATTTACTGTATATAAAATGTATTTGGTGTACTTTAGTTAATATTATTTGTACAACATATGAAATATACTGAACTTTTTGATATTTTATGTACAGTATATAAGATATATTTGGTGTCCTTTTGATATTTTATGTAAATTATATAATATATATTTGGTGTAGTTTTTGATATTTTACATGGGGTGTGTCATATATATTTACTGTCGTTTTTGATGTTTTATTTACAGTATATAATATACATGTGGTGTAATTTTTGATATTTTATGTACAGTATATTAAATATAATTACTGTAGTTTTTGATAGTTTATTTACAGTATATATAACACATATTTGGTGTACTTTTTGATATTTTATGTACAGTATGTAATATATATTTACTGTATTTTTGATATTTTATTTACAGTATATAAAATGTATTTGGTGTACTTTTAGTTAATATCATATGTACAATATATGAAATATATTTACTGTACTTTTTGATATTTTATGTACAGTATATAAGATATATTTGGTGTCCTTTTGATATTTTATGTAAATTATATAATATATATTTGGTGTAGTTTTTGATATTTTACATGGGGTGTGTCATATATATTTACCGTCCTTTTTGATATTATATTTACAGTATATAATATACATTGGGTGTAATTTTTGATATTCTATGTACAGTATATTAAATATAATTACTGTAGTTTTTGATAGTTTATTTACAGTATATATAACACATATTTGGTGTACTTTTGATATTTAATGTACAGTATGTAATATATATTTACTGTATTTTTGATATTTAATTTACAGTAGATAAAATGTATTTGGTGTACTTTTAGTTAATATTATATGTACAATATATGAAATATATTTACTGTACTTTTTGATATTTTATGTACAGTATATAAGATATATTTGGTGTCCTTTTGATATTTTATGTAAATTATATAATATATATTTTGTGTAGTTTTTGATATTTTACATGGGGTGTGTCATATATTTTTACCGTCCTTTTTGATATTTTATTTACAGTATATAATATACATTTGGTGTAATTTTTGATATTCTGTTTACAGTATGTTAAATATAATTACTGTAGTTTTTGATAGTTTATTTACAGTATATATAACACATATTTGGTGTACTTTTGATATTTTATGTACAGTATGTAATATATATTTACTGTATTTTTGATATCTTATTTACAGTATATAAAATGTATTTGGTGTACTTTTAGTTAATATTATATGTACAATATATGAAATATATTTACTGTACTTTTTGATATTTTCTGTACAGTATATAAGATATATTTGGTGTCCTTTTGATATTTTATGTAAATTACATAATATATATTTGGTGTAGTTTTTGATATTTTACATGGGGTGTGTCATATATATTTACTGTCCTTTTTGATATTTTATTTACAGTATATAATATACATTTGGTGTAATTTTTGATATTTTATGTACAGTGTATTAAATATAATTACTGTAGTTTTGAGAGTTTACAGTATATATAACACATATTTGGTGTACTTTTTGATATTTTATGTACAGTATGTAATATATATTTACTGTACTTTTTGATATTTTATTTACTGTATATAAAATGTATTTGGTGTACTTTAGTTAATATTATTTGTACAATATATGAAATATATTTACTGTACTTTTTGATATTTTATGTACAGTATATAAGATATATTTGGTGTCCTTTTGATATTTTATGTAAATTAAATAATATATATTTGGTGTAGTTTTTGATATTTTACATGGGGTGTGTCATATATATTTACCGTCATTTTTGATATTATATTTACAGTATATAATATACATTGGGTGTAATTTTTGATATTCTATTTACAGTATATTAAATATAATTACTGTTGTCTTTGATAGTTTATTTACAGTATATATAACACATATTTGGTGTACTTTTGATATTTTATGTACAGTATGTAATATATATTTACTGTATTTTTGATATTTTATTTACAGTATATAAAACGTATTTGGTCTACTTTTAGTTAATATTATATGTACAATATATGAAATATATTTACTGTACTTTTTGATATTTTATGTACAGTATATAAGATATATTTAGTGCCCTTTTGATATTTTATGTAAATTATATAATATATATTTGGTGTAGTTTTTGATATTTTACATGGATTGTGTCATATATATTTAGTGTCCTTTTTGATATTTTATTTACAGTACATAATATACATTTGGTGTAATTTTTGATATTTTATGTACAGTGTATTAAATATAATTACTGTAGTTTTGAGAGTTTACAGTATATATAACACATATTTGGTGTACTTTTTGATATTTTTTGTACAGTATGTAATATATATTTACTGTACTTTTTGATATTTTATTTACTGTATATAAAATGTATTTGGTGTACTTTAGTTAATATTATTTGTACAATATATGAAATATATTTACTGTACTTTTTGATATTTTATGTACAGTATATAAGATATATTTGGTGTCCTTTTGATATTTTATGTAAATTATATAATATATATTTGGTGTAGTTTTTGATATTTTACATGGGGTGTGTCATATATATTTACCGTCCTTTTTGATATTATATTTACAGTATATAATGTACATTGGGTGTAATTTTTGATATTCTATGTACAGTATATTAAATATAATTACTGTTGTTTTTGATAGTTGATTTACAGTATATATAACACATATTTGGTGTACTTTTGATATTTTATGTACAGTATGTAATATATATTTACTGTATTTTTGATATTTTATTTACAGTATATAAAATGTATTTGGTCTACTTTAAGTTAGTATTATATGTACAATATATGAAATATATTTACTGTACATTTTGATATTTTATGTACAGTATATAAGATATATTTGGTGCCCTTTTGATATTTTATGTAAATTATATAATATATATTTGGTGTAGTTTTTGATATTTTACATGGATTGTGTCATATATATTTACTGTCCTTTTTGATATTTTATTTACAGTACATAATATACATTTGGTGTAATTTTTGATATTTTATGTACTGTGTACTAAATATAATTACTGTAGTTTTGAGAGTTTACAGTATATATAACACATATTTGGTGTACTTGTTGATATTTTATGTACAGTATGTAATATATATTTACTGTACTTTTTGATATTTTATTTACTGTATATAAAATGTATTTGGTGTACTTTAGTTAATATTATTTGTACAATATATGAAATATATTTACTGTACTTTTTGATATTTTATGTACAGTATATAAGATATATTTGGTGTCCTTTTGATATTTTATGTAAATTATATAATATATATTTGGTGTAGTTTTTGATATTTTACATGGGGTGTGTCATATATATTTACCGTCCTTTTTGATATTATATTTACAGTGTATAATATACATTGGGTGTAATTTTTGATATTCTATTTACAGTATATTAAATATAATTACTGTTGTCTTTGATAGTTTATTTACAGTATATATAACACATATTTGGTGTACTTTTGATATTTTATGTACAGTATGTTATATATATTTGCTGTATTTTTGATATTTTATTTACAGTATATAAAATGTATTTGGTCTACTTTTAGTTAATATTATATGTACAATATATGAAATATATTTACTGTACTTTTTGATATTTTATGTACAGTATATAAGATATATTTGGTGTCCTTTTGATATTTTATGTAAATTATATAATATATATTTGTTGTAGTTTTTGATATTTTACATGGGGTGTGTCATATATATTTACTGTCTTTTTTGATGTTTTATTTACAGTATATAGTATACATGTGGTGTAATTTTTGATATTTTATGTACAGTATATTAAATATAATTACTGTAGTTTTTGATAGATTATTTACAGTATATATAACACATATTTGGTGTACTTTTTGATATTTTATGTACAGTATGTAATATATATTTACTGTATTTTTGATATTTCATTTACAGTAGATAAAATGTATTTGGTGTACTTTTAGTTAATATTATATGTACAATATATGAAATATATTTACTGTACTTTTTGATATTTTATGTACAGTATATAAGATATATCTGGTGTCCTTTTGATATTCTATGTAAATTATAATATATATTTGGTGTAGTTTTTGATATTTTACATGGGGTGTGTCATATATATTTACTGTCGTTTTTGATATTTTATTTACAGTATATAATATACATTTGGTGTAATTTTTGATATTTTATGTACAGTGTATTAAATATAGTTACTGTAGTTTTGAGAGTTTACAGTATATATAACACATATTTGGTGTACTTTTTGATATTTTATGTAGAGTATGTAATATATATTTACTGTACTTTTTGATATTTTATTTACTGTATATAAAATGTATTTGGTGTACTTTAGTTAATATTATTTGTACAATATATGAAATATATTTACTGTACTTTTTGATATTTTATGTACAGTATATAAGATATATTTGGTGTCCTTTTGATATTTTATGTAAATTATATAATATATATTTGGTGTAGTTTTTGATATTTTACATGGGGTGTGTCATATATATTTACCGTCCTTTTTGATATTATATTTACAGTATATAATATACATTGGATGTAATTTTTGATATTCTGTTTACAGTATGTTAAATATAATTACTGTAGTTTTTGATAGTTTATTTACAGTATATATAACACATATTTGGTGTACTTTTTGATATTTTACGTACAGTATGTAATATATATTTACTGTATTTTTGATATTTTATTTACAGTAGATAAAATGTATTTGGTGTACTTTTAGTTAATATTATATATACAATATATGAAATATATTTACTGTACTTTTTGATATTTTATGTACAGTATATAAGATATATTTGGTGTCCTTTTGATATTTTATGTAAATTATATAATATATATTTGGTGTAGTTTTTGATATTTTACATGGGGTGTGTCATATATATTTACCGTCCTTTTTGATATTATATTTACAGTATATAATATACATTGGGTGTAATTTTTGATATTCTATTTACAGTATATTAAATATAATTACTGTTGTTTTTGATAGTTTATTTACAGTATATATAACACATATTTGGTTTACTTTTGATATTTTATGTACAGTATGTAATATATATTTACTGTATTTTTGATATTTTATTTACAGTATATAAAAAGTATTTGGTCTACTTTTAGTTAATATTATATGTACAATATATGACATATATTTACTGTACTTTTTGATATTTTATGTACAGTATATAAGATATATTTGGTGCCCTTTTGATATTTTATGTATATTATATAATATATATTTGGTGTAGTTTTTGATATTTTACATGGATTGTGTCATATATATTTACTGTCCTTTTTTTATATTTTATTTACAGTATATTACATATAATTACTGTAGTTTTTGATAGTTTATTTACAGTATATATAGCACATATTTGGTGTACTTTTTGATATTTTATGTACAGTATGTAATGTATATTTACTGAATTTTTGTTATTATATTTACACTATATAATAAACATTTGGTGTAATTTTTGATATTTTATGTACAGTATATTAAATATAATTACTGTAGTTTTTGATAGTTTATTTACAGTATATATGACACATGTTTGGTGTACTTTTTGATATTTTATGTAGAGTATGTAATGTATATTTACTGTACTTTTTGATATTTTATTTGCAGTATATAATATAGATTTGGTGTAATTTTTGATATTTTATGTACAGTATATTAAATATAATTACTGTAATTTTTGATAGTTTATTTACAGTATATTACACATAATTACTGTAGATTTTGATAGTTTATTTACAGTATATATAACACATATTTGGTGTACTTTTTGATATTTTATGTACAGTATGTAATGTATATTTACTGTACTTTTTGATATTTTATTTGCAGTATATAATAAACATTTGGTGTAATTTTTGATATTTTATGTACAGTATATTAAATATAATTACTGTAGTTTTTGATAGTTTATTTACAGTATATATAACACATATTTGGTGTACTTTTTGATATTTTATGTACAGTATGTAATGTATATTTACTGTACTTTTTGATATTTTATTTGCAGTATATAATATAGATTTGGTGTAATTTTTGATATTTTATGTACAGTATATTAAATATAATTACTGTAGTTTTTGATAGTTTATTTACAGTATATATAACACATATTTGGTGTACTTTTTGATATTTTATGTACAGTATGTAATGTATATTTACTGTACTTTTTGATATTTTATTTACAGTATATAATATAGATTTGGGGTAATTTTTGATATTTTATGTACAGTATATTGAATATAATTACTTTAGTTTTTGATAGTTTATTTACAGTATATATAACACATATTTGGTGTACTTTTTGATATTTTATGTACAGTATGTAATGTATATTTACTGTACTTTTTGATATGTTATTTACAGTATATAATATAGATTTGGTGTAATTTTTGATATTTTATGTACAGTATATTAAATATAATTACTGTAATTTTTGATAGTTTATGTACAGTATATTACATATAATTACTGTAGTTTTTGATAGTTTATTTACAGTATATATAACACATATTTAGTGTACTTTTTGATATTTTATGTACAGTATGTAATGTATATTTACTGTACTTTTTGATATTTTATTTGCAGTATATAATAAACATTTGGTGTAATTTTTGATATTTTATGTACAGTATATTAAATATAATTACTGTAGTTTTTGATAGTTTATTTACAGTATATATAACACATATTTGGTGTACTTTTTGATATTTTCTGTACAGTATGTAATGTATATTTACTGTACTTTTTGATATTTTATTTGCAGTATATAATATAGATTTGGTGTAATTTTTGATATTTTATGTACAGTATATTAAATATAATTACTGTAATTTTTGATAGTTTATGTACAGTATATTACATATAATTACTGTAGTTTTTGATAGTTTATTTACAGTATATATAACACATATTTGGTGTACTTTTTGATATTTTATGTACAGTATGTAATGTATATTTACTGTACGTTTTGGTATTTTATTTACAGTATATAATAAACATTTGGTGTAATTTTTGATATTTTATGTACAGTATATTAAATATAATTACTGTAGTTTTTGATAGTTTATTTACAGTATATATAACACATATTTGGTGTACTTTTTGATATTTTATGTACAGTATGTAATGTATATTTACTGTACTTTTTGATATTTTATTTACAGTATATAATATAGATTTGGTGTAATTTTTGATATTTTATGTACAGTATATTAAATATAATTACTGTAGTTTTTGATAGTTTATTTACAGTATATATAACACATATTTGGTGTACTTTTTGATATTTTATGTACAGTATGTAATGTATATTTACTGTACTTTTTGATATTTTATTTACAGTATATAATATAGATTTGGGGTAATTTTTGATATTTTATGTACAGTATATTGAATATAATTACTGTAGTTTTTGATAGTTTATTTACAGTATATATAACACATATTTGGTGTACTTTTTGATATTTTATGTACAGTATGTAATGTATATTTACTGTACTTTTTGATATTTTATTTACAGTATATAATATAGATTTGGTGTAATTTTTGATATTTTATGTACAGTATATTAAATATACTTACTGAAATTTTTGATAGTTTATTTACAGTATATTACATATAATTACTGTAGTTTTTGATAGTTTATTTACAGTATATATAACACATATTTAGTGTACTTTTTGATATTTTATGTACAGTATGTAATGTATATTTACTGTACTTTTTGATATTTTATTTACAGTATATAATAAACATTTGGTGTAATTTTTGATATTTTATGTACAGTATATTAAATATAATTACTGTAGTTTTTGATAGTTTATTTACAGTATATATAACACATATTTGGTGTACTTTTTGATATTTTATGTACAGTATGTAATGTATATTTACTGTACCTTTTGATATTTTATTTACAGTATATAATATAGATTTGGTGTAATTTTTGATATTTTATGTACAGTATATTAAATATAATTACTGTAGTTTTTGATAGTTTATTTACAGTATATATAACACATATTTGGTGTACTTTTTGATATTTTATGTACAGTATGTAATGTATATTTACTGTACTTTTTGATATTTTATTTACAGTATATAATATAGATTTGGTGTAATTTTTGATATTTTATGTACAGTATATTAAATATAATTACTGTAGTTTTTGATAGTTTATTTACAGTATATATAACACATATTTGGTGTACTTTTTGATATTTTATGTACAGTATGTAATGTATATTTAATGTACTTTTTGATATTTTATTTACAGTATATAATATAGATTTGGTGTAATTTTTGATATTTTATGTACAGTATATTAAATATAATTACTGTAATTTTTGATAGTTTATGTACAGTATATTACATATAATTACTGTAGTTTTTGATAGTTTATTTACAGTATATATAACACATATTTGGTGTACTTTTTGATATTTTATGTACAGTATGTAATGTATATTTACTGTACGTTTTGGTATTTTATTTACAGTATATAATAAACATTTGGTGTAATTTTTGATATTTTATGTACAGTACATTAAATATAATTACTGTAGTTTTTGATAGTTTATTTACAGCATATATAACACATATTTGGTGTACTTTTTGATATTTTATGTACAGTATGTAATGTATATTTACTGTACTTTTTGATATTTTATTTACAGTATATAATATAGATTTGGTGTAATTTTTGATATTTTATGTATAGTATATTAAATATAATTACTGTAATTTTTGATAGTTTATGTACAGTATATTACATATAATTACTGTAGTTTTTGATAGTTTATTTACATTATATATAACACATATTTGGTGTACTTTTTGATATTTTATGTACAGTATGTAATGTATATTTACTGTACGTTTTGGTATTTTATTTACAGTATATAATAAACATTTGGTGTAATTTTTGATATTTTATGTACAGTATATTAAATATAATTACTGTAGTTTTTGATAGTTTATTTACAGTATATATAACACATATTTGGTGTACTTTTTGATATTTTATGTACAGTATGTAATGTATATTTACTGTACTTTTTGATATTTTATTTACAGTATATAATATAGATTTGGTGTAATTTTTGATATTTTATGTACAGTATATTAAATATAATTACTGTAGTTTTTGATAGTTTATTTACAGTATATATAACACATATTTGGTGTACTTTTTGATATTTTATGTACAGTATGTAATGTATATTTACTGTACTTTTTGATATTTTATTTACAGTATATAATATAGATTTGGGGTAATTTTTGATATTTTATGTACAGTATATTGAATATAATTACCGTAGTTTTTGATAGTTTATTTACAGTATATATAACACATATTTGGTGTACTTTTTGATATTTTATGTACAGTATGTAATGTATATTTACTGTACTTTTGATATTTTATTTACAGTATATAATATAGATTTGGTGTAATTTTTGATATTTTATGTACAGTATATTAAATATAATTACTGTAATTTTTGATAGTTTATGTACAGTATATTACATATAATTACTGTAGTTTTTGATAGTTTATTTACTGTATATATAACACATATTTAGTGTACTTTTTGATATTTTATGTACAGTATGTAATGTATATTTACTGTACTTTTTGATATTTTATTTACAGTATATAATAAACATTTGGTGTAATTTTTGATATTTTATGTACAGTATATTAAATATAATTACTGTAGTTTTTGATAGTTTATTTACAGTATATATAACACATATTTGGTGTACTTTTTGATATTTTATGTACAGTATGTATTGTATATTTACTGTACTTTTTGATATTTTATTTACAGTATATAATAAACATTTGGTGTAATTTTTGATATTTTATGTACAGTATATTAAATATAATTACTGTAGTTTTGATAGTTTATTTACAGTATATATAACACATATTTGGTGTACTTTTTGATATTTCATGCACAGTATGTAATGTATATTTACTGTACTTTTTGATATTTTATTTACAGTATATAATATAGATTTGGTGTAATTTTTGATATTTTATGTACAGTATATTAAATATAATTACTGTAATTTTTGATAGTTTATGTACAGTATATTACATATAATTACTGTAGTTTTTGATAGTTTATTTACAGTATATATAACACATATTTGGTGTACTTTTTGATATTTTATGTACAGTATGTAATGTATATTTACTGTACGTTTTGGTATTTTATTTACAGTATATAATAAACATTTGGTGTAATTTTTGATATTTTATGTACAGTATATTAAATATAATTACTGTAGTTTTTGATAGTTTATTTACAGTATATATAACACATATTTGGTGTACTTTTTGATATTTTATGTACAGTATGTAATGTATATTTACTGTACATTTTGATATTTTATTTACAGTATATAATATAGATTTGGTGTAATTTTTGATATTTTATGTACAGTATATTAAATATAATTACTGTAATTTTTGATAGTTTATGTACAGTACATTACATATAATTACTGTAGTTTTTGATAGTTTATTTACAGTATATATAACACATATTTGGTGTACTTTTTGATATTTTATGTACAGTATGTAATGTATATTTACTATACGTTTTGGTATTTTATTTACAGTATATAATAAACATTTGGTGTAATTTTTGATATTTTATGTACAGTATATTAAATATAATTACTGTAGTTTTTGATAGTTTATTTACAGTATATATAACACATATTTGGTGTACTTTTTGATATTTTATGTACAGTATGTAATGTATATTTACTGTACTTTTTGATATTTTATTTACAGTATATAATATAGATTTGGTGTAATTTTTGATATTTTATGTACAGTATATTAAATATAATTACTGTAGTTTTTGATAGTTTATTTACAGTATATATAACACATATTTGGTGTACTTTTTGATATTTTATGTACAGTATGTAATGTATATTTACTGTACTTTTTGATATTTTATTTACAGTATATAATATAGATTTGGGGTAATTTTTGATATTTTATGTACAGTATATTGAATATAATTACTGTAGTTTTTGATAGTTTATTTACAGTATATATAACACATATTTGGTGTACTTTTTGATATTTTATGTACAGTATGTAATGTATATTTACTGTACTTTTTGATATTTTATTTACAGTATATAATATAGATTTGGTGTAATTTTTGATATTTTATGTACAGTATATTAAATATAATTACTGTAATTTTTGATAGTTTATGTACAGTATATTACATATAATTACTGTAGTTTTTGATAGTTTATTTACAGTATATATAACACATATTTAGTGTACTTTTTGATATTTTATGTACAGTATGTAATGTATATTTACTGTACTTTTTGATATTTTATTTACAGTATATAATAAACATTTGGTGTAATTTTTGATATTTTATGTACAGTATATTAAATATAATTACTGTAGTTTTTGATAGTTTATTTACAGTATATATAACACATATTTGGTGTACTTTTTGATATTTTATGTACAGTATGTATTGTATATTTACTGTACTTTTTGATATTTTATTTACAGTATATAATATAGATTTGGTGTAATTTTTGATATTTTATGTACAGTATATTAAATATAATTACTATAGTTTTTGATAGTTTATGTACAGTATATTACATATAATTACTGTAGTTTTTGATAGTTTATTTACAGTATATATAACACATATTTGGTGTACTTTTTGATATTTTATGTACAGTACGTAATGTATATTTACTGTACTTTTTGATATTTTATTTACTGTATATAATATAGATTTGGTGTAATTTTTGATATTTTATGTACAGTATATTAAATATAATTACTGTAATTTTTGATAGTTTATTTACAGTATATTACATATAATTACTGTAGTTTTTGATAGTTTATTTACAGTATATATAACACATATTTGGTGTACTTTTTGATATTTTATGTACAGTATGTAATGTATATTTACTGTACTTTTTGATATTTATGTACAGTATATTAAATATAATTACTGTAATTTTTGATACTTTATTTACAGTATATTACATATAAATACTGTAGTTTTTGATAGTTTATTTACAGTATATATAACACATATTTGGTGTACTTTTTGATATTTTATGTACAGTATGTAATGTATATTTACTGTACTTTTTGATATTTTATTTACAGTATATAATATAGATTTGGTGTAATTTTTGGTATTTTATGTACAGTATATTAAATATAATTACTGTAGTTTTTGATATTTTATTTACAGTATATATAACTCATATTTGCTGTACTTTTTGATATTTTATGTACAGTATGTAATGCATATTTACTGTACTATTTGATATTTTATTTACAGTATATAATAAACATTTGGTGTAATTTTAGATAGTTTATTTACAGTATATTAAGTATAATGACTGTAGTTTTTGATAGTTTATTTACAGTATATATGACACATATTTGGTGTACTTTTTGATATTTTATGTACAGTATGTATTGTATATTTACTGTACCTTTTGATATTTTATTTACAGTATATAATATAGATTTGGTGTAATTTTTGATATTTTATGTACAGTATATTAAATATAATTACTGTAGTTTTTGATAGTTTATTTACAGTATATATAACACATATTTGGTGTACTTTTTGATATTTTAAGTACAGTATGTAATGTATATTTAATGTACTTTTTGATATTTTATTTACAGTATATAATATAGATTTGGTGTAATTTTTGATATTTTATGTATAGTATATTAAATATAATTACTGTAATTTTTGATAGTTTATGTACAGTATATTACATATAATTACTGTAGTTTTTGATAGTTTATTTACATTATATATAACACATATTTGGTGTACTTTTTGATATTTTATGTACAGTATGTTATGTATATTTACTGTACGTTTTGGTATTTTATTTACAGTATATAATAAACATTTGGTGTAATTTTTGATATTTTATGTACAGTATATTAAATATAATTACTGTAGTTTTTGATAGTTTATTTACAGTATATATAACACATATTTGGTGTACTTTTTGATATTTTATGTACAGTATGTAATGTATATTTACTGTACTTTTTGATATTTTATTTACAGTATATAATATAGATTTGGGGTAATTTTTGATATTTTATGTACAGTATATTGAATATAATTACTGTAGTTTTTGATAGTTTATTTACAGTATATATAACACATATTTGGTGTACTTTTTGATATTTTATGTACAGTATGTAATGTATATTTACTGTACTTTTTGATATTTTATTTACAGTATATAATATAGATTTGGTGTAATTTTTGATATTTTATGTACAGTATATTAAATATAATTACTGTAATTTTTGATAGTTTATGTACAGTATATTACATATAATTACTGTAGTTTTTGATAGTTTATTTACAGTATATATAACACATATTTAGTGTACTTTTTGATATTTTATGTACAGTATGTAATGTATATTTACTGTACTTTTTGATATTTTATTTACAGTATATAATAAACATTTGGTGTAATTTTTGATATTTTATGTACAGTATATTAAATATAATTACTGTAGTTTTTGATAGTTTATTTACAGTATATATAACACATATTTGGTGTACTTTTTGATATTTTATGTACAGTATGTATTGTATATTTACTGTACTTTTTGATATTTTATTTACAGTATATAATATAGATTTGGTGTAATTTTTGATATTTTATGTACAGTATATTAAATATAATTACTATAGTTTTTGATAGTTTATGTACAGTATATTACATATAATTACTGTAGTTTTTGATAGTTTATTTACAGTATATATAACACATATTTGGTGTACTTTTTGATATTTTATGTACAGTACGTAATGTATATTTACTGTACTTTTTGATATTTTATTTACTGTATATAATATAGATTTGGTGTAATTTTTGATATTTTATGTACAGTATATTAAATATAATTACTGTAATTTTTGATAGTTTATTTACAGTATATTACATATAATTACTGTAGTTTTTGATAGTTTATTTACAGTATATATAACACATATTTGGTGTACTTTTTGATATTTTATGTACAGTATGTAATGTATATTTACTGTACTTTTTGATATTTATGTACAGTATATTAAATATAATTACTGTAATTTTTGATACTTTATTTACAGTATATTACATATAAATACTGTAGTTTTTGATAGTTTATTTACAGTATATATAACACATATTTGGTGTACTTTTTGATATTTTATGTACAGTATGTAATGTATATTTACTGTACTTTTTGGTATTTTATTTACAGTATATAATATAGATTTGGTGTAATTTTTGGTATTTTATGTACAGTATATTAAATATAATTACTGTAGTTTTTGATATTTTATTTACAGTATATATAACTCATATTTGCTGTACTTTTTGATATTTTATGTACAGTATGTAATGCATATTTACTGTACTATTTGATATTTTATTTACAGTATATAATAAACATTTGGTGTAATTTTAGATAGTTTATTTACAGTATATTAAGTATAATGACTGTAGTTTTTGATAGTTTATTTACAGTATATATGACACATATTTGGTGTACTTTTTGATATTTTATGTACAGTATGTATTGTATATTTACTGTACCTTTTGATATTTTATTTACAGTATATAATATAGATTTGGTGTAATTTTTGATATTTTATGTACAGTATATTAAATATAATTACTGTAGTTTTTGATAGTTTATTTACAGTATATATAACACATATTTGGTGTACTTTTTGATATTTTATGTACAGTATGTAATGTATATTTAATGTACTTTTTGATATTTTATTTACAGTATATAATATAGATTTGGTGTAATTTTTGATATTTTATGTATAGTATATTAAATATAATTACTGTAATTTTTGATAGTTTATGTACAGTATATTACATATAATTACTGTAGTTTTTGATAGTTTATTTACATTATATATAACACATATTTGGTGTACTTTTTGATATTTTATGTACAGTATGTAATGTATATTTACTGTACGTTTTGGTATTTTATTTACAGTATATAATAAACATTTGGTGTAATTTTTGATATTTTATGTACAGTATATTAAATATAATTACTGTAGTTTTTGATAGTTTATTTACAGTATATATAACACATATTTGGTGTACTTTTTGATATTTTATGTACAGTATGTAATGTATATTTACTGTACTTTTTGATATTTTATTTACAGTATATAATATAGATTTGGTGTAATTTTTGATATTTTATGTACAGTATATTAAATATAATTACTGTAGTTTTTGATAGTTTATTTACAGTATATATAACACATATTTGGTGTACTTTTTGATATTTTATGTACAGTATGTAATGTATATTTACTGTACTTTTTGATATTTTATTTACAGTATATAATATAGATTTGGGGTAATTTTTGATATTTTATGTACAGTATATTGAATATAATTACCGTAGTTTTTGATAGTTTATTTACAGTATATATAACACATATTTGGTGTACTTTTTGATATTTTATGTACAGTATGTAATGTATATTTACTGTACTTTTTGATATTTTATTTACAGTATATAATATAGATTTGGTGTAATTTTTGATATTTTATGTACAGTATATTAAATATAATTACTGTAATTTTTGATAGTTTATGTACAGTATATTACATATAATTACTGTAGTTTTTGATAGTTTATTTACAGTATATATAACACATATTTAGTGTACTTTTTGATATTTTATGTACAGTATGTAATGTATATTTACTGTACTTTTTGATATTTTATTTACAGTATATAATAAACATTTGGTGTAATTTTTGATATTTTATGTACAGTATATTAAATATAATTACTGTAGTTTTTGATAGTTTATTTACAGTATATATAACACATATTTGGTGTACTTTTTGATATTTTATGTACAGTATGTATTGTATATTTACTGTACTTTTTGATATTTTATTTACAGTATATAATAAACATTTGGTGTAATTTTTGATATTTTATGTACAGTATATTAAATATAATTACTGTAGTTTTGATAGTTTATTTACAGTATATATAACACATATTTGGTGTACTTTTTGATATTTCATGCACAGTATGTAATGTATATTTACTGTACTATTTGATATTTTATTTACAGTATATAATATAGATTTGGTGTAATTTTTGATATTTTATGTACAGTATATTAAATATAATTACTGTAATTTTTGATAGTTTATGTACAGTATATTACATATAATTACTGTAGTTTTTGATAGTTTATTTACAGTATATATAACACATATTTGGTGTACTTTTTGATATTTTATGTACAGTATGTAATGTATATTTACTGTACGTTTTGGTATTTTATTTACAGTATATAATAAACATTTGGTGTAATTTTTGATATTTTATGTACAGTATATTAAATATAATTACTGTAGTTTTTGATAGTTTATTTACAGTATATATAACACATATTTGGTGTACTTTTTGATATTTTATGTACAGTATGTAATGTATATTTACTGTACTTTTTGATATTTTATTTACAGTATATAATATAGATTTGGTGTAATTTTTGATATTTTATGTACAGTATATTAAATATAATTACTGTAATTTTTGATAGTTTATGTACAGTACATTACATATAATTACTGTAGTTTTTGATAGTTTATTTACAGTATATATAACACATATTTGGTGTACTTTTTGATATTTTATGTACAGTATGTAATGTATATTTACTATACGTTTTGGTATTTTATTTACAGTATATAATAAACATTTGGTGTAATTTTTGATATTTTATGTACAGTATATTAAATATAATTACTGTAGTTTTTGATAGTTTATTTACAGTATATATAACACATATTTGGTGTACTTTTTGATATTTTATGTACAGTATGTAATGTATATTTACTGTACTTTTTGATATTTTATTTACAGTATATAATATAGATTTGGTGTAATTTTTGATATTTTATGTACAGTATATTAAATATAATTACTGTAGTTTTTGATAGTTTATTTACAGTATATATAACACATATTTGGTGTACTTTTTGATATTTTATGTACAGTATGTAATGTATATTTACTGTACTTTTTGATATTTTATTTACAGTATATAATATAGATTTGGGGTAATTTTTGATATTTTATGTACAGTATATTGAATATAATTACTGTAGTTTTTGATAGTTTATTTACAGTATATATAACACATATTTGGTGTACTTTTTGATATTTTATGTACAGTATGTAATGTATATTTACTGTACTTTTTGATATTTTATTTACAGTATATAATATAGATTTGGTGTAATTTTTGATATTTTATGTACAGTATATTAAATATAATTACTGTAATTTTTGATAGTTTATGTACAGTATATTACATATAATTACTGTAGTTTTTGAAAGTTTATTTACAGTATATATAACACATATTTAGTGTACTTTTTGATATTTTATGTACAGTATGTAATGTATATTTACTGTACTTTTTGATATTTTATTTACAGTATATAATAAACATTTGGTGTAATTTTTGATATTTTATGTACAGTATATTAAATATAATTACTGTAGTTTTTGATAGTTTATTTACAGTATATATAACACATATTTGGTGTACTTTTTGATATTTTATGTACAGTATGTATTGTATATTTACTGTACTTTTTGATATTTTATTTACAGTATATAATATAGATTTGGTGTAATTTTTGATATTTTATGTACAGTATATTAAATATAATTACTGTAATTTTTGATAGTTTATTTACAGTATATTACATATAATTACTGTAGTTTTTGATAGTTTATTTACAGTATATATAACACATATTTGGTGTACTTTTTGATATTTTATGTACAGTATGTAATGTATATTTACTGTACTTTTTGATATTTATGTACAGTATATTAAATATAATTACTGTAATTTTTGATACTTTATTTACAGTATATTACATATAAATACTGTAGTTTTTGATAGTTTATTTACAGTATATATAACACATATTTGGTGTACTTTTTGATATTTTATGTACAGTATGTAATGTATATTTACTGTACTTTTTGATATTTTATTTACAGTATAAAATATAGATTTGGTGTAATTTTTGGTATTTTATGTACAGTATATTAAATATAATTACTGTAGTTTTTGATAGTTTATTTACAGTATATATAACACATATTTGCTGTACTTTTTGATATTTTATGTACAGTATGTAATGCATATTTACTGTACTATTTGATATTTTATTTACAGTATATAATAAACATTTGGTGTAATTTTAGATAGTTTATTTACAGTATATTAAGTATAATGACTGTAGTTTTTGATAGTTTATTTACAGTATATATGACACATATTTGGTGTACTTTTTGATATTTTATGTACAGTATGTATTGTATATTTACTGTACTTTTTGATATTTTATTTACAGTATATAATATAGATTTGGTGTAATTTTTGATATTTTATGTACAGTATATTAAATATAATTACTGTAATTTTTGATAGTTTATTTACAGTATATTACATATAATTACTGTAGTTTTTGATAGTTTATTTACAATATATATAACACATATTTGGTGTACTTTTTGATATTTTATGTACAGTATGTAATGTATATTTACTGTACTTTTTGACATTTTATTTACAGTATATAATATAGATTTGGTGTAATTTTGATATTTTATGTACAGTATATTAAATATAATTACTGTAGTTTTTGATAGTTTATTTACAGTATATATAACACATATTTGGTGTACTTTTTGATATTTTATGTACAGTATGTAATGTATATTTACTGTACTTTTTGATATTTTATTTACAGTATATAATAGAGATTTGGGGTAATTTTTGATATTTTATGTACAGTATATTGAATATAATTACTGTAGTTTTTGATAGTTTATTTACAGTATATATAACACATATTTGGTGTACTTTTTGATATTTTATGTACAGTATGTAATGTATATTTACTGTACTTTTTGATATTTTATTTACAGTATATAATATAGATTTGGTGTAATTTTTGATATTTTATGTACAGTATATTAAATATAATTACTGTAATTTTTGATAGTTTATGTACAGTATATTACATATAATTACTGTAGTTTTTGATAGTTTATTTACAGTATATATAACACATATTTAGTGTACTTTTTGATATTTTATGTACAGTATGTAATGTATATTTACTGTACTTTTTGATATTTTATTTACAGTATATAATAAACATTTGGTGTAATTTTTGATATTTTATGTACAGTATATTAAATATAATTATTGTAGTTTTTGATAGTTTATTTACAGTATATATAACACATATTTGGTGTACTTTTTGATATTTTATGTACAGTATGTATTGTATATTTACTGTACTTTTTGATATTTTATTTACAGTATATAATACAGATTTGGTGTAATTTTTGATATTTTATGTACAGTATATTAAATATAATTACTATAGTTTTTGATAGTTTACGTACAGTATATTACATATAATTACTGTAGTTTTTGATAGTTTATTTACAGTATATATAACACATATTTGGTGTACTTTTTGATATTTTATGTACAGTACGTAATGTATATTTACTGTACTTTTTGATATTTTATTTACAGTATATAATATAGATTTGGTGTAATTTTTGATATTTTATGTACAGTATATTAAATATAATTACTGTAATTTTTGATAGTTTATTTACAGTATATTACATATAATTACTGTAGTTTTTGATAGTTTATTTACAGTATATATAACACATATTTGGTGTACTTTTTGATATTTTATGTACAGTATGTAATGTATATTTACTGTACTTTTTGATATTTTATGTACAGTATATTAAATATAATTACTGTAATTTTTGATACTTTATTTACAGTATATTACATATAAATACTGTAGTTTTTGATAGTTTATTTACAGTATATATAACACATATTTGGTGTACTTTTTGATATTTTATGTACAGTATGTAATGTATATTTACTGTACTTTTTGATATTTTATTTACAGTATATAATATAGATTTGGTGTAATTTTTGGTATTTTATGTACAGTATATTAAATATAATTACTGTAGTTTTTGATATTTTATTTACAGTATATATAACTCATATTTGCTGTACTTTTTGATATTTTATGTACAGTATGTAATGCATATTTACTGTACTATTTGATATTTTATTTACAGTATATAATAAACATTTGGTGTAATTTTAGATAGTTTATTTACAGTATATTAAGTATAATGACTGTAGTTTTTGATAGTTTATTTACAGTATATATGACACATATTTGGTGTACTTTTTGATATTTTATGTACAGTATGTATTGTATATTTACTGTACTTTTTGATATTTTATTTACAGTATATAATATAGATTTGGTGTAATTTTTGATATTTTATGTACAGTATATTAAATATAATTACTGTAATTTTTGATAGTTTATTTACAGTATATTACATATAATTACTGTAGTTTTTGATAGTTTATTTACAATATATATAACACATATTTGGTGTACTTTTTGATATTTTATGTACAGTATGTAATGTATATTTACTGTACTTTTTGACATTTTATTTACAGTATATAATATAGATTTGGTGTAATTTTGATATTTTATGTACAGTATATTAAATATAATTACTGTAGTTTTTGATAGTTTATTTACAGTATATATAACACATATTTGGTGTACTTTTTGATATTTTATGTACAGTATGTAATGTATATTTACTGTACTTTTTGATATTTTATTTACAGTATATAATAGAGATTTGGGGTAATTTTTGATATTTTATGTACAGTATATTGAATATAATTACTGTAGTTTTTGATAGTTTATTTACAGTATATATAACACATATTTGGTGTACTTTTTGATATTTTATGTACAGTATGTAATGTATATTTACTGTACTTTTTGATATTTTATTTACAGTATATAATATAGATTTGGTGTAATTTTTGATATTTTATGTACAGTATATTAAATATAATTACTGTAATTTTTGATAGTTTATGTACAGTATATTACATATAATTACTGTAGTTTTTGATAGTTTATTTACAGTATATATAACACATATTTAGTGTACTTTTTGATATTTTATGTACAGTATGTAATGTATATTTACTGTACTTTTTGATATTTTATTTACAGTATATAATAAACATTTGGTGTAATTTTTGATATTTTATGTACAGTATATTAAATATAATTATTGTAGTTTTTGATAGTTTATTTACAGTATATATAACACATATTTGGTGTACTTTTTGATATTTTATGTACAGTATGTATTGTATATTTACTGTACTTTTTGATATTTTATTTACAGTATATAATACAGATTTGGTGTAATTTTTGATATTTTATGTACAGTATATTAAATATAATTACTATAGTTTTTGATAGTTTACGTACAGTATATTACATATAATTACTGTAGTTTTTGATAGTTTATTTACAGTATATATAACACATATTTGGTGTACTTTTTGATATTTTATGTACAGTACGTAATGTATATTTACTGTACTTTTTGATATTTTATTTACTGTATATAATATAGATTTGGTGTAATTTTTGATATTTTATGTACAGTATATTAAATATAATTACTGTAATTTTTGATAGTTTATTTACAGTATATTACATATAATTACTGTAGTTTTTGATAGTTTATTTACAGTATATATAACACATATTTGGTGTACTTTTTGATATTTTATGTACAGTATGTAATGTATATTTACTGTACTTTTTGATATTTTATTTACAGTATATAATATAGATTTGGGGTAATTTTTGATACTTTATGTACAGTATATTGAATATAATTACTGTAGTTTTTGATAGTTTATTTACAGTATATATAACACATATTTGGTGTACTTTTTGATATTTTATGTACAGTATGTAATGTATATTTACTGTACTTTTTGATATTTTATTTACAGTATATAATATAGATTTGGTGTAATTTTTGGTATTTTATGTACAGTATATTAAATATAATTACTGTAGTTTTTGATATTTTATTTACAGTATATATAACTCATATTTGCTGTACTTTTTGATATTTTATGTACAGTATGTAATGCATATTTACTGTACTATTTGATATTTTATTTACAGTATATAATAAACATTTGGTGTAATTTTAGATAGTTTATTTACAGTATATTAAGTATAATGACTGTAGTTTTTGATAGTTTATTTACAGTATATATGACACATATTTGGTGTACTTTTTGATATTTTATGTACAGTATGTATTGTATATTTACTGTACTTTTTGATATTTTATTTACAGTATATAATATAGATTTGGTGTAATTTTTGATATTTTATGTACAGTATATTAAATATAATTACTGTAATTTTTGATAGTTTATTTACAGTATATTACATATAATTACTGTAGTTTTTGATAGTTTATTTACAATATATATAACACATATTTGGTGTACTTTTTGATATTTTATGTACAGTATGTAATGTATATTTACTGTACTTTTTGACATTTTATTTACAGTATATATTATATATTTGGTGTAATTTTTGATATTTTATGTACAGTATATTAAATATAATTACTGTAGTTTTTGATAGTTTATTTACAGTATATATAACACATATTTGGTGTACTTTTTGATATTTTATGTACAGTATGTAATGTATATTTACTGTACTTTTTGATATTTTATTTACAGTATATAATATAGATTTGGGGTAATTTTTGATATTTTATGTACAGTATATTGAATATAATTACTGTAGTTTTTGATAGTTTATTTACAGTATATATAACACATATTTGGTGTACTTTTTGATATTTTATGTACAGTATGTAATGTATATTTACTGTACTTTTTGATATTTTATTTACAGCATATAATATAGATTTGGTGTAATTTTTGATATTTTATGTACAGTATATTAAATATAATTACTGTAATTTTTGATAGTTTATGTACAGTATATTACATATAATTACTGTAGTTTTTGATAGTTTATTTACAGTATATATAACACATATTTAGTGTACTTTTTGATATTTTATGTACAGTATGTAATGTATATTTACTGTACTTTTTGATATTTTATTTACAGTATATAATAAACATTTGGTGTAATTTTTGATATTTTATGTACAGTATATTAAATATAATTACTGTAGTTTTGATAGTTTATTTACAGTATATATAACACATATTTGGTGTACTTTTTGATATTTTATGTACAGTATGTAATGTATATTTACTGTACTTTTTGATATTTTATTTACAGTATATAATATAGATTTGGTGTAATTTTTGATATTTTATGTACAGTATATTAAATATACTTACTGTAATTTTTGATAGTTTATTTACAGTATATTACATATAATTACTGTAGTTTTTGATAGTTTATTTACAGTATATATAACACATATTTAGTGTACTTTTTGATATTTTATGTACAGTATGTAATGTATATTTACTGTACTTTTTGATATTTTATTTACAGTATATAATAAACATTTGGTGTAATTTTTGATATTTTATGTACAGTATATTAAATATAATTACTGTAGTTTTTGATAGTTTATTTACAGTATATATGACACATATTTGGTGTACTTTTTGATATTTTATGTACATTATGTAATGTGTATTTACTCTACTTTTTGATATTTTATTTACAGTATATAATATAGATTTGGTGTAATTTTTGATATTTTATGTACAGTATATTAAATATAATTACTGTAGTTTTTGATAGTTTATTTACAGTATATATAACACATATTTGGTGTACTTTTTGATATTTTATGTACAGTATGTAATGTATATTTACTGTACTTTTTGATATTTTATTTACAGTATATAATATAGATTTGGTGTAATTTTTGATATTTTATGTACAGTATATTAAATATAATTACTGTAGTTTTTGATAGTTTATTTACAGTATATATAACACATATTTGGTGTACTTTTTGATATTTCATGTACAGTATGTAATGTATATTTACTGTACTTTTTGATATTTTATTTACAGTATATAATATAGATTTGGTGTAATTTTTGATATTTTATGTACAGTATATTAAATATAATTACTGTAATTTTTGATAGTTTATGTACAGCATATTACATATAATTACTGTAGTTTTTGATAGTTTATTTACAGTATATGTAACACATATTTAGTGTACTTTTTGATATTTTATGGACAGTATGTAATGTATATTTACTGTACTTTTTGATATTTTATTTACAGTATATAATAGAGATTTGGGGTAATTTTTGATATTTTATGTACAGTATATTGAATATAATTACTGTAGTTTTTGATAGTTTATTTACAGTATATATAACACATATTTGGTGTACTTTTTGATATTTTATGTACAGTATGTAATGTATATTTACTGTACTTTTTGATATTTTATTTACAGTATATAATATAGATTTGGTGTAATTTTTGATATTTTATGTACAGTATATTAAATATAATTACTGTAATTTTTGATAGTTTATGTACAGTATATTACATATAATTACTGTAGTTTTTGATAGTTTATTTACAGTATATATAACACATATTTAGTGTACTTTTTGATATTTTATGTACAGTATGTAATGTATATTTACTGTACTTTTTGATATTTTATTTACAGTATATAATAAACATTTGGTGTAATTTTTGATATTTTATGTACAGTATATTAAATATAATTATTGTAGTTTTTGATAGTTTATTTACAGTATATATAACACATATTTGGTGTACTTTTTGATATTTTATGTACAGTATGTATTGTATATTTACTGTACTTTTTGATATTTTATTTACAGTATATAATACAGATTTGGTGTAATTTTTGATATTTTATGTACAGTATATTAAATATAATTACTATAGTTTTTGATAGTTTATGTACAGTATATTACATATAATTACTGTAGTTTTTGATAGTTTATTTACAGTATATATAACACATATTTGGTGTACTTTTTGATATTTTATGTACAGTACGTAATGTATATTTACTGTACTTTTTGATATTTTATTTACTGTATATAATATAGATTTGGTGTAATTTTTGATATTTTATGTACAGTATATTAAATATAATTACTGTAATTTTTGATAGTTTATTTACAGTATATTACATATAATTACTGTAGTTTTTGATAGTTTATTTACAGTATATATAACACATATTTGGTGTACTTTTTGATATTTTATGTACAGTATGTAATGTATATTTACTGTACTTTTTGATATTTTATGTACAGTATATTAAATATAATTACTGTAATTTTTGATACTTTATTTACAGTATATTACATATAAATACTGTAGTTTTTGATAGTTTATTTACAGTATATATAACACATATTTGGTGTACTTTTTGATATTTTATGTACAGTATGTAATGTATATTTACTGTACTTTTTGATATTTTATTTACAGTATATAATATAGATTTGGTGTAATTTTTGGTATTTTATGTACAGTATATTAAATATAATTACTGTAGTTTTTGATATTTTATTTACAGTATATATAACTCATATTTGCTGTACTTTTTGATATTTTATGTACAGTATGTAATGCATATTTACTGTACTATTTGATATTTTATTTACAGTATATAATAAACATTTGGTGTAATTTTAGATAGTTTATTTACAGTATATTAAGTATAATGACTGTAGTTTTTGATAGTTTATTTACAGTATATATGACACATATTTGGTGTACTTTTTGATATTTTATGTACAGTATGTATTGTATATTTACTGTACTTTTTGATATTTTATTTACAGTATATAATATAGATTTGGTGTAATTTTTGATATTTTATGTACAGTATATTAAATATAATTACTGTAATTTTTGATAGTTTATTTACAGTATATTACATATAATTACTGTAGTTTTTGATAGTTTATTTACAATATATATAACACATATTTGGTGTACTTTTTGATATTTTATGTAAAGTATGTAATGTATATTTACTGTACTTTTTGACATTTTATTTACAGTATATAATATAGATTTGGTGTAATTTTTGATATTTTATGTACAGTATATTAAATATAATTACTGTAGTTTTTGATAGTTTATTTACAGTATATATAACACATATTTGGTGTACTTTTTGATATTTTATGTACAGTATGTAATGTATATTTACTGTACTTTTTGATATTTTATTTACAGTATATAATATAGATTTGGGGTAATTTTTGATATTTTATGTACAGTATATTGAATATAATTACTGTAGTTTTTGATAGTTTATTTACAGTATATATAACACATATTTGGTGTACTTTTTGATATTTTATGTACAGTATGTAATGTATATTTACTGTACTTTTTGATATTTTATTTACAGTATATAATATAGATTTGGTGTAATTTTTGATATTTTATGTACAGTATATTAAATATACTTACTGTAATTTTTGATAGTTTATTTACAGTATATTACATATAATTACTGTAGTTTTTGATAGTTTATTTACAGTATATATAACACATATTTAGTGTACTTTTTGATATTTTATGTACAGTATGTAATGTATATTTACTGTACTTTTTGATATTTTATTTACAGTATATAATAAACATTTGGTGTAATTTTTGATATTTTATGTACAGTATATTAAATATAATTACTGTAGTTTTTGATAGTTTATTTACAGTATATATGACACATATTTGGTGTACTTTTTGATATTTTATGTACATTATGTAATGTGTATTTACTCTACTTTTTGATATTTTATTTACAGTATATAATATAGATTTGGTGTAATTTTTGATATTTTATGTACAGTATATTAAATATAATTACTGTAGTTTTTGATAGTTTATTTACAGTATATATAACACATATTTGGTGTACTTTTTGATATTTTATGTACAGTATGTAATGTATATTTACTGTACTTTTTGATATTTTATTTACAGTATATAATAAACATTTGGTGTAATTTTTGATATTTTATGTACAGTATATTAAATATAATTATTGTAGTTTTTGATAGTTTATTTACAGTATATATAACACATATTTGGTGTACTTTTTGATATTTTATGTACAGTATGTATTGTATATTTACTGTACTTTTTGATATTTTATTTACAGTATATAATACAGATTTGGTGTAATTTTTGATATTTTATGTACAGTATATTAAATATAATTACTATAGTTTTTGATAGTTTACGTACAGTATATTACATATAATTACTGTAGTTTTTGATAGTTTATTTACAGTATATATAACACATATTTGGTGTACATTTTGATATTTTATGTACAGTACGTAATGTATATTTACTGTACTTTTTGATATTTTATTTACTGTATATAATATAGATTTGGTGTAATTTTTGATATTTTATGTACAGTATATTAAATATAATTACTGTAATTTTTGATAGTTTATTTACAGTATATTACATATAATTACTGTAGTTTTTGATAGTTTATTTACAGTATATATAACACAGATTTGGTGTACTTTTTGATATTTTATGTACAGTATGTAATGTATATTTACTGTACTTTTTGATATTTTATGTACAGTATATTAAATATAATTACTGTAATTTTTGATACTTTATTTACAGTATATTACATATAAATACTGTAGTTTTTGATAGTTTATTTACAGTATATATAACACATATTTGGTGTACTTTTTGATATTTTATGTACAGTATGTAATGTATATTTACTGTACTTTTTGATATTTTATTTACAGTATATAATATAGATTTGGTGTAATTTTTGGTATTTTATGTACAGTATATTAAATATAATTACTGTAGTTTTTGATATTTTATTTACAGTATATATAACTCATATTTGCTGTACTTTTTGATATTTTATGTACAGTATGTAATGCATATTTACTGTACTATTTGATATTTTATTTACAGTATATAATAAACATTTGGTGTAATTTTAGATAGTTTATTTACAGTATATTAAGTATAATGACTGTAGTTTTTGATAGTTTATTTACAGTATATATGACACATATTTGGTGTACTTTTTGATATTTTATGTACAGTATGTATTGTATATTTACTGTACTTTTTGATATTTTATTTACAGTATATAATATAGATTTGGTGTAATTTTTGATATTTTATGTACAGTATATTAAATATAATTACTGTAATTTTTGATAGTTTATTTACAGTATATTACATATAATTACTGTAGTTTTTGATAGTTTATTTACAATATATATAACACATATTTGGTGTACTTTTTGATATTTTATGTAAAGTATGTAATGTATATTTACTGTAGTTTTTGACATTTTATTTACAGTATATAATATAGATTTGGTGTAATTTTTGATATTTTATGTACAGTATATTAAATATAATTACTGTAGTTTTTGATAGTTTATTTACAGTATATATAACACATATTTGGTGTACTTTTTGATATTTTATGTACAGTATGTAATGTATATTTACTGTACTTTTTGACATTTTATTTACAGTATATAATATAGATTTGGTGTAATTTTTGATATTTTATGTACAGTATATTACATATAATTACTGTAGTTTTTGATAGTTTATTTACAGTATATATAACACATATTTGGTGTACTTTTTGATATTTTATGTACAGTATGTAATGTATATTTACTGTACTTTTTGATATTTTATTTACAGTATATAATAGAGATTTGGGGTAATTTTTGATATTTTCTGTACAGTATATTGAATATAATTACTGTAGTTTTTGATAGTTTATTTACAGTATATATAACACATATTTGGTGTACTTTTTGATATTTTATGTACAGTATGTAATGTATATTTACTGTACTTTTTGATATTTTATTTACAGTATATAATATAGATTTGGTGTAATTTTTGATATTTTATGTACAGTATATTAAATATAATTACTGTAATTTTTGATATTTTATGTACAGTATATTAAATATAATTACTGTAGTTTTTGATAGTTTATTTACAGTATATATAACACATATTTGGTGTACTTTTTGATATTTTATGTACAGTATGTAATGTATATTTACTGTACTTTTTGATATTTTATTTACAGTATATAATAAACATTTGGTGTAATTTTTGATATTTTATGTACAGTATATTAAATATAATTATTGTAGTTTTTGATAGTTTATTTACAGTATATATAACACATATTTGGTGTACTTTTTGATATTTTATGTACAGTATGTATTGTATATTTACTGTACTTTTTGATATTTTATTTACAGTATATAATACAGATTTGGTGTAATTTTTGATATTTTATGTACAGTATATTAAATATAATTACTATAGTTTTTGATAGTTTACGTACAGTATATTACATATAATTACTGTAGTTTTTGATAGTTTATTTACAGTATATATAACACATATTTGGTGTACTTTTTGATATTTTATGGACAGTACGTAATGTATATTTACTGTACTTTTTGATATTTTATTTACTGTATATAATATAGATTTGGTGTAATTTTTGATATTTTATGTACAGTATATTAAATATAATTACTGTAATTTTTGATAGTTTATTTACAGTATATTACATATAATTACTGTAGTTTTTGATAGTTTTTTTACAGTATATATAACACAGATTTGGTGTACTTTTTGATATTTTATGTACAGTATGTAATGTATATTTACTGTACTTTTTGATATTTTATGTACAGTATATTAAATATAATTACTGTAATTTTTGATACTTTATTTACAGTATATTACATATAAATACTGTAGTTTTTGATAGTTTATTTACAGTATATATAACACATATTTGGTGTACTTTTTGATATTTTATGTACAGTATGTAATGTATATTTACTGTACTTTTTGATATTTTATTTACAGTATATAATATAGATTTGGTGTAATTTTTGGTATTTTATGTACAGTATATTAAATATAATTACTGTAGTTTTTGATATTTTATTTACAGTATATATAACTCATATTTGCTGTACTTTTTGATATTTTATGTACAGTATGTAATGCATATTTACTGTACTATTTGATATTTTATTTACAGTATATAATAAACATTTGGTGTAATTTTAGATAGTTTATTTACAGTATATTAAGTATAATGACTGTAGTTTTTGATAGTTTATTTACAGTATATATGACACATATTTGGTGTACTTTTTGATATTTTATGTACAGTATGTATTGTATATTTACTGTACTTTTTGATATTTTATTTACAGTATATAATATAGATTTGGTGTAATTTTTGATATTTTATGTACAGTATATTAAATATAATTACTGTAATTTTTGATAGTTTATTTACAGTATATTACATATAATTACTGTAGTTTTTGATAGTTTATTTACAGTATATATAGCACATGTTTGGTGTACTTTTTGATATTTTATGTACAGTATGTAATGTATATTTACTGTACTTTTTGACATTTTATTTACAGTATATAATATAGATTTGGTGTAATTTTTGATATTTTATGTACAGTATATTACATATAATTACTGTAGTTTTTGATAGTTTATTTACAGTATATATAACACATATTTGGTGTACTTTTTGATATTTTATGTACAGTATGTAATGTATATTTACTGTACTTTTTGATATTTTATTTACAGTATATAATAGAGATTTGGGGTAATTTTTGATATTTTATGTACAGTATATTGAATATAATTACTGTAGTTTTTGATAGTTTATTTACAGTATATATAACACATATTTGGTGTACTTTTTGATATTTTATGTACAGTATGTAATGTATATTTACTGTACTTTTTGATATTTTATTTACAGTATATAATATAGATTTGGTGTAATTTTTGATATTTTATGTACAGTATATTAAATATAATTACTGTAATTTTTGATAGTTTATGTACAGTATATTACATATAATTACTGTAGTTTTTGATAGTTTATTTACAGTATATATAACACATATTTAGTGTACTTTTTGATATTTTATGTACAGTATGTAATGTATATTTACTGTACTTTTTGATATTTTATTTACAGTATATAATAAACATTTGGTGTAATTTTTGATATTTTATGTACAGTATATTAAATATAATTACTGTAGTTTTGATAGTTTATTTACAGTATATATAACACATATTTGGTGTACTTTTTGATATTTTATGTACAGTATGTAATGTATATTTACTGTACTTTTTGATATTTTATTTACAGTATATAATATAGATTTGGTGTAATTTTTGATATTTTATGTACAGTATATTAAATATACTTACTGTAATTTTTGATAGTTTATTTACAGTATATTACATATAATTACTGTAGTTTTTGATAGTTTATTTACAGTATATATAACACATATTTAGTGTACTTTTTGATATTTTATGTACAGTATGTAATGTATATTTACTGTACTTTTTGATATTTTATTTACAGTATATAATAAACATTTGGTGTAATTTTTGATATTTTATGTACAGTATATTAAATATAATTACTGTAGTTTTTGATAGTTTATTTACAGTATATATGACACATATTTGGTGTACTTTTTGATATTTTATGTACATTATGTAATGTGTATTTACTCTACTTTTTGATATTTTATTTACAGTATATAATATAGATTTGGTGTAATTTTTGATATTTTATGTACAGTATATTAAATATAATTACTGTAGTTTTTGATAGTTTATTTACAGTATATATAACACATATTTGGTGTACTTTTTGATATTTTATGTACAGTATGTAATGTATATTTACTGTACTTTTTGATATTTTATTTACAGTATATAATATAGATTTGGTGTAATTTTTGATATTTTATGTACAGTATATTAAATATAATTACTGTAGTTTTTGATAGTTTATTTACAGTATATATAACACATATTTGGTGTACTTTTTGATATTTCATGTACAGTATGTAATGTATATTTACTGTACTTTTTGATATTTTATTTACAGTATATAATATAGATTTGGTGTAATTTTTGATATTTTATGTACAGTATATTAAATATAATTACTGTAATTTTTGATAGTTTATGTACAGCATATTACATATAATTACTGTAGTTTTTGATAGTTTATTTACAGTATATGTAACACATATTTAGTGTACTTTTTGATATTTTATGGACAGTATGTAATGTATATTTACTGTACTTTTTGATATTTTATTTACAGTATATAATAAACATTTGGTGTAATTTTTGATATTTTATGTACAGTATATTAAATATAATTACTGTAGTTTTGATAGTTTATTTACAGTATATATAACACATATTTGGTGTACTTTTTGATATTTCATGTACAGTATGTAATGTATATTTACTGTACTTTTTGATATTTTATTTACAGTATATAATATAGATTTGGTGTAATTTTTGATATTTTATGTACAGTATATTAAATATAATTACTGTAATTTTTGATAGTTTATGTACAGTATATTACATATAATTACTGTAGTTTTTGATAGTTTATTTACAGTATTTATAACACATATTTGGTGTACTTTTTGATATTTTATGTACAGTATGTAATGTATATTTACTGTACTTTTTGATATTTTATTTACAGTATATAATAAACATTTGGTGTAATTTTTGATATTTTATGTACAGTATATTAAATATAATTACTGTAGTTTTGATAGTTTATTTACAGTATATATAACACATATTTGGTGTACTTTTTGATATTTCATGTACAGTATGTAATGTATATTTACTGTACTTTTTGATATTTTATTTACAGTATATAATATAGATTTGGTGTAATTTTTGATATTTTATGTACAGTATATTAAATATAATTACTGTAATTTTTGATAGTTTATGTACAGTATATTACATATAATTACTGTAGTTTTTGATAGTTTATTTACAGTATTTATAACACATATTTGGTGTACTTTTTGATATTTTATGTACAGTATGTAATGTATATTTACTGTACGTTTTGGTATTTTATTTACAGTATATAATAAACATTTGGTGTAATTTTTGATATTTTATGTACAGTATATTAAATATAATTACTGTAGTTTTTGATAGTTTATTTACAGTATATATAACACATATTTGGTGTACTTTTTGATATTTTATGTACAGTATGTAATGTATATTTACTGTACTTTTTGATATTTTATTTACAGTATATAATATAGATTTGGTGTAATTTTTGATATTTTATGTACAGTATATTAAATATAATTACTGTAATTTTTGATAGTTTATGTACAGTACATTACATATAATTACTGTAGTTTTTGATAGTTTATTTACAGTATATATAACACATATTTGGTGTACTTTTTGATATTTTATGTACAGTATGTAATGTATATTTACTATACGTTTTGGTATTTTATTTACAGTATATAATAAACATTTGGTGTAATTTTTGATATTTTATGTACAGTATATTAAATATAATTACTGTAGTTTTTGATAGTTTATTTACAGTATATATAACACATATTTGGTGTACTTTTTGATATTTTATGTACAGTATGTAATGTATATTTACTGTACTTTTTGATATTTTATTTACAGTATATAATATAGATTTGGTGTAATTTTTGATATTTTATGTACAGTATATTAAATATAATTACTGTAGTTTTTGATAGTTTATTTACAGTATATATAACACATATTTGGTGTACTTTTTGATATTTTATGTACAGTATGTAATGTATATTTACTGTACTTTTTGATATTTTATTTACAGTATATAATATAGATTTGGGGTAATTTTTGATATTTTATGTACAGTATATTGAATATAATTACTGTAGTTTTTGATAGTTTATTTACAGTATATATAACACATATTTGGTGTACTTTTTGATATTTTATGTACAGTATGTAATGTATATTTACTGTACTTTTTGATATTTTATTTACAGTATATAATATAGATTTGGTGTAATTTTTGATATTTTATGTACAGTATATTAAATATAATTACTGTAATTTTTGATAGTTTACGTACAGTATATTACATATAATTACTGTAGTTTTTGATAGTTTATTTACAGTATATATAACACATATTTGGTGTACTTTTTGATATTTTATGTACAGTACGTAATGTATATTTACTGTACTTTTTGATATTTTATTTACTGTATATAATATAGATTTGGTGTAATTTTTGATATTTTATGTACAGTATATTAAATATAATTACTGTAATTTTTGATAGTTTATTTACAGTATATTACATATAATTACTGTAGTTTTTGATAGTTTATTTACAGTATATATAACACATATTTGGTGTACTTTTTGATATTTTATGTACAGTATGTAATGTATATTTACTGTACTTTTTGATATTTTATGTACAGTATATTAAATATAATTACTGTAATTTTTGATACTTTATTTACAGTATATTACATATAAATACTGTAGTTTTTGATAGTTTATTTACAGTATATATAACACATATTTGGTGTACTTTTTGATATTTTATGTACAGTATGTAATGTATATTTACTGTACTTTTTGATATTTTATTTACAGTATATAATATAGATTTGGTGTAATTTTTGGTATTTTATGTACAGTATATTAAATATAATTACTGTAGTTTTTGATATTTTATTTACAGTATATATAAATCATATTTGCTGTACTTTTTGATATTTTATGTACAGTATGTAATGCATATTTACTGTACTATTTGATATTTTATTTACAGTATATAATAAACATTTGGTGTAATTTTAGATAGTTTATTTACAGTATATTAAGTATAATGACTGTAGTTTTTGATAGTTTATTTACAGTATATATGACACATATTTGGTGTACTTTTTGATATTTTATGTACAGTATGTATTGTATATTTACTGTACTTTTTGATATTTTATTTACAGTATATAATATAGATTTGGTGTAATTTTTGATATTTTATGTACAGTATATTAAATATAATTACTGTAATTTTTGGTAGTTTATTTACAGTATATTACATATAATTACTGTAGTTTTTGATAGTTTATTTACAATATATATAACACATATTTGGTGTACTCTTTGATATTTTATGTACAGTATGTAATGTATATTTACTGTACTTTTTGATATTTTATTTACAGTATATAATAAACATTTGGTGTAATTTTTGATATTTTATGTACAGTATATTAAATATAATTACTGTAATTTTTGGTAGTTTATTTACAGTGTATTACATATAATTACTGTAGTTTTTGATAGTTTATTTACAGTATATATAACACATATTTGGTGTACTTTTTGATATTTTATGTACAGTATGTAATGTATATTTAATGTACTTTTTGATATTTTATTTACAGTATATAATATAGATTTGGTGTAATTTTTGATATTTTATGTACAGTATATTAAATATAATTACTGTAATTTTTGATAGTTTATTTACAGTATATTACATATAATTACTGTAGTTTTTGATAGTTTATTTACAGTATATATAGCACATGTTTGGTGTACTTTTTGATATTTTATGTACAGTATGTAATGTATATTTACTGTACTTTTTGATATTTTATGTACAGTATATTAAATATAATTATTGTAATTTTTGATAGTTTATTTACAGTATATTACATATAATTACTGTAGTTTTTGATAGTTTATTTACAGTATATATAACACATATTTGGTGTACTTTTTGATATTTTATGTACAGTATGTAATGTATAATTACTGTACTTTTTGATATTTTATGTACAGTATATTAAATATAATTACTGTAATTTTTGATGTTTTATGTACAGTATATTAAATATAATTACTGTAGTTTTTGATAGTTTATTTACAGTATATATGACACATATTTGGTGTACTTTTTGATATTTTATGTACAGTATGTAATGTGTATTTACTGTACTTTTTGATATTTTATTTGCAGTAGATAATAAACATTTGGTGTAATTTTTGATATTTTATGTACAGTATATTAAATATAATTACTGTAATTTTTGGTAGTTTATTTACAGTATATTACATATTATTACTGTAGTTTTTGATAGTTTATTTACAGTATATATAACACATATTTGGTGTACTTTTTGATATTTTATGTACAGTATGTAATGTATATTTACTGTACTTTTTGATATTTTATTTACAGTATATAATAAACATTTGGTGTAATTTTTGATATTTTATGTACAGTATATTAAATATACTTACTGTAATTTTTGATAGTTTATGTACAGTATATTACATATAATTACTGTAGTTTTTGATAGTTTATTTACAGTATATATAACACATATTTGGTGTACTTTTTGATATTTTATGTACAGTATGTAATGTATATTTACTGTACTTTTTGATATTTTATTTACAGTATATAATAAACATTTGGTGTAATTTTTGATATTTTATGTACAGTATATTAAATATAATTACTGTAGTTTTTGATAGTTTATTTACAGTATATATGACACATATTTGGTGTACTTTTTGATATTTTATGTACATTATGTAATGTGTATTTACTCTACTTTTTGATATTTTATTCACAGTATATAATATAGATTTGGTATAATTTTTGATATTTTATGTACAGTATATTAAATATAATTACTGTAGTTTTTGATAGTTTATTTACAGTATATATAACACATATTTGGTGTACTTTTTGATATTTTATGTACAGTATGTAATGTATATTTACTGTACTTTTTGATATTTTATTTACAGTATATAATATAGATTTGGTGTAATTTTTGATATTTTATGTACAGTATATTAAATATAATTACTGTAGTTTTTGATAGTTTATTTACAGTATATATAACACATATTTGGTGTACTTTTTGATATTTCATGTACAGTATGTAATGTATATTTACTGTACTTTTTGATATTTTATTTACAGTATATAATATAGATTTGGTGTAATTTTTGATATTTTATGTACAGTATATTAAATATAATTACTGTAATTTTTGATAGTTTATGTACAGCATATTACATATAATTACTGTAGTTTTTGATAGTTTATTTACAGTATATGTAACACATATTTAGTGTACTTTTTGATATTTTATGGACAGTATGTAATGTATATTTACTGTACTTTTTGATATTTTATTTACAGTATATAATAAACATTTGGTGTAATTTTTGATATTTTATATACAGTATATTAAATATAATTACTGTAGTTTTGATAGTTTGTTTACAGTATATATAACACATATTTGGTGTACTTTTTGATATTTCATGTACAGTATGTAATGTATATTTACTGTACTTTTTGATATTTTATTTACAGTATATAATATAGATTTGGTGTAATTTTTGATATTTTATGTACAGTATATTAAATATAATTACTGTAATTTTTGATAGTTTATGTACAGTATATTACATATAATTACTGTAGATTTTGATAGTTTATTTACAGTATTTATAACACATATTTACTGTACTTTTTGATATTTTATGTACAGTATGTAATGTATATTTACTGTACGTTTTGGTATTTTATTTACAGTATATAATAAACATTTGGTGTAATTTTTGATATTTTATGTACAGTATATTAAATATAATTACTGTAGTTTTTGATAGTTTATTTACAGTATATATAACACATATTTGGTGTACTTTTTGATATTTTATGTACAGTATGTAATGTATATTTACTGTACTTTTTGATATTTTATTTACAGTATATAATATAGATTTGGTGTAATTTTTGATATTTTATGTACAGTATATTAAATATAATTACTGTAATTTTTGATAGTTTATGTACAGTACATTACATATAATTACTGTAGTTTTTGATAGTTTATTTACAGTATATATAACACATATTTGGTGTACTTTTTGATATTTTATGTACAGTATGTAATGTATATTTACTATACGTTTTGGTATTTTATTTACAGTATATAATAAACATTTGGTGTAATTTTTGATATTTTATGTACAGTATATTAAATATAATTACTGTAGTTTTTGATAGTTTATTTACAGTATATATAACACATATTTGGTGTACTTTTTGATATTTTATGTACAGTATGTAATGTATATTTACTGTACTTTTTGATATTTTATTTACAGTATATAATATAGATTTGGTGTAATTTTTGATATTTTATGTACAGTATATTAAATATAATTACTGTAGTTTTTGATAGTTTATTTACAGTATATATAACACATATTTGGTGTACTTTTTGATATTTTATGTACAGTATGTAATGTATATTTACTGTACTTTTTGATATTTTATTTACAGTATATAATATAGATTTGGTGTAATTTTTGATATTTTATGTACAGTATATTAAATATAATTACTGTAGTTTTTGATAGTTTATTTACAGTATATATAACACATATTTGGTGTACTTTTTGATATTTTATGTACAGTATGTAATGTATATTTACTGTACTTTTTGATATTTTATTTACAGTATATAATATAGATTTGGGGTAATTTTTGATATTTTATGTACAGTATATTGAATATAATTACCGTAGTTTTTGATAGTTTATTTACAGTATATATAACACATATTTGGTGTACTTTTTGATATTTTATGTACAGTATGTAATGTATATTTACTGTACTTTTTGATATTTTATTTACAGTATATAATATAGATTTGGTGTAATTTTTGATATTTTATGTACAGTATATTAAATATAATTACTGTAATTTTTGATAGTTTATGTACAGTATATTACATATAATTACTGTAGTTTTTGATAGTTTATTTACAGTATATATAACACATATTTAGTGTACTTTTTGATATTTTATGTACAGTATGTAATGTATATTTACTGTACTTTTTGATATTTTATTTACAGTATATAATAAACATTTGGTGTAATTTTTGATATTTTATGTACAGTATATTAAATATAATTACTGTAGTTTTTGATAGTTTATTTACAGTATATATAACACATATTTGGTGTACTTTTTGATATTTTATGTACAGTATGTATTGTATATTTACTGTACTTTTTGATATTTTATTTACAGTATATAATAAACATTTGGTGTAATTTTTGATATTTTATGTACAGTATATTAAATATAATTACTGTAGTTTTGATAGTTTATTTACAGTATATATAACACATATTTGGTGTACTTTTTGATATTTCATGCACAGTATGTAATGTATATTTACTGTACTTTTTGATATTTTATTTACAGTATATAATATAGATTTGGTGTAATTTTTGATATTTTATGTACAGTATATTAAATATAATTACTGTAATTTTTGATAGTTTATGTACAGTATATTACATATAATTACTGTAGTTTTTGATAGTTTATTTACAGTATATATAACACATATTTGGTGTACTTTTTGATATTTTATGTACAGTGTGTAATGTATATTTACTGTACGTTTTGGTATTTTATTTACAGTATATAATAAACATTTGGTGTAATTTTTGATATTTTATGTACAGTATATTAAATATAATTACTGTAGTTTTTGATAGTTTATTTACAGTATATATAACACATATTTGGTGTACTTTTTGATATTTTATGTACAGTATGTAATGTATATTTACTGTACTTTTTGATATTTTATTTACAGTATATAATATAGATTTGGTGTAATTTTTGATATTTTATGTACAGTATATTAAATATAATTACTGTAATTTTTGATAGTTTATGTACAGTACATTACATATAATTACTGTAGTTTTTGATAGTTTATTTACAGTATATATAACACATATTTGGTGTACTTTTTGATATTTTATGTACAGTATGTAATGTATATTTACTATACGTTTTGGTATTTTATTTACAGTATATAATAAACATTTGGTGTAATTTTTGATATTTTATGTACAGTATATTAAATATAATTACTGTAGTTTTTGATAGTTTATTTACAGTATATATAACACATATTTGGTGTACTTTTTGATATTTTATGTACAGTATGTAATGTATATTTACTGTACTTTTTGATATTTTATTTACAGTATATAATATAGATTTGGTGTAATTTTTGATATTTTATGTACAGTATATTAAATATAATTACTGTAGTTTTTGATAGTTTATTTACAGTATATATAACACATATTTGGTGTACTTTTTGATATTTTATGTACAGTATGTAATGTATATTTACTGTACTTTTTGATATTTTATTTACAGTATATAATATAGATTTGGGGTAATTTTTGATATTTTATGTACAGTATATTGAATATAATTACTGTAGTTTTTGATAGTTTATTTACAGTATATATAACACATATTTGGTGTACTTTTTGATATTTTATGTACAGTATGTAATGTATATTTACTGTACTTTTTGATATTTTATTTACAGTATATAATATAGATTTGGTGTAATTTTTGATATTTTATGTACAGTATATTAAATATAATTACTGTAATTTTTGATAGTTTATGTACAGTATATTACATATAATTACTGTAGTTTTTGATAGTTTATTTACAGTATATATAACACATATTTAGTGTACTTTTTGATATTTTATGTACAGTATGTAATGTATATTTACTGTACTTTTTGATATTTTATTTACAGTATATAATAAACATTTGGTGTAATTTTTGATATTTTATGTACAGTATATTAAATATAATTACTGTAGTTTTTGATAGTTTATTTACAGTATATATAACACATATTTGGTGTACTTTTTGATATTTTATGTACAGTATGTATTGTATATTTACTGTACTTTTTGATATTTTATTTACAGTATATAATATAGATTTGGTGTAATTTTTGATATTTTATGTACAGTATATTAAATATAATTACTATAGTTTTTGATAGTTTATGTACAGTATATTACATATAATTACTGTAGTTTTTGATAGTTTATTTACAGTATATATAACACATATTTGGTGTACTTTTTGATATTTTATGTACAGTACGTAATGTATATTTACTGTACTTTTTGATATTTTATTTACTGTATATAATATAGATTTGGTGTAATTTTTGATATTTTATGTACAGTATATTAAATATAATTACTGTAATTTTTGATAGTTTATTTACAGTATATTACATATAATTACTGTAGTTTTTGATAGTTTATTTACAGTATATATAACACATATTTGGTGTACTTTTTGATATTTTATGTACAGTATGTAATGTATATTTACTGTACTTTTTGATATTTATGTACAGTATATTAAATATAATTACTGTAATTTTTGATACTTTATTTACAGTATATTACATATAAATACTGTAGTTTTTGATAGTTTATTTACAGTATATATAACACATATTTGGTGTACTTTTTGATATTTTATGTACAGTATGTAATGTATATTTACTGTACTTTTTGATATTTTATTTACAGTATATAATATAGATTTGGTGTAATTTTTGGTATTTTATGTACAGTATATTAAATATAATTACTGTAGTTTTTGATATTTTATTTACAGTATATATAACTCATATTTGCTGTACTTTTTGATATTTTATGTACAGTATGTAATGCATATTTACTGTACTATTTGATATTTTATTTACAGTATATAATAAACATTTGGTGTAATTTTAGATAGTTTATTTACAGTATATTAAGTATAATGACTGTAGTTTTTGATAGTTTATTTACAGTATATATGACACATATTTGGTGTACTTTTTGATATTTTATGTACAGTATGTATTGTATATTTACTGTACCTTTTGATATTTTATTTACAGTATATAATATAGATTTGGGGTAATTTTTGATATTTTATGTACAGTATATTAAATATAATTACTGTAGTTTTTGATAGTTTATTTACAGTATATATAACACATATTTGGTGTACTTTTTGATATTTTATGTACAGTATGTAATGTATATTTAATGTACTATTTGATATTTTATTTACAGTATATAATATAGATTTGGTGTAATTTTTGATATTTTATGTACAGTATATTAAATATAATTACTGTAATTTTTGATAGTTTATGTACAGTATATTACATATAATTACTGTAGTTTTTGATAGTTTATTTACAGTATATATAACACATATTTGGTGTACTTTTTGATATTTTATGTACAGTATGTAATGTATATTTACTGTACGTTTTGGTATTTTATTTACAGTATATAATAAACATTTGGTGTAATTTTTGATATTTTATGTACAGTACATTAAATATAATTACTGTAGTTTTTGATAGTTTATTTACAGCATATATAACACATATTTGGTGTACTTTTTGATATTTTATGTACAGTATGTAATGTATATTTACTATACGTTTTGGTATTTTATTTACAGTATATAATAAACATTTGGTGTAATTTTTGATATTTTATGTACAGTATATTAAATATAATTACTGTAGTTTTTGATAGTTTATTTACAGTATATATAACACATATTTGGTGTACTTTTTGATATTTTATGTACAGTATGTAATGTATATTTACTGTACTTTTTGATATTTTATTTACAGTATATAATATAGATTTGGTGTAATTTTTGATATTTTATGTACAGTATATTAAATATAATTACTGTAGTTTTTGATAGTTTATTTACAGTATATATAACACATATTTGGTGTACTTTTTGATATTTTATGTACAGTATGTAATGTATATTTACTGTACTTTTTGATATTTTATTTACAGTATATAATATAGATTTGGGGTAATTTTTGATATTTTATGTACAGTATATTGAATATAATTACTGTAGTTTTTGATAGTTTATTTACAGTATATATAACACATATTTGGTGTACTTTTTGATATTTTATGTACAGTATGTAATGTATATTTACTGTACTTTTTGATATTTTATTTACAGTATATAATATAGATTTGGTGTAATTTTTGATATTTTATGTACAGTATATTAAATATAATTACTGTAATTTTTGATAGTTTATGTACAGTATATTACATATAATTACTGTAGTTTTTGATAGTTTATTTACAGTATATATAACACATATTTAGTGTACTTTTTGATATTTTATGTACAGTATGTAATGTATATTTACTGTACTTTTTGATATTTTATTTACAGTATATAATAAACATTTGGTGTAATTTTTGATATTTTATGTACAGTATATTAAATATAATTACTGTAGTTTTTGATAGTTTATTTACAGTATATATAACACATATTTGGTGTACTTTTTGATATTTTATGTACAGTATGTATTGTATATTTACTGTACTTTTTGATATTTTATTTACAGTATATAATATAGATTTGGTGTAATTTTTGATATTTTATGTACAGTATATTAAATATAATTACTATAGTTTTTGATAGTTTATGTACAGTATATTACATATAATTACTGTAGTTTTTGATAGTTTATTTACAGTATATATAACACATATTTGGTGTACTTTTTGATATTTTATGTACAGTACGTAATGTATATTTACTGTACTTTTTGATATTTTATTTACTGTATATAATATAGATTTGGTGTAATTTTTGATATTTTATGTACAGTATATTAAATATAATTACTGTAATTTTTGATAGTTTATTTACAGTATATTACATATAATTACTGTAGTTTTTGATAGTTTATTTACAGTATATATAACACATATTTGGTGTACTTTTTGATATTTTATGTACAGTATGTAATGTATATTTACTGTACTTTTTGATATTTATGTACAGTATATTAAATATAATTACTGTAATTTTTGATACTTTATTTACAGTATATTACATATAAATACTGTAGTTTTTGATAGTTTATTTACAGTATATATAACACATATTTGGTGTACTTTTTGATATTTTATGTACAGTATGTAATGTATATTTACTGTACTTTTTGATATTTTATTTACAGTATATAATATAGATTTGGTGTAATTTTTGGTATTTTATGTACAGTATATTAAATATAATTACTGTAGTTTTTGATATTTTATTTACAGTATATATAACTCATATTTGCTGTACTTTTTGATATTTTATGTACAGTATGTAATGCATATTTACTGTACTATTTGATATTTTATTTACAGTATATAATAAACATTTGGTGTAATTTTAGATAGTTTATTTACAGTATATTAAGTATAATGACTGTAGTTTTTGATAGTTTATTTACAGTATATATGACACATATTTGGTGTACTTTTTGATATTTTATGTACAGTATGTATTGTATATTTACTGTACCTTTTGATATTTTATTTACAGTATATAATATAGATTTGGTGTAATTTTTGATATTTTATGTACAGTATATTAAATATAATTACTGTAGTTTTTGATAGTTTATTTACAGTATATATAACACATATTTGGTGTACTTTTTGATATTTTATGTACAGTATGTAATGTATATTTAATGTACTATTTGATATTTTATTTACAGTATATAATATAGATTTGGTGTAATTTTTGATATTTTATGTACAGTATATTAAATATAATTACTGTAATTTTTGATAGTTTATGTACAGTATATTACATATAATTACTGTAGTTTTTGATAGTTTATTTACAGTATATATAACACATATTTGGTGTACTTTTTGATATTTTATGTACAGTATGTAATGTATATTTACTGTACGTTTTGGTATTTTATTTACAGTATATAATAAACATTTGGTGTAATTTTTGATATTTTATGTACAGTACATTAAATATAATTACTGTAGTTTTTGATAGTTTATTTACAGCATATATAACACATATTTGGTGTACTTTTTGATATTTTATGTACAGTATGTAATGTATATTTACTGTACTTTTTGATATTTTATTTACAGTATATAATATAGATTTGGTGTAATTTTTGATATTTTATGTATAGTATATTAAATATAATTACTGTAATTTTTGATAGTTTATGTACAGTATATTACATATAATTACTGTAGTTTTTGATAGTTTATTTACATTATATATAACACATATTTGGTGTACTTTTTGATATTTTATGTACAGTATGTAATGTATATTTACTGTACGTTTTGGTATTTTATTTACAGTATATAATAAACATTTGGTGTAATTTTTGATATTTTATGTACAGTATATTAAATATAATTACTGTAGTTTTTGATAGTTTATTTACAGTATATATAACACATATTTGGTGTACTTTTTGATATTTTATGTACAGTATGTAATGTATATTTACTGTACTTTTTGATATTTTATTTACAGTATATAATATAGATTTGGTGTAATTTTTGATATTTTATGTACAGTATATTAAATATAATTACTGTAGTTTTTGATAGTTTATTTACAGTATATATAACACATATTTGGTGTACTTTTTGATATTTTATGTACAGTATGTAATGTATATTTACTGTACTTTTTGATATTTTATTTACAGTATATAATATAGATTTGGGGTAATTTTTGATATTTTATGTACAGTATATTGAATATAATTACCGTAGTTTTTGATAGTTTATTTACAGTATATATAACACATATTTGGTGTACTTTTTGATATTTTATGTACAGTATGTAATGTATATTTACTGTACTTTTTGATATTTTATTTACAGTATATAATATAGATTTGGTGTAATTTTTGATATTTTATGTACAGTATATTAAATATAATTACTGTAATTTTTGATAGTTTATGTACAGTATATTACATATAATTACTGTAGTTTTTGATAGTTTATTTACAGTATATATAACACATATTTAGTGTACTTTTTGATATTTTATGTACAGTATGTAATGTATATTTACTGTACTTTTTGATATTTTATTTACAGTATATAATAAACATTTGGTGTAATTTTTGATATTTTATGTACAGTATATTAAATATAATTACTGTAGTTTTTGATAGTTTATTTACAGTATATATAACACATATTTGGTGTACTTTTTGATATTTTATGTACAGTATGTATTGTATATTTACTGTACTTTTTGATATTTTATTTACAGTATATAATAAACATTTGGTGTAATTTTTGATATTTTATGTACAGTATATTAAATATAATTACTGTAGTTTTGATAGTTTATTTACAGTATATATAACACATATTTGGTGTACTTTTTGATATTTCATGCACAGTATGTAATGTATATTTACTGTACTTTTTGATATTTTATTTACAGTATATAATATAGATTTGGTGTAATTTTTGATATTTTATGTACAGTATATTAAATATAATTACTGTAATTTTTGATAGTTTATGTACAGTATATTACATATAATTACTGTAGTTTTTGATAGTTTATTTACAGTATATATAACACATATTTGGTGTACTTTTTGATATTTTATGTACAGTATGTAATGTATATTTACTGTACGTTTTGGTATTTTATTTACAGTATATAATAAACATTTGGTGTAATTTTTGATATTTTATGTACAGTATATTAAATATAATTACTGTAGTTTTTGATAGTTTATTTACAGTATATATAACACATATTTGGTGTACTTTTTGATATTTTATGTACAGTATGTAATGTATATTTACTGTACTTTTTGATATTTTATTTACAGTATATAATATAGATTTGGTGTAATTTTTGATATTTTATGTACAGTATATTAAATATAATTACTGTAATTTTTGATAGTTTATGTACAGTACATTACATATAATTACTGTAGTTTTTGATAGTTTATTTACAGTATATATAACACATATTTGGTGTACTTTTTGATATTTTATGTACAGTATGTAATGTATATTTACTATACGTTTTGGTATTTTATTTACAGTATATAATAAACATTTGGTGTAATTTTTGATAGTTTACGTACAGTATATTACATATAATTACTGTAGTTTTTGATAGTTTATTTACAGTATATATAACACATATTTGGTGTACTTTTTGATATTTTATGTACAGTACGTAATGTATATTTACTGTACTTTTTGATATTTTATTTACTGTATATAATATAGATTTGGTGTAATTTTTGATATTTTATGTACAGTATATTAAATATAATTACTGTAATTTTTGATAGTTTATTTACAGTATATTACATATAATTACTGTAGTTTTTGATAGTTTATTTACAGTATATATAACACATATTTGGTGTACTTTTTGATATTTTATGTACAGTATGTAATGTATATTTACTGTACTTTTTGATATTTTATTTACAGTATATAATATAGATTTGGGGTAATTTTTGATATTTTATGTACAGTATATTGAATATAATTACTGTAGTTTTTGATAGTTTATTTACAGTATATATAACACATATTTGGTGTACTTTTTGATATTTTATGTACAGTATGTAATGTATATTTACTGTACTTTTTGATATTTTATTTACAGTATATAATATAGATTTGGTGTAATTTTTGATATTTTATGTACAGTATATTAAATATAATTACTGTAATTTTTGATAGTTTATGTACAGTATATTACATATAATTACTGTAGTTTTTGATAGTTTATTTACAGTATATATAACACATATTTAGTGTACTTTTTGATATTTTATGTACAGTATGTAATGTATATTTACTGTACTTTTTGATATTTTATTTACAGTATATAATAAACATTTGGTGTAATTTTTGATATTTTATGTACAGTATATTAAATATAATTACTGTAGTTTTTGATAGTTTATTTACAGTATATATAACACATATTTGGTGTACTTTTTGATATTTTATGTACAGTATGTATTGTATATTTACTGTACTTTTTGATATTTTATTTACAGTATATAATATAGATTTGGTGTAATTTTTGATATTTTATGTACAGTATATTAAATATAATTACTGTAATTTTTGATAGTTTATTTACAGTATATTACATATAATTACTGTAGTTTTTGATAGTTTATTTACAGTATATATAACACATATTTGGTGTACTTTTTGATATTTTATGTACCGTATGTAATGTATATTTACTGTACTTTTTGATATTTATGTACAGTATATTAAATATAATTACTGTAATTTTTGATACTTTATTTACAGTATATTACATATAAATACTGTAGTTTTTGATAGTTTATTTACAGTATATATAACACATATTTGGTGTACTTTTTGATATTTTATGTACAGTATGTAATGTATATTTACTGTACTTTTTGATATTTTATTTACAGTATATAATATAGATTTGGTGTAATTTTTGGTATTTTATGTACAGTATATTAAATATAATTACTGTAGTTTTTGATATTTTATTTACAGTATATATAACTCATATTTGCTGTACTTTTTGATATTTTATGTACAGTATGTAATGCATATTTACTGTACTATTTGATATTTTATTTACAGTATATAATAAACATTTGGTGTAATTTTAGATAGTTTATTTACAGTATATTAAGTATAATGACTGTAGTTTTTGATAGTTTATTTACAGTATATATGACACATATTTGGTGTACTTTTTGATATTTTATGTACAGTATGTATTGTATATTTACTGTACTTTTTGATATTTTATTTACAGTATATAATATAGATTTGGTGTAATTTTTGATATTTTATGTACAGTATATTAAATATAATTACTGTAATTTTTGATAGTTTATTTACAGTATATTACATATAATTACTGTAGTTTTTGATAGTTTATTTACAATATATATAACACATATTTGGTGTACTTTTTGATATTTTATGTACAGTATGTAATGTATATTTACTGTACTTTTTGACATTTTATTTACAGTATATAATATAGATTTGGTGTAATTTTGATATTTTATGTACAGTATATTAAATATAATTACTGTAGTTTTTGATAGTTTATTTACAGTATATATAACACATATTTGGTGTACTTTTTGATATTTTATGTACAGTATGTAATGTATATTTACTGTACTTTTTGATATTTTATTTACAGTATATAATAGAGATTTGGGGTAATTTTTGATATTTTATGTACAGTATATTGAATATAATTACTGTAGTTTTTGATAGTTTATTTACAGTATATATAACACATATTTGGTGTACTTTTTGATATTTTATGTACAGTATGTAATGTATATTTACTGTACTTTTTGATATTTTATTTACAGTATATAATATAGATTTGGTGTAATTTTTGATATTTTATGTACAGTATATTAAATATAATTACTGTAATTTTTGATAGTTTATGTACAGTATATTACATATAATTACTGTAGTTTTTGATAGTTTATTTACAGTATATATAACACATATTTAGTGTACTTTTTGATATTTTATGTACAGTATGTAATGTATATTTACTGTACTTTTTGATATTTTATTTACAGTATATAATAAACATTTGGTGTAATTTTTGATATTTTATGTACAGTATATTAAATATAATTATTGTAGTTTTTGATAGTTTATTTACAGTATATATAACACATATTTGGTGTACTTTTTGATATTTTATGTACAGTATGTATTGTATATTTACTGTACTTTTTGATATTTTATTTACAGTATATAATACAGATTTGGTGTAATTTTTGATATTTTATGTACAGTATATTAAATATAATTACTATAGTTTTTGATAGTTTACGTACAGTATATTACATATAATTACTGTAGTTTTTGATAGTTTATTTACAGTATATATAACACATATTTGGTGTACTTTTTGATATTTTATGTACAGTACGTAATGTATATTTACTGTACTTTTTGATATTTTATTTACTGTATATAATATAGATTTGGTGTAATTTTTGATATTTTATGTACAGTATATTAAATATAATTACTGTAATTTTTGATAGTTTATTTACAGTATATTACATATAATTACTGTAGTTTTTGATAGTTTATTTACAGTATATATAACACATATTTGGTGTACTTTTTGATATTTTATGTACAGTATGTAATGTATATTTACTGTACTTTTTGATATTTTATTTACAGTATATAATATAGATTTGGGGTAATTTTTGATATTTTATGTACAGTATATTGAATATAATTACTGTAGTTTTTGATAGTTTATTTACAGTATATATAACACATATTTGGTGTACTTTTTGATATTTTATGTACAGTATGTAATGTATATTTACTGTACTTTTTGATATTTTATTTACAGTATATAATATAGATTTGGTGTAATTTTTGATATTTTATGTACAGTATATTAAATATAATTACTGTAATTTTTGATAGTTTATGTACAGTATATTACATATAATTACTGTAGTTTTTGATAGTTTATTTACAGTATATATAACACATATTTAGTGTACTTTTTGATATTTTATGTACAGTATGTAATGTATATTTACTGTACTTTTTGATATTTTATTTACAGTATATAATAAACATTTGGTGTAATTTTTGATATTTTATGTACAGTATATTAAATATAATTACTGTAGTTTTTGATAGTTTATTTACAGTATATATAACACATATTTGGTGTACTTTTTGATATTTTATGTACAGTATGTATTGTATATTTACTGTACTTTTTGATATTTTATTTACAGTATATAATATAGATTTGGTGTAATTTTTGATATTTTATGTACAGTATATTAAATATAATTACTGTAATTTTTGATAGTTTATTTACAGTATATTACATATAATTACTGTAGTTTTTGATAGTTTATTTACAGTATATATAACACATATTTGGTGTACTTTTTGATATTTTATGTACCGTATGTAATGTATATTTACTGTACTTTTTGATATTTATGTACAGTATATTAAATATAATTACTGTAATTTTTGATACTTTATTTACAGTATATTACATATAAATACTGTAGTTTTTGATAGTTTATTTACAGTATATATAACACATATTTGGTGTACTTTTTGATATTTTATGTACAGTATGTAATGTATATTTACTGTACTTTTTGATATTTTATTTACAGTATATAATATAGATTTGGTGTAATTTTTGGTATTTTATGTACAGTATATTAAATATAATTACTGTAGTTTTTGATATTTTATTTACAGTATATATAACTCATATTTGCTGTACTTTTTGATATTTTATGTACAGTATGTAATGCATATTTACTGTACTATTTGATATTTTATTTACAGTATATAATAAACATTTGGTGTAATTTTAGATAGTTTATTTACAGTATATTAAGTATAATGACTGTAGTTTTTGATAGTTTATTTACAGTATATATGACACATATTTGGTGTACTTTTTGATATTTTATGTACAGTATGTATTGTATATTTACTGTACTTTTTGATATTTTATTTACAGTATATAATATAGATTTGGTGTAATTTTTGATATTTTATGTACAGTATATTAAATATAATTACTGTAATTTTTGATAGTTTATTTACAGTATATTACATATAATTACTGTAGTTTTTGATAGTTTATTTACAATATATATAACACATATTTGGTGTACTTTTTGATATTTTATGTACAGTATGTAATGTATATTTACTGTACTTTTTGACATTTTATTTACAGTATATAATATAGATTTGGTGTAATTTTGATATTTTATGTACAGTATATTAAATATAATTACTGTAGTTTTTGATAGTTTATTTACAGTATATATAACACATATTTGGTGTACTTTTTGATATTTTATGTACAGTATGTAATGTATATTTACTGTACTTTTTGATATTTTATTTACAGTATATAATAGAGATTTGGGGTAATTTTTGATATTTTATGTACAGTATATTGAATATAATTACTGTAGTTTTTGATAGTTTATTTACAGTATATATAACACATATTTGGTGTACTTTTTGATATTTTATGTACAGTATGTAATGTATATTTACTGTACTTTTTGATATTTTATTTACAGTATATAATATAGATTTGGTGTAATTTTTGATATTTTATGTACAGTATATTAAATATAATTACTGTAATTTTTGATAGTTTATGTACAGTATATTACATATAATTACTGTAGTTTTTGATAGTTTATTTACAGTATATATAACACATATTTAGTGTACTTTTTGATATTTTATGTACAGTATGTAATGTATATTTACTGTACTTTTTGATATTTTATTTACAGTATATAATAAACATTTGGTGTAATTTTTGATATTTTATGTACAGTATATTAAATATAATTATTGTAGTTTTTGATAGTTTATTTACAGTATATATAACACATATTTGGTGTACTTTTTGATATTTTATGTACAGTATGTATTGTATATTTACTGTACTTTTTGATATTTTATTTACAGTATATAATACAGATTTGGTGTAATTTTTGATATTTTATGTACAGTATATTAAATATAATTACTATAGTTTTTGATAGTTTACGTACAGTATATTACATATAATTACTGTAGTTTTTGATAGTTTATTTACAGTATATATAACACATATTTGGTGTACTTTTTGATATTTTATGTACAGTACGTAATGTATATTTACTGTACTTTTTGATATTTTATTTACTGTATATAATATAGATTTGGTGTAATTTTTGATATTTTATGTACAGTATATTAAATATAATTACTGTAATTTTTGATAGTTTATTTACAGTATATTACATATAATTACTGTAGTTTTTGATAGTTTATTTACAGTATATATAACACATATTTGGTGTACTTTTTGATATTTTATGTACAGTATGTAATGTATATTTACTGTACTTTTTGATATTTTATGTACAGTATATTAAATATAATTACTGTAATTTTTGATACTTTATTTACAGTATATTACATATAAATACTGTAGTTTTTGATAGTTTATTTACAGTATATATAACACATATTTGGTGTACTTTTTGATATTTTATGTACAGTATGTAATGTATATTTACTGTACTTTTTGATATTTTATTTACAGTATATAATATAGATTTGGTGTAATTTTTGGTATTTTATGTACAGTATATTAAATATAATTACTGTAGTTTTTGATATTTTATTTACAGTATATATAACTCATATTTGCTGTACTTTTTGATATTTTATGTACAGTATGTAATGCATATTTACTGTACTATTTGATATTTTATTTACAGTATATAATAAACATTTGGTGTAATTTTAGATAGTTTATTTACAGTATATTAAGTATAATGACTGTAGTTTTTGATAGTTTATTTACAGTATATATGACACATATTTGGTGTACTTTTTGATATTTTATGTACAGTATGTATTGTATATTTACTGTACTTTTTGATATTTTATTTACAGTATATAATATAGATTTGGTGTAATTTTTGATATTTTATGTACAGTATATTAAATATAATTACTGTAATTTTTGATAGTTTATTTACAGTATATTACATATAATTACTGTAGTTTTTGATAGTTTATTTACAATATATATAACACATATTTGGTGTACTTTTTGATATTTTATGTACAGTATGTAATGTATATTTACTGTACTTTTTGACATTTTATTTACAGTATATAATATAGATTTGGTGTAATTTTTGATATTTTATGTACAGTATATTAAATATAATTACTGTAGTTTTTGATAGTTTATTTACAGTATATATAACACATATTTGGTGTACTTTTTGATATTTTATGTACAGTATGTAATGTATATTTACTGTACTTTTTGATATTTTATTTACAGTATATAATATAGATTTGGGGTAATTTTTGATATTTTATGTACAGTATATTGAATATAATTACTGTAGTTTTTGATAGTTTATTTACAGTATATATAACACATATTTGGTGTACTTTTTGATATTTTATGTACAGTATGTAATGTATATTTACTGTACTTTTTGATATTTTATTTACAGTATATAATATAGATTTGGTGTAATTTTTGATATTTTATGTACAGTATATTAAATATAATTACTGTAATTTTTGATAGTTTATGTACAGTATATTACATATAATTACTGTAGTTTTTGATAGTTTATTTACAGTATATATAACACATATTTAGTGTACTTTTTGATATTTTATGTACAGTATGTAATGTATATTTACTGTACTTTTTGATATTTTATTTACAGTATATAATAAACATTTGGTGTAATTTTTGATATTTTATGTACAGTATATTAAATATAATTACTGTAGTTTTGATAGTTTATTTACAGTATATATAACACATATTTGGTGTACTTTTTGATATTTTATGTACAGTATGTAATGTATATTTACTGTACTTTTTGATATTTTATTTACAGTATATAATATAGATTTGGTGTAATTTTTGATATTTTATGTACAGTATATTAAATATACTTACTGTAATTTTTGATAGTTTATTTACAGTATATTACATATAATTACTGTAGTTTTTGATAGTTTATTTACAGTATATATAACACATATTTAGTGTACTTTTTGATATTTTATGTACAGTATGTAATGTATATTTACTGTACTTTTTGATATTTTATTTACAGTATATAATAAACATTTGGTGTAATTTTTGATATTTTATGTACAGTATATTAAATATAATTACTGTAGTTTTTGATAGTTTATTTACAGTATATATGACACATATTTGGTGTACTTTTTGATATTTTATGTACATTATGTAATGTGTATTTACTCTACTTTTTGATATTTTATTTACAGTATATAATATAGATTTGGTGTAATTTTTGATATTTTATGTACAGTATATTAAATATAATTACTGTAGTTTTTGATAGTTTATTTACAGTATATATAACACATATTTGGTGTACTTTTTGATATTTTATGTACAGTATGTAATGTATATTTACTGTACTTTTTGATATTTTATTTACAGTATATAATATAGATTTGGTGTAATTTTTGATATTTTATGTACAGTATATTAAATATAATTACTGTAGTTTTTGATAGTTTATTTACAGTATATATAACACATATTTGGTGTACTTTTTGATATTTCATGTACAGTATGTAATGTATATTTACTGTACTTTTTGATATTTTATTTACAGTATATAATATAGATTTGGTGTAATTTTTGATATTTTATGTACAGTATATTAAATATAATTACTGTAATTTTTGATAGTTTATGTACAGCATATTACATATAATTACTGTAGTTTTTGATAGTTTATTTACAGTAAATGTAACACATATTTAGTGTACTTTTTGATATTTTATGGACAGTATGTAATGTATATTTACTGTACTTTTTGATATTTTATTTACAGTATATAATAGAGATTTGGGGTAATTTTTGATATTTTATGTACAGTATATTGAATATAATTACTGTAGTTTTTGATAGTTTATTTACAGTATATATAACACATATTTGGTGTACTTTTTGATATTTTATGTACAGTATGTAATGTATATTTACTGTACTTTTTGATATTTTATTTACAGTATATAATATAGATTTGGTGTAATTTTTGATATTTTATGTACAGTATATTAAATATAATTACTGTAATTTTTGATAGTTTATGTACAGTATATTACATATAATTACTGTAGTTTTTGATAGTTTATTTACAGTATATATAACACATATTTAGTGTACTTTTTGATATTTTATGTACAGTATGTAATGTATATTTACTGTACTTTTTGATATTTTATTTACAGTATATAATAAACATTTGGTGTAATTTTTGATATTTTATGTACAGTATATTAAATATAATTATTGTAGTTTTTGATAGTTTATTTACAGTATATATAACACATATTTGGTGTACTTTTTGATATTTTATGTACAGTATGTATTGTATATTTACTGTACTTTTTGATATTTTATTTACAGTATATAATACAGATTTGGTGTAATTTTTGATATTTTATGTACAGTATATTAAATATAATTACTATAGTTTTTGATAGTTTATGTACAGTATATTACATATAATTACTGTAGTTTTTGATAGTTTATTTACAGTATATATAACACATATTTGGTGTACTTTTTGATATTTTATGTACAGTACGTAATGTATATTTACTGTACTTTTTGATATTTTATTTACTGTATATAATATAGATTTGGTGTAATTTTTGATATTTTATGTACAGTATATTAAATATAATTACTGTAATTTTTGATAGTTTATTTACAGTATATTACATATAATTACTGTAGTTTTTGATAGTTTATTTACAGTATATATAACACATATTTGGTGTACTTTTTGATATTTTATGTACAGTATGTAATGTATATTTACTGTACTTTTTGATATTTTATGTACAGTATATTAAATATAATTACTGTAATTTTTGATACTTTATTTACAGTATATTACATATAAATACTGTAGTTTTTGATAGTTTATTTACAGTATATATAACACATATTTGGTGTACTTTTTGATATTTTATGTACAGTATGTAATGTATATTTACTGTACTTTTTGATATTTTATTTACAGTATATAATATAGATTTGGTGTAATTTTTGATATTTTATGTACAGTATATTGAATATAATTACTGTAGTTTTTGATAGTTTATTTACAGTATATATAACACATATTTGGTGTACTTTTTGATATTTTATGTACAGTATGTAATGTATATTTACTGTACTTTTTGATATTTTATTTACAGTATATAATATAGATTTGGTGTAATTTTTGATATTTTATGTACAGTATATTAAATATAATTACTGTAATTTTTGATAGTTTATGTACAGTATATTACATATAATTACTGTAGTTTTTGATAGTTTATTTACAGTATATATAACACATATTTAGTGTACTTTTTGATATTTTATGTACAGTATGTAATGTATATTTACTGTACTTTTTGATATTTTATTTACAGTATATAATAAACATTTGGTGTAATTTTTGATATTTTATGTACAGTATATTAAATATAATTACTGTAGTTTTGATAGTTTATTTACAGTATATATAACACATATTTGGTGTACTTTTTGATATTTTATGTACAGTATGTAATGTATATTTACTGTACTTTTTGATATTTTATTTACAGTATATAATATAGATTTGGTGTAATTTTTGATATTTTATGTACAGTATATTAAATATACTTACTGTAATTTTTGATAGTTTATTTACAGTATATTACATATAATTACTGTAGTTTTTGATAGTTTATTTACAGTATATATAACACATATTTAGTGTACTTTTTGATATTTTATGTACAGTATGTAATGTATATTTACTGTACTTTTTGATATTTTATTTACAGTATATAATAAACATTTGGTGTAATTTTTGATATTTTATGTACAGTATATTAAATATAATTACTGTAGTTTTTGATAGTTTATTTACAGTATATATGACACATATTTGGTGTACTTTTTGATATTTTATGTACATTATGTAATGTGTATTTACTCTACTTTTTGATATTTTATTTACAGTATATAATATAGATTTGGTGTAATTTTTGATATTTTATGTACAGTATATTAAATATAATTACTGTAGTTTTTGATAGTTTATTTACAGTATATATAACACATATTTGGTGTACTTTTTGATATTTTATGTACAGTATGTAATGTATATTTACTGTACTTTTTGATATTTTATTTACAGTATATAATATAGATTTGGTGTAATTTTTGATATTTTATGTACAGTATATTAAATATAATTACTGTAGTTTTTGATAGTTTATTTACAGTATATATAACACATATTTGATGTACTTTTTGATATTTCATGTACAGTATGTAATGTATATTTACTGTACTTTTTGATATTTTATTTACAGTATATAATATAGATTTGGTGTAATTTTTGATATTTTATGTACAGTATATTAAATATAATTACTGTAATTTTTGATAGTTTATGTACAGCATATTACATATAATTACTGTAGTTTTTGATAGTTTATTTACAGTATATGTAACACATATTTAGTGTACTTTTTGATATTTTATGGACAGTATGTAATGTATATTTACTGTACTTTTTGATATTTTATTTACAGTATATAATAAACATTTGGTGTAATTTTTGATATTTTATGTACAGTATATTAAATATAATTACTGTAGTTTTGATAGTTTATTTACAGTATATATAACACATATTTGGTGTACTTTTTGATATTTCATGTACAGTATGTAATGTATATTTACTGTACTTTTTGATATTTTATTTACAGTATATAATATAGATTTGGTGTAATTTTTGATATTTTATGTACAGTATATTAAATATAATTACTGTAATTTTTGATAGTTTATGTACAGTATATTACATATAATTACTGTAGTTTTTGATAGTTTATTTACAGTATTTATAACACATATTTGGTGTACTTTTTGATATTTTATGTACAGTATGTAATGTATATTTACTGTACGTTTTGGTATTTTATTTACAGTATATAATAAACATTTGGTGTAATTTTTGATATTTTATGTACAGTATATTAAATATAATTACTGTAGTTTTTGATAGTTTATTTACAGTATATATAACACATATTTGGTGTACTTTTTGATATTTTATGTACAGTATGTAATGTATATTTACTGTACTTTTTGATATTTTATTTACAGTATATAATATAGATTTGGTGTAATTTTTGATATTTTATGTACAGTATATTAAATATAATTACTGTAATTTTTGATAGTTTATGTACAGTACATTACATATAATTACTGTAGTTTTTGATAGTTTATTTACAGTATATATAACACATATTTGGTGTACTTTTTGATATTTTATGTACAGTATGTAATGTATATTTACTATACGTTTTGGTATTTTATTTACAGTATATAATAAACATTTGGTGTAATTTTTGATATTTTATGTACAGTATATTAAATATAATTACTGTAGTTTTTGATAGTTTATTTACAGTATATATAACACATATTTGGTGTACTTTTTGATATTTTATGTACAGTATGTAATGTATATTTACTGTACTTTTTGATATTTTATTTACAGTATATAATATAGATTTGGTGTAATTTTTGATATTTTATGTACAGTATATTAAATATAATTACTGTAGTTTTTGATAGTTTATTTACAGTATATATAACACATATTTGGTGTACTTTTTGATATTTTATGTACAGTATGTAATGTATATTTACTGTACTTTTTGATATTTTATTTACAGTATATAATATAGATTTGGGGTAATTTTTGATATTTTATGTACAGTATATTGAATATAATTACTGTAGTTTTTGATAGTTTATTTACAGTATATATAACACATATTTGGTGTACTTTTTGATATTTTATGTACAGTATGTAATGTATATTTACTGTACTTTTTGATATTTTATTTACAGTATATAATATAGATTTGGTGTAATTTTTGATATTTTATGTACAGTATATTAAATATAATTACTGTAATTTTTGATAGTTTACGTACAGTATATTACATATAATTACTGTAGTTTTTGATAGTTTATTTACAGTATATATAACACATATTTGGTGTACTTTTTGATATTTTATGTACAGTACGTAATGTATATTTACTGTACTTTTTGATATTTTATTTACTGTATATAATATAGATTTGGTGTAATTTTTGATATTTTATGTACAGTATATTAAATATAATTACTGTAATTTTTGATAGTTTATTTACAGTATATTACATATAATTACTGTAGTTTTTGATAGTTTATTTACAGTATATATAACACATATTTGGTGTACTTTTTGATATTTTATGTACAGTATGTAATGTATATTTACTGTACTTTTTGATATTTTATGTACAGTATATTAAATATAATTACTGTAATTTTTGATACTTTATTTACAGTATATTACATATAAATACTGTAGTTTTTGATAGTTTATTTACAGTATATATAACACATATTTGGTGTACTTTTTGATATTTTATGTACAGTATGTAATGTATATTTACTGTACTTTTTGATATTTTATTTACAGTATATAATATAGATTTGGTGTAATTTTTGGTATTTTATGTACAGTATATTAAATATAATTACTGTAGTTTTTGATATTTTATTTACAGTATATATAAATCATATTTGCTGTACTTTTTGATATTTTATGTACAGTATGTAATGCATATTTACTGTACTATTTGATATTTTATTTACAGTATATAATAAACATTTGGTGTAATTTTAGATAGTTTATTTACAGTATATTAAGTATAATGACTGTAGTTTTTGATAGTTTATTTACAGTATATATGACACATATTTGGTGTACTTTTTGATATTTTATGTACAGTATGTATTGTATATTTACTGTACTTTTTGATATTTTATTTACAGTATATAATATAGATTTGGTGTAATTTTTGATATTTTATGTACAGTATATTAAATATAATTACTGTAATTTTTGGTAGTTTATTTACAGTATATTACATATAATTACTGTAGTTTTTGATAGTTTATTTACAATATATATAACACATATTTGGTGTACTCTTTGATATTTTATGTACAGTATGTAATGTATATTTACTGTACTTTTTGATATTTTATTTACAGTATATAATAAACATTTGGTGTAATTTTTGATATTTTATGTACAGTATATTAAATATAATTACTGTAATTTTTGGTAGTTTATTTACAGTGTATTACATATAATTACTGTAGTTTTTGATAGTTTATTTACAGTATATATAACACATATTTGGTGTACTTTTTGATATTTTATGTACAGTATGTAATGTATATTTAATGTACTTTTTGATATTTTATTTACAGTATATAATATAGATTTGGTGTAATTTTTGATATTTTATGTACAGTATATTAAATATAATTACTGTAATTTTTGATAGTTTATTTACAGTATATTACATATAATTACTGTAGTTTTTGATAGTTTATTTACAGTATATATAGCACATGTTTGGTGTACTTTTTGATATTTTATGTACAGTATGTAATGTATATTTACTGTACTTTTTGATATTTTATGTACAGTATATTAAATATAATTATTGTAATTTTTGATAGTTTATTTACAGTATATTACATATAATTACTGTAGTTTTTGATAGTTTATTTACAGTATATATAACACATATTTGGTGTACTTTTTGATATTTTATGTACAGTATGTAATGTATAATTACTGTACTTTTTGATATTTTATGTACAGTATATTAAATATAATTACTGTAATTTTTGATGTTTTATGTACAGTATATTAAATATAATTACTGTAGTTTTTGATAGTTTATTTACAGTATATATGACACATATTTGGTGTACTTTTTGATATTTTATGTACAGTATGTAATGTGTATTTACTGTACTTTTTGATATTTTATTTGCAGTAGATAATAAACATTTGGTGTAATTTTTGATATTTTATGTACAGTATATTAAATATAATTACTGTAATTTTTGGTAGTTTATTTACAGTATATTACATATTATTACTGTAGTTTTTGATAGTTTATTTACAGTATATATAACACATATTTGGTGTACTTTTTGATATTTTATGTACAGTATGTAATGTATATTTACTGTACTTTTTGATATTTTATTTACAGTATATAATAAACATTTGGTGTAATTTTTGATATTTTATGTACAGTATATTAAATATACTTACTGTAATTTTTGATAGTTTATGTACAGTATATTACATATAATTACTGTAGTTTTTGATAGTTTATTTACAGTATATATAACACATATTTGGTGTACTTTTTGATATTTTATGTACAGTATGTAATGTATATTTACTGTACTTTTTGATATTTTATTTACAGTATATAATAAACATTTGGTGTAATTTTTGATATTTTATGTACAGTATATTAAATATAATTACTGTAGTTTTTGATAGTTTATTTACAGTATATATGACACATATTTGGTGTACTTTTTGATATTTTATGTACATTATGTAATGTGTATTTACTCTACTTTTTGATATTTTATTCACAGTATATAATATAGATTTGGTATAATTTTTGATATTTTATGTACAGTATATTAAATATAATTACTGTAGTTTTTGATAGTTTATTTACAGTATATATAACACATATTTGGTGTACTTTTTGATATTTTATGTACAGTATGTAATGTATATTTACTGTACTTTTTGATATTTTATTTACAGTATATAATATAGATTTGGTGTAATTTTTGATATTTTATGTACAGTATATTAAATATAATTACTGTAGTTTTTGATAGTTTATTTACAGTATATATAACACATATTTGGTGTACTTTTTGATATTTCATGTACAGTATGTAATGTATATTTACTGTACTTTTTGATATTTTATTTACAGTATATAATATAGATTTGGTGTAATTTTTGATATTTTATGTACAGTATATTAAATATAATTACTGTAATTTTTGATAGTTTATGTACAGCATATTACATATAATTACTGTAGTTTTTGATAGTTTATTTACAGTATATGTAACACATATTTAGTGTACTTTTTGATATTTTATGGACAGTATGTAATGTATATTTACTGTACTTTTTGATATTTTATTTACAGTATATAATAAACATTTGGTGTAATTTTTGATATTTTATATACAGTATATTAAATATAATTACTGTAGTTTTGATAGTTTGTTTACAGTATATATAACACATATTTGGTGTACTTTTTGATATTTCATGTACAGTATGTAATGTATATTTACTGTACTTTTTGATATTTTATTTACAGTATATAATATAGATTTGGTGTAATTTTTGATATTTTATGTACAGTATATTAAATATAATTACTGTAATTTTTGATAGTTTATGTACAGTATATTACATATAATTACTGTAGATTTTGATAGTTTATTTACAGTATTTATAACACATATTTACTGTACTTTTTGATATTTTATGTACAGTATGTAATGTATATTTACTGTACGTTTTGGTATTTTATTTACAGTATATAATAAACATTTGGTGTAATTTTTGATATTTTATGTACAGTATATTAAATATAATTACTGTAGTTTTTGATAGTTTATTTACAGTATATATAACACATATTTGGTGTACTTTTTGATATTTTATGTACAGTATGTAATGTATATTTACTGTACTTTTTGATATTTTATTTACAGTATATAATATAGATTTGGTGTAATTTTTGATATTTTATGTACAGTATATTAAATATAATTACTGTAATTTTTGATAGTTTATGTACAGTACATTACATATAATTACTGTAGTTTTTGATAGTTTATTTACAGTATATATAACACATATTTGGTGTACTTTTTGATATTTTATGTACAGTATGTAATGTATATTTACTATACGTTTTGGTATTTTATTTACAGTATATAATAAACATTTGGTGTAATTTTTGATATTTTATGTACAGTATATTAAATATAATTACTGTAGTTTTTGATAGTTTATTTACAGTATATATAACACATATTTGGTGTACTTTTTGATATTTTATGTACAGTATGTAATGTATATTTACTGTACTTTTTGATATTTTATTTACAGTATATAATATAGATTTGGTGTAATTTTTGATATTTTATGTACAGTATATTAAATATAATTACTGTAGTTTTTGATAGTTTATTTACAGTATATATAACACATATTTGGTGTACTTTTTGATATTTTATGTACAGTATGTAATGTATATTTACTGTACTTTTTGATATTTTATTTACAGTATATAATATAGATTTGGTGTAATTTTTGATATTTTATGTACAGTATATTAAATATAATTACTGTAGTTTTTGATAGTTTATTTACAGTATATATAACACATATTTGGTGTACTTTTTGATATTTTATGTACAGTATGTAATGTATATTTACTGTACTTTTTGATATTTTATTTACAGTATATAATATAGATTTGGGGTAATTTTTGATATTTTATGTACAGTATATTGAATATAATTACCGTAGTTTTTGATAGTTTATTTACAGTATATATAACACATATTTGGTGTACTTTTTGATATTTTATGTACAGTATGTAATGTATATTTACTGTACTTTTTGATATTTTATTTACAGTATATAATATAGATTTGGTGTAATTTTTGATATTTTATGTACAGTATATTAAATATAATTACTGTAATTTTTGATAGTTTATGTACAGTATATTACATATAATTACTGTAGTTTTTGATAGTTTATTTACAGTATATATAACACATATTTAGTGTACTTTTTGATATTTTATGTACAGTATGTAATGTATATTTACTGTACTTTTTGATATTTTATTTACAGTATATAATAAACATTTGGTGTAATTTTTGATATTTTATGTACAGTATATTAAATATAATTACTGTAGTTTTTGATAGTTTATTTACAGTATATATAACACATATTTGGTGTACTTTTTGATATTTTATGTACAGTATGTATTGTATATTTACTGTACTTTTTGATATTTTATTTACAGTATATAATAAACATTTGGTGTAATTTTTGATATTTTATGTACAGTATATTAAATATAATTACTGTAGTTTTGATAGTTTATTTACAGTATATATAACACATATTTGGTGTACTTTTTGATATTTCATGCACAGTATGTAATGTATATTTACTGTACTTTTTGATATTTTATTTACGGTATATAATATAGATTTGGTGTAATTTTTGATATTTTATGTACAGTATATTAAATATAATTACTGTAATTTTTGATAGTTTATGTACAGTATATTACATATAATTACTGTAGTTTTTGATAGTTTATTTACAGTATATATAACACATATTTGGTGTACTTTTTGATATTTTATGTACAGTATGTAATGTATATTTACTGTACGTTTTGGTATTTTATTTACAGTATATAATAAACATTTGGTGTAATTTTTGATATTTTATGTACAGTATATTAAATATAATTACTGTAGTTTTTGATAGTTTATTTACAGTATATATAACACATATTTGGTGTACTTTTTGATATTTTATGTACAGTATGTAATGTATATTTACTGTACTTTTTGATATTTTATTTACAGTATATAATATAGATTTGGTGTAATTTTTGATATTTTATGTACAGTATATTAAATATAATTACTGTAATTTTTGATAGTTTATGTACAGTACATTACATATAATTACTGTAGTTTTTGATAGTTTATTTACAGTATATATAACACATATTTGGTGTACTTTTTGATATTTTATGTACAGTATGTAATGTATATTTACTATACGTTTTGGTATTTTATTTACAGTATATAATAAACATTTGGTGTAATTTTTGATATTTTATGTACAGTATATTAAATATAATTACTGTAGTTTTTGATAGTTTATTTACAGTATATATAACACATATTTGGTGTACTTTTTGATATTTTATGTACAGTATGTAATGTATATTTACTGTACTTTTTGATATTTTATTTACAGTATATAATATAGATTTGGTGTAATTTTTGATATTTTATGTACAGTATATTAAATATAATTACTGTAGTTTTTGATAGTTTATTTACAGTATATATAACACATATTTGGTGTACTTTTTGATATTTTATGTACAGTATGTAATGTATATTTACTGTACTTTTTGATATTTTATTTACAGTATATAATATAGATTTGGGGTAATTTTTGATATTTTATGTACAGTATATTGAATATAATTACTGTAGTTTTTGATAGTTTATTTACAGTATATATAACACATATTTGGTGTACTTTTTGATATTTTATGTACAGTATGTAATGTATATTTACTGTACTTTTTGATATTTTATTTACAGTATATAATATAGATTTGGTGTAATTTTTGATATTTTATGTACAGTATATTAAATATAATTACTGTAATTTTTGATAGTTTATGTACAGTATATTACATATAATTACTGTAGTTTTTGATAGTTTATTTACAGTATATATAACACATATTTAGTGTACTTTTTGATATTTTATGTACAGTATGTAATGTATATTTACTGTACTTTTTGATATTTTATTTACAGTATATAATAAACATTTGGTGTAATTTTTGATATTTTATGTACAGTATATTAAATATAATTACTGTAGTTTTTGATAGTTTATTTACAGTATATATAACACATATTTGGTGTACTTTTTGATATTTTATGTACAGTATGTATTGTATATTTACTGTACTTTTTGATATTTTATTTACAGTATATAATATAGATTTGGTGTAATTTTTGATATTTTATGTACAGTATATTAAATATAATTACTATAGTTTTTGATAGTTTATGTACAGTATATTACATATAATTACTGTAGTTTTTGATAGTTTATTTACAGTATATATAACACATATTTGGTGTACTTTTTGATATTTTATGTACAGTACGTAATGTATATTTACTGTACTTTTTGATATTTTATTTACTGTATATAATATAGATTTGGTGTAATTTTTGATATTTTATGTACAGTATATTAAATATAATTACTGTAATTTTTGATAGTTTATTTACAGTATATTACATATAATTACTGTAGTTTTTGATAGTTTATTTACAGTATATATAACACATATTTGGTGTACTTTTTGATATTTTATGTACAGTATGTAATGTATATTTACTGTACTTTTTGATATTTATGTACAGTATATTAAATATAATTACTGTAATTTTTGATACTTTATTTACAGTATATTACATATAAATACTGTAGTTTTTGATAGTTTATTTACAGTATATATAACACATATTTGGTGTACTTTTTGATATTTTATGTACAGTATGTAATGTATATTTACTGTACTTTTTGATATTTTATTTACAGTATATAATATAGATTTGGTGTAATTTTTGGTATTTTATGTACAGTATATTAAATATAATTACTGTAGTTTTTGATATTTTATTTACAGTATATATAACTCATATTTGCTGTACTTTTTGATATTTTATGTACAGTATGTAATGCATATTTACTGTACTATTTGATATTTTATTTACAGTATATAATAAACATTTGGTGTAATTTTAGATAGTTTATTTACAGTATATTAAGTATAATGACTGTAGTTTTTGATAGTTTATTTACAGTATATATGACACATATTTGGTGTACTTTTTGATATTTTATGTACAGTATGTATTGTATATTTACTGTACCTTTTGATATTTTATTTACAGTATATAATATAGATTTGGTGTAATTTTTGATATTTTATGTACAGTATATTAAATATAATTACTGTAGTTTTTGATAGTTTATTTACAGTATATATAACACATATTTGGTGTACTTTTTGATATTTTATGTACAGTATGTAATGTATATTTAATGTACTATTTGATATTTTATTTACAGTATATAATATAGATTTGGTGTAATTTTTGATATTTTATGTACAGTATATTAAATATAATTACTGTAATTTTTGATAGTTTATGTACAGTATATTACATATAATTACTGTAGTTTTTGATAGTTTATTTACAGTATATATAACACATATTTGGTGTACTTTTTGATATTTTATGTACAGTATGTAATGTATATTTACTGTACGTTTTGGTATTTTATTTACAGTATATAATAAACATTTGGTGTAATTTTTGATATTTTATGTACAGTACATTAAATATAATTACTGTAGTTTTTGATAGTTTATTTACAGCATATATAACACATATTTGGTGTACTTTTTGATATTTTATGTACAGTATGTAATGTATATTTACTATACGTTTTGGTATTTTATTTACAGTATATAATAAACATTTGGTGTAATTTTTGATATTTTATGTACAGTATATTAAATATAATTACTGTAGTTTTTGATAGTTTATTTACAGTATATATAACACATATTTGGTGTACTTTTTGATATTTTATGTACAGTATGTAATGTATATTTACTGTACTTTTTGATATTTTATTTACAGTATATAATATAGATTTGGTGTAATTTTTGATATTTTATGTACAGTATATTAAATATAATTACTGTAGTTTTTGATAGTTTATTTACAGTATATATAACACATATTTGGTGTACTTTTTGATATTTTATGTACAGTATGTAATGTATATTTACTGTACTTTTTGATATTTTATTTACAGTATATAATATAGATTTGGGGTAATTTTTGATATTTTATGTACAGTATATTGAATATAATTACTGTAGTTTTTGATAGTTTATTTACAGTATATATAACACATATTTGGTGTACTTTTTGATATTTTATGTACAGTATGTAATGTATATTTACTGTACTTTTTGATATTTTATTTACAGTATATAATATAGATTTGGTGTAATTTTTGATATTTTATGTACAGTATATTAAATATAATTACTGTAATTTTTGATAGTTTATGTACAGTATATTACATATAATTACTGTAGTTTTTGATAGTTTATTTACAGTATATATAACACATATTTAGTGTACTTTTTGATATTTTATGTACAGTATGTAATGTATATTTACTGTACTTTTTGATATTTTATTTACAGTATATAATAAACATTTGGTGTAATTTTTGATATTTTATGTACAGTATATTAAATATAATTACTGTAGTTTTTGATAGTTTATTTACAGTATATATAACACATATTTGGTGTACTTTTTGATATTTTATGTACAGTATGTATTGTATATTTACTGTACTTTTTGATATTTTATTTACAGTATATAATATAGATTTGGTGTAATTTTTGATATTTTATGTACAGTATATTAAATATAATTACTATAGTTTTTGATAGTTTATGTACAGTATATTACATATAATTACTGTAGTTTTTGATAGTTTATTTACAGTATATATAACACATATTTGGTGTACTTTTTGATATTTTATGTACAGTACGTAATGTATATTTACTGTACTTTTTGATATTTTATTTACTGTATATAATATAGATTTGGTGTAATTTTTGATATTTTATGTACAGTATATTAAATATAATTACTGTAATTTTTGATAGTTTATTTACAGTATATTACATATAATTACTGTAGTTTTTGATAGTTTATTTACAGTATATATAACACATATTTGGTGTACTTTTTGATATTTTATGTACAGTATGTAATGTATATTTACTGTACTTTTTGATATTTATGTACAGTATATTAAATATAATTACTGTAATTTTTGATACTTTATTTACAGTATATTACATATAAATACTGTAGTTTTTGATAGTTTATTTACAGTATATATAACACATATTTGGTGTACTTTTTGATATTTTATGTACAGTATGTAATGTATATTTACTGTACTTTTTGATATTTTATTTACAGTATATAATATAGATTTGGTGTAATTTTTGGTATTTTATGTACAGTATATTAAATATAATTACTGTAGTTTTTGATATTTTATTTACAGTATATATAACTCATATTTGCTGTACTTTTTGATATTTTATGTACAGTATGTAATGCATATTTACTGTACTATTTGATATTTTATTTACAGTATATAATAAACATTTGGTGTAATTTTAGATAGTTTATTTACAGTATATTAAGTATAATGACTGTAGTTTTTGATAGTTTATTTACAGTATATATGACACATATTTGGTGTACTTTTTGATATTTTATGTACAGTATGTATTGTATATTTACTGTACCTTTTGATATTTTATTTACAGTATATAATATAGATTTGGTGTAATTTTTGATATTTTATGTACAGTATATTAAATATAATTACTGTAGTTTTTGATAGTTTATTTACAGTATATATAACACATATTTGGTGTACTTTTTGATATTTTATGTACAGTATGTAATGTATATTTAATGTACTATTTGATATTTTATTTACAGTATATAATATAGATTTGGTGTAATTTTTGATATTTTATGTACAGTATATTAAATATAATTACTGTAATTTTTGATAGTTTATGTACAGTATATTACATATAATTACTGTAGTTTTTGATAGTTTATTTACAGTATATATAACACATATTTGGTGTACTTTTTGATATTTTATGTACAGTATGTAATGTATATTTACTGTACGTTTTGGTATTTTATTTACAGTATATAATAAACATTTGGTGTAATTTTTGATATTTTATGTACAGTACATTAAATATAATTACTGTAGTTTTTGATAGTTTATTTACAGCATATATAACACATATTTGGTGTACTTTTTGATATTTTATGTACAGTATGTAATGTATATTTACTGTACTTTTTGATATTTTATTTACAGTATATAATATAGATTTGGTGTAATTTTTGATATTTTATGTATAGTATATTAAATATAATTACTGTAATTTTTGATAGTTTATGTACAGTATATTACATATAATTACTGTAGTTTTTGATAGTTTATTTACATTATATATAACACATATTTGGTGTACTTTTTGATATTTTATGTACAGTATGTAATGTATATTTACTGTACGTTTTGGTATTTTATTTACAGTATATAATAAACATTTGGTGTAATTTTTGATATTTTATGTACAGTATATTAAATATAATTACTGTAGTTTTTGATAGTTTATTTACAGTATATATAACACATATTTGGTGTACTTTTTGATATTTTATGTACAGTATGTAATGTATATTTACTGTACTTTTTGATATTTTATTTACAGTATATAATATAGATTTGGTGTAATTTTTGATATTTTATGTACAGTATATTAAATATAATTACTGTAGTTTTTGATAGTTTATTTACAGTATATATAACACATATTTGGTGTACTTTTTGATATTTTATGTACAGTATGTAATGTATATTTACTGTACTTTTTGATATTTTATTTACAGTATATAATATAGATTTGGGGTAATTTTTGATATTTTATGTACAGTATATTGAATATAATTACCGTAGTTTTTGATAGTTTATTTACAGTATATATAACACATATTTGGTGTACTTTTTGATATTTTATGTACAGTATGTAATGTATATTTACTGTACTTTTTGATATTTTATTTACAGTATATAATATAGATTTGGTGTAATTTTTGATATTTTATGTACAGTATATTAAATATAATTACTGTAATTTTTGATAGTTTATGTACAGTATATTACATATACTTACTGTAGTTTTTGATAGTTTATTTACAGTATATATAACACATATTTAGTGTACTTTTTGATATTTTATGTACAGTATGTAATGTATATTTACTGTACTTTTTGATATTTTATTTACAGTATATAATAAACATTTGGTGTAATTTTTGATATTTTATGTACAGTATATTAAATATAATTACTGTAGTTTTTGATAGTTTATTTACAGTATATATAACACATATTTGGTGTACTTTTTGATATTTTATGTACAGTATGTATTGTATATTTACTGTACTTTTTGATATTTTATTTACAGTATATAATAAACATTTGGTGTAATTTTTGATATTTTATGTACAGTATATTAAATATAATTACTGTAGTTTTGATAGTTTATTTACAGTATATATAACACATATTTGGTGTACTTTTTGATATTTCATGCACAGTATGTAATGTATATTTACTGTACTTTTTGATATTTTATTTACAGTATATAATATAGATTTGGTGTAATTTTTGATATTTTATGTACAGTATATTAAATATAATTACTGTAATTTTTGATAGTTTATGTACAGTATATTACATATAATTACTGTAGTTTTTGATAGTTTATTTACAGTATATATAACACATATTTGGTGTACTTTTTGATATTTTATGTACAGTATGTAATGTATATTTACTGTACGTTTTGGTATTTTATTTACAGTATATAATAAACATTTGGTGTAATTTTTGATATTTTATGTACAGTATATTAAATATAATTACTGTAGTTTTTGATAGTTTATTTACAGTATATATAACACATATTTGGTGTACTTTTTGATATTTTATGTACAGTATGTAATGTATATTTACTGTACTTTTTGATATTTTATTTACAGTATATAATATAGATTTGGTGTAATTTTTGATATTTTATGTACAGTATATTAAATATAATTACTGTAATTTTTGATAGTTTATGTACAGTACATTACATATAATTACTGTAGTTTTTGATAGTTTATTTACAGTATATATAACACATATTTGGTGTACTTTTTGATATTTTATGTACAGTATGTAATGTATATTTACTATACGTTTTGGTATTTTATTTACAGTATATAATAAACATTTGGTGTAATTTTTGATATTTTATGTACAGTATATTAAATATAATTACTGTAGTTTTTGATAGTTTATTTACAGTATATATAACACATATTTGGTGTACTTTTTGATATTTTATGTACAGTATGTAATGTATATTTACTGTACTTTTTGATATTTTATTTACAGTATATAATATAGATTTGGTGTAATTTTTGATATTTTATGTACAGTATATTAAATATAATTACTGTAGTTTTTGATAGTTTATTTACAGTATATATAACACATATTTGGTGTACTTTTTGATATTTTATGTACAGTATGTAATGTATATTTACTGTACTTTTTGATATTTTATTTACAGTATATAATATAGATTTGGGGTAATTTTTGATATTTTATGTACAGTATATTGAATATAATTACTGTAGTTTTTGATAGTTTATTTACAGTATATATAACACATATTTGGTGTACTTTTTGATATTTTATGTACAGTATGTAATGTATATTTACTGTACTTTTTGATATTTTATTTACAGTATATAATATAGATTTGGTGTAATTTTTGATATTTTATGTACAGTATATTAAATATAATTACTGTAATTTTTGATAGTTTATGTACAGTATATTACATATAATTACTGTAGTTTTTGATAGTTTATTTACAGTATATATAACACATATTTAGTGTACTTTTTGATATTTTATGTACAGTATGTAATGTATATTTACTGTACTTTTTGATATTTTATTTACAGTATATAATAAACATTTGGTGTAATTTTTGATATTTTATGTACAGTATATTAAATATAATTACTGTAGTTTTTGATAGTTTATTTACAGTATATATAACACATATTTGGTGTACTTTTTGATATTTTATGTACAGTATGTATTGTATATTTACTGTACTTTTTGATATTTTATTTACAGTATATAATATAGATTTGGTGTAATTTTTGATATTTTATGTACAGTATATTAAATATAATTACTGTAATTTTTGATAGTTTATTTACAGTATATTACATATAATTACTGTAGTTTTTGATAGTTTATTTACAGTATATATAACACATATTTGGTGTACTTTTTGATATTTTATGTACCGTATGTAATGTATATTTACTGTACTTTTTGATATTTATGTACAGTATATTAAATATAATTACTGTAATTTTTGATACTTTATTTACAGTATATTACATATAAATACTGTAGTTTTTGATAGTTTATTTACAGTATATATAACACATATTTGGTGTACTTTTTGATATTTTATGTACAGTATGTAATGTATATTTACTGTACTTTTTGATATTTTATTTACAGTATATAATATAGATTTGGTGTAATTTTTGGTATTTTATGTACAGTATATTAAATATAATTACTGTAGTTTTTGATATTTTATTTACAGTATATATAACTCATATTTGCTGTACTTTTTGATATTTTATGTACAGTATGTAATGCATATTTACTGTACTATTTGATATTTTATTTACAGTATATAATAAACATTTGGTGTAATTTTAGATAGTTTATTTACAGTATATTAAGTATAATGACTGTAGTTTTTGATAGTTTATTTACAGTATATATGACACATATTTGGTGTACTTTTTGATATTTTATGTACAGTATGTATTGTATATTTACTGTACTTTTTGATATTTTATTTACAGTATATAATATAGATTTGGTGTAATTTTTGATATTTTATGTACAGTATATTAAATATAATTACTGTAATTTTTGATAGTTTATTTACAGTATATTACATATAATTACTGTAGTTTTTGATAGTTTATTTACAATATATATAACACATATTTGGTGTACTTTTTGATATTTTATGTACAGTATGTAATGTATATTTACTGTACTTTTTGACATTTTATTTACAGTATATAATATAGATTTGGTGTAATTTTGATATTTTATGTACAGTATATTAAATATAATTACTGTAGTTTTTGATAGTTTATTTACAGTATATATAACACATATTTGGTGTACTTTTTGATATTTTATGTACAGTATGTAATGTATATTTACTGTACTTTTTGATATTTTATTTACAGTATATAATAGAGATTTGGGGTAATTTTTGATATTTTATGTACAGTATATTGAATATAATTACTGTAGTTTTTGATAGTTTATTTACAGTATATATAACACATATTTGGTGTACTTTTTGATATTTTATGTACAGTATGTAATGTATATTTACTGTACTTTTTGATATTTTATTTACAGTATATAATATAGATTTGGTGTAATTTTTGATATTTTATGTACAGTATATTAAATATAATTACTGTAATTTTTGATAGTTTATGTACAGTATATTACATATAATTACTGTAGTTTTTGATAGTTTATTTACAGTATATATAACACATATTTAGTGTACTTTTTGATATTTTATGTACAGTATGTAATGTATATTTACTGTACTTTTTGATATTTTATTTACAGTATATAATAAACATTTGGTGTAATTTTTGATATTTTATGTACAGTATATTAAATATAATTATTGTAGTTTTTGATAGTTTATTTACAGTATATATAACACATATTTGGTGTACTTTTTGATATTTTATGTACAGTATGTATTGTATATTTACTGTACTTTTTGATATTTTATTTACAGTATATAATACAGATTTGGTGTAATTTTTGATATTTTATGTACAGTATATTAAATATAATTACTATAGTTTTTGATAGTTTACGTACAGTATATTACATATAATTACTGTAGTTTTTGATAGTTTATTTACAGTATATATAACACATATTTGGTGTACTTTTTGATATTTTATGTACAGTACGTAATGTATATTTACTGTACTTTTTGATATTTTATTTACTGTATATAATATAGATTTGGTGTAATTTTTGATATTTTATGTACAGTATATTAAATATAATTACTGTAATTTTTGATAGTTTATTTACAGTATATTACATATAATTACTGTAGTTTTTGATAGTTTATTTACAGTATATATAACACATATTTGGTGTACTTTTTGATATTTTATGTACAGTATGTAATGTATATTTACTGTACTTTTTGATATTTTATGTACAGTATATTAAATATAATTACTGTAATTTTTGATACTTTATTTACAGTATATTACATATAAATACTGTAGTTTTTGATAGTTTATTTACAGTATATATAACACATATTTGGTGTACTTTTTGATATTTTATGTACAGTATGTAATGTATATTTACTGTACTTTTTGATATTTTATTTACAGTATATAATATAGATTTGGTGTAATTTTTGGTATTTTATGTACAGTATATTAAATATAATTACTGTAGTTTTTGATATTTTATTTACAGTATATATAACTCATATTTGCTGTACTTTTTGATATTTTATGTACAGTATGTAATGCATATTTACTGTACTATTTGATATTTTATTTACAGTATATAATAAACATTTGGTGTAATTTTAGATAGTTTATTTACAGTATATTAAGTATAATGACTGTAGTTTTTGATAGTTTATTTACAGTATATATGACACATATTTGGTGTACTTTTTGATATTTTATGTACAGTATGTATTGTATATTTACTGTACTTTTTGATATTTTATTTACAGTATATAATATAGATTTGGTGTAATTTTTGATATTTTATGTACAGTATATTAAATATAATTACTGTAATTTTTGATAGTTTATTTACAGTATATTACATATAATTACTGTAGTTTTTGATAGTTTATTTACAATATATATAACACATATTTGGTGTACTTTTTGATATTTTATGTACAGTATGTAATGTATATTTACTGTACTTTTTGACATTTTATTTACAGTATATAATATAGATTTGGTGTAATTTTTGATATTTTATGTACAGTATATTAAATATAATTACTGTAGTTTTTGATAGTTTATTTACAGTATATATAACACATATTTGGTGTACTTTTTGATATTTTATGTACAGTATGTAATGTATATTTACTGTACTTTTTGATATTTTATTTACAGTATATAATATAGATTTGGGGTAATTTTTGATATTTTATGTACAGTATATTGAATATAATTACTGTAGTTTTTGATAGTTTATTTACAGTATATATAACACATATTTGGTGTACTTTTTGATATTTTATGTACAGTATGTAATGTATATTTACTGTACTTTTTGATATTTTATTTACAGTATATAATATAGATTTGGTGTAATTTTTGATATTTTATGTACAGTATATTAAATATAATTACTGTAATTTTTGATAGTTTATGTACAGTATATTACATATAATTACTGTAGTTTTTGATAGTTTATTTACAGTATATATAACACATATTTAGTGTACTTTTTGATATTTTATGTACAGTATGTAATGTATATTTACTGTACTTTTTGATATTTTATTTACAGTATATAATAAACATTTGGTGTAATTTTTGATATTTTATGTACAGTATATTAAATATAATTACTGTAGTTTTGATAGTTTATTTACAGTATATATAACACATATTTGGTGTACTTTTTGATATTTTATGTACAGTATGTAATGTATATTTACTGTACTTTTTGATATTTTATTTACAGTATATAATATAGATTTGGTGTAATTTTTGATATTTTATGTACAGTATATTAAATATACTTACTGTAATTTTTGATAGTTTATTTACAGTATATTACATATAATTACTGTAGTTTTTGATAGTTTATTTACAGTATATATAACACATATTTAGTGTACTTTTTGATATTTTATGTACAGTATGTAATGTATATTTACTGTACTTTTTGATATTTTATTTACAGTATATAATAAACATTTGGTGTAATTTTTGATATTTTATGTACAGTATATTAAATATAATTACTGTAGTTTTTGATAGTTTATTTACAGTATATATGACACATATTTGGTGTACTTTTTGATATTTTATGTACATTATGTAATGTGTATTTACTCTACTTTTTGATATTTTATTTACAGTATATAATATAGATTTGGTGTAATTTTTGATATTTTATGTACAGTATATTAAATATAATTACTGTAGTTTTTGATAGTTTATTTACAGTATATATAACACATATTTGGTGTACTTTTTGATATTTTATGTACAGTATGTAATGTATATTTACTGTACTTTTTGATATTTTATTTACAGTATATAATATAGATTTGGTGTAATTTTTGATATTTTATGTACAGTATATTAAATATAATTACTGTAGTTTTTGATAGTTTATTTACAGTATATATAACACATATTTGGTGTACTTTTTGATATTTCATGTACAGTATGTAATGTATATTTACTGTACTTTTTGATATTTTATTTACAGTATATAATATAGATTTGGTGTAATTTTTGATATTTTATGTACAGTATATTAAATATAATTACTGTAATTTTTGATAGTTTATGTACAGCATATTACATATAATTACTGTAGTTTTTGATAGTTTATTTACAGTAAATGTAACACATATTTAGTGTACTTTTTGATATTTTATGGACAGTATGTAATGTATATTTACTGTACTTTTTGATATTTTATTTACAGTATATAATAGAGATTTGGGGTAATTTTTGATATTTTATGTACAGTATATTGAATATAATTACTGTAGTTTTTGATAGTTTATTTACAGTATATATAACACATATTTGGTGTACTTTTTGATATTTTATGTACAGTATGTAATGTATATTTACTGTACTTTTTGATATTTTATTTACAGTATATAATATAGATTTGGTGTAATTTTTGATATTTTATGTACAGTATATTAAATATAATTACTGTAATTTTTGATAGTTTATGTACAGTATATTACATATAATTACTGTAGTTTTTGATAGTTTATTTACAGTATATATAACACATATTTAGTGTACTTTTTGATATTTTATGTACAGTATGTAATGTATATTTACTGTACTTTTTGATATTTTATTTACAGTATATAATAAACATTTGGTGTAATTTTTGATATTTTATGTACAGTATATTAAATATAATTATTGTAGTTTTTGATAGTTTATTTACAGTATATATAACACATATTTGGTGTACTTTTTGATATTTTATGTACAGTATGTATTGTATATTTACTGTACTTTTTGATATTTTATTTACAGTATATAATACAGATTTGGTGTAATTTTTGATATTTTATGTACAGTATATTAAATATAATTACTATAGTTTTTGATAGTTTATGTACAGTATATTACATATAATTACTGTAGTTTTTGATAGTTTATTTACAGTATATATAACACATATTTGGTGTACTTTTTGATATTTTATGTACAGTACGTAATGTATATTTACTGTACTTTTTGATATTTTATTTACTGTATATAATATAGATTTGGTGTAATTTTTGATATTTTATGTACAGTATATTAAATATAATTACTGTAATTTTTGATAGTTTATTTACAGTATATTACATATAATTACTGTAGTTTTTGATAGTTTATTTACAGTATATATAACACATATTTGGTGTACTTTTTGATATTTTATGTACAGTATGTAATGTATATTTACTGTACTTTTTGATATTTTATGTACAGTATATTAAATATAATTACTGTAATTTTTGATACTTTATTTACAGTATATTACATATAAATACTGTAGTTTTTGATAGTTTATTTACAGTATATATAACACATATTTGGTGTACTTTTTGATATTTTATGTACAGTATGTAATGTATATTTACTGTACTTTTTGATATTTTATTTACAGTATATAATATAGATTTGGTGTAATTTTTGGTATTTTATGTACAGTATATTAAATATAATTACTGTAGTTTTTGATATTTTATTTACAGTATATATAACTCATATTTGCTGTACTTTTTGATATTTTATGTACAGTATGTAATGCATATTTACTGTACTATTTGATATTTTATTTACAGTATATAATAAACATTTGGTGTAATTTTAGATAGTTTATTTACAGTATATTAAGTATAATGACTGTAGTTTTTGATAGTTTATTTACAGTATATATGACACATATTTGGTGTACTTTTTGATATTTTATGTACAGTATGTATTGTATATTTACTGTACTTTTTGATATTTTATTTACAGTATATAATATAGATTTGGTGTAATTTTTGATATTTTATGTACAGTATATTAAATATAATTACTGTAATTTTTGATAGTTTATTTACAGTATATTACATATAATTACTGTAGTTTTTGATAATTTATTTACAATATATATAACACATATTTGGTGTACTTTTTGATATTTTATGCACAGTATGTAATGTATATTTACTGTACTTTTTGACATTTTATTTACAGTATATAATATAGATTTGGTGTAATTTTTGATATTTTATGTACAGTATATTAAATATAATTACTGTAGTTTTTGATAGTTTATTTACAGTATATATAACACATATTTGGTGTACTTTTTGATATTTTATGTACAGTATGTAATGTATATTTACTGTACTTTTTGATATTTTATTTACAGTATATAATATAGATTTGGGGTAATTTTTGATATTTTATGTACAGTATATTGAATATAATTACTGTAGTTTTTGATAGTTTATTTACAGTATATATAACACATATTTGGTGTACTTTTTGATATTTTATGTACAGTATGTAATGTATATTTACTGTACTTTTTGACATTTTATTTACAGTATATAATATAGATTTGGTGTAATTTTTGATATTTTATGTACAGTATATTAAATATAATTACTGTAGTTTTTGATAGTTTATTTACAGTATATATAACACATATTTGGTGTACTTTTTGATATTTTATGTACAGTATGTAATGTATATTTACTGTACTTTTTGATATTTTATTTACAGTATATAATATAGATTTGGGGTAATTTTTGATATTTTATGTACAGTATATTGAATATAATTACTGTAGTTTTTGATAGTTTATTTACAGTATATATAACACATATTTGGTGTACTTTTTGATATTTTATGTACAGTATGTAATGTATATTTACTGTACTTTTTGATATTTTATTTACAGTATATAATATAGATTTGGTGTAATTTTTGATATTTTATGTACAGTATATTAAATATAATTACTGTAATTTTTGATAGTTTATGTACAGTATATTACATATAATTACTGTAGTTTTTGATAGTTTATTTACAGTATATATAACACATATTTAGTGTACTTTTTGATATTTTATGTACAGTATGTAATGTATATTTACTGTACTTTTTGATATTTTATTTACAGTATATAATAAACATTTGGTGTAATTTTTGATATTTTATGTACAGTATATTAAATATAATTACTGTAGTTTTGATAGTTTATTTACAGTATATATAACACATATTTGGTGTACTTTTTGATATTTTATGTACAGTATGTAATGTATATTTACTGTACTTTTTGATATTTTATTTACAGTATATAATATAGATTTGGTGTAATTTTTGATATTTTATGTACAGTATATTAAATATACTTACTGTAATTTTTGATAGTTTATTTACAGTATATTACATATAATTACTGTAGTTTTTGATAGTTTATTTACAGTATATATAACACATATTTAGTGTACTTTTTGATATTTTATGTACAGTATGTAATGTATATTTACTGTACTTTTTGATATTTTATTTACAGTATATAATAAACATTTGGTGTAATTTTTGATATTTTATGTACAGTATATTAAATATAATTACTGTAGTTTTTGATAGTTTATTTACAGTATATATGACACATATTTGGTGTACTTTTTGATATTTTATGTACATTATGTAATGTGTATTTACTCTACTTTTTGATATTTTATTTACAGTATATAATATAGATTTGGTGTAATTTTTGATATTTTATGTACAGTATATTAAATATAATTACTGTAGTTTTTGATAGTTTATTTACAGTATATATGACACATATTTGGTGTACTTTTTGATATTTTATGTACAGTATGTAATGTGTATTTACTGTACTTTTTGATATTTTATTTGCAGTATATAATAAACATTTGGTGTAATTTTTGATATTTTATGTACAGTATATTAAATATAATTACTGTAATTTTTGGTAGTTTATTTACAGTATATTACATATTATTACTGTAGTTTTTGATAGTTTATTTACAGTATATATAACACATATTTGGTGTACTTTTTGATATTTTATGTACAGTATGTAATGTATATTTAATGTACTTTTTGATATTTTATTTACAGTATATAATATAGATTTGGTGTAATTTTTGATATTTTATGTACAGTATATTAAATATAATTACTGTAATTTTTGATAGTTTATTTACAGTATATTACATATAATTACTGTAGTTTTTGATAGTTTATTTACAGTATATATAGCACATATTTGGTGTACTTTTTGATATTTTATGTACAGTATGTAATGTATATTTACTGAATTTTTGTTATTATATTTACAGTATATAATAAACATTTGGTGTAATTTTTGATATTTTATGTACAGTATATTAAATATAATTACTGTAGTTTTTGATAGTTTATTTACAGTATATATGACACATATTTGGTGTACTTTTTGATATTTTATGTACAGTATGTAATGTGTATTTACTGTACTTTTTGATATTTTATTTGCAGTATATAATATAGATATGGTGTAATTTTTGATATTTTATGTACAGTATATTAAATATAATTACTGTAATTTTTGATAGTTTATTTACAGTATTTTACACATAATTACTGTAGTTTTTGATAGTTTATTTACAGTATATATAACACATATTTGGTGTACTTTTTGATATTTTATGTACAGTATGTAATGTATATTTACTGTACTTTTTGATATTTTATTTACAGTATATAATATAGATTTGGTGTAATTTTTGATATTTTATGTACAGTATATTAAATATAATTACTGTAGTTTTTGATAGTTTATTTACAGTATATATAACACATATTTGGTGTACTTTTTGATATTTCATGTACAGTATGTAATGTATATTTACTGTACTTTTTGATATTTTATTTACAGTATATAATATAGATTTGGTGTAATTTTTGATATTTTATGTACAGTATATTAAATATAATTACTGTAATTTTTGATAGTTTATGTACAGCATATTACATATAATTACTGTAGTTTTTGATAGTTTATTTACAGTAAATGTAACACATATTTAGTGTACTTTTTGATATTTTATGGACAGTATGTAATGTATATTTACTGTACTTTTTGATATTTTATTTACAGTATATAATAGAGATTTGGGGTAATTTTTGATATTTTATGTACAGTATATTGAATATAATTACTGTAGTTTTTGATAGTTTATTTACAGTATATATAACACATATTTGGTGTACTTTTTGATATTTTATGTACAGTATGTAATGTATATTTACTGTACTTTTTGATATTTTATTTACAGTATATAATATAGATTTGGTGTAATTTTTGATATTTTATGTACAGTATATTAAATATAATTACTGTAATTTTTGGTAGTTTATTTACAGTGTATTACATATAATTACTGTAGTTTTTGATAGTTTATTTACAGTATATATAACACATATTTGGTGTACTTTTTGATATTTTATGTACAGTATGTAATGTATATTTAATGTACTTTTTGATATTTCATTTACAGTATATAATATAGATTTGGTGTAATTTTTGATATTTTATGTACAGTATATTAAATATAATTACTGTAATTTTTGATAGTTTATTTACAGTATATTACATATAATTACTGTAGTTTTTGATAGTTTATTTACAGTATATATAGCACATATTTGGTGTACTTTTTGATATTTTATGTACAGTATGTAATGTATATTTACTGTACTTTTTGATATTTTATGTACAGTATATTAAATATAATTATTGTAATTTTTGATAGTTTATTTACAGTATATTACATATAATTACTGTAGTTTTTGATAGTTTATTTACAGTATATATAACACATATTTGGTGTACTTTTTGATATTTTATGTACAGTATGTAATGTATATTTACTGTACTTTTTGATATTTTATGTACAGTATATTAAATATAATTACTGTAATTTTTGATGTTTTATGTACAGTATATTAAATATAATTACTGTAGTTTTTGATAGTTTATTTACAGTATATATGACACATATTTGGTGTACTTTTTGATATTTTATGTACAGTATGTAATGTGTATTTACTGTACTTTTTGATATTTTATTTGCAGTATATAATAAACATTTGGTGTAATTTTTGATATTTTATGTACAGTATATTAAATATAATTACTGTAATTTTTGGTAGTTTATTTACAGTATATTACATATAATTACTGTAGTTTTTGATAGTTTATTTACAGTATATATAGCACATATTTGGTGTACTTTTTGATATTTTATGTACAGTATGTAATGTATATTTACTGAATTTTTGTTATTATATTTACAGTATATAATAAACATTTGGTGTAATTTTTGATATTTTATGTACAGTATATTAAATATAATTACTGTAGTTTTTGATAGTTTATTTACAGTATATATGACACATATTTGGTGTACTTTTTGATATTTTATGTACAGTATGTAATGTGTATTTACTGTACTTTTTGATATTTTATTTGCAGTATATAATATAGATATGGTGTAATTTTTGATATTTTATGTACAGTATATTAAATATAATTACTGTAATTTTTGATAGTTTATTTACAGTATTTTACACATAATTACTGTAGTTTTTGATAGTTTATTTACAGTATATATAACACATATTTGGTGTACTTTTTGATATTTTATGTACAGTATGTAATGTATATTTACTGTACTTTTTGATATTTTATTTACAGTATATAATATAGATTTGGTGTAATTTTTGATATTTTATGTACAGTATGTAATGTATATTTAATGTACTTTTTGATATTTCATTTACAGTATATAATATAGATTTGGTGTACTTTTTGATATTTTATGTACAGTATATTAAATATAATTACTGTAATTTTTGATGTTTTATGTACAGTATATTAAATATAATTACTGTAGTTTTTGATAGTTTATTTACAGTATATATGACACATATTTGGTGTACTTTTTGATATTTTATGTACAGTATGTAATGTGTATTTACTGTACTTTTTGATATTTTATTTGCAGTATATAATAAACATTTGGTGTAATTTTTGATATTTTATGTACAGTATATTAAATATAATTACTGTAATTTTTGGTAGTTTATTTACAGTATATTACATATTATTACTGTAGTTTTTGATAGTTTATTTACAGTATATATAACACATATTTGGTGTACTTTTTGATATTTTATGTACAGTATGTAATGTATATTTAATGTACTTTTTGATATTTTATTTACAGTATATAATATAGATTTGGTGTAATTTTTGATATTTTATGTACAGTATATTAAATATAATTACTGTAATTTTTGATAGTTTATTTACAGTATATTACATATAATTACTGTAGTTTTTGATAGTTTATTTACAGTATATATAGCACATATTTGGTGTACTTTTTGATATTTTATGTACAGTATGTAATGTATATTTACTGAATTTTTGTTATTATATTTACAGTATATAATAAACATTTGGTGTAATTTTTGATATTTTATGTACAGTATATTAAATATAATTACTGTAGTTTTTGATAGTTTATTTACAGTATATATGACACATATTTGGTGTACTTTTTGATATTTTATGTACAGTATGTAATGTGTATTTACTGTACTTTTTGATATTTTATTTGCAGTATATAATATAGATATGGTGTAATTTTTGATATTTTATGTACAGTATATTAAATATAATTACTGTAATTTTTGATAGTTTATTTACAGTATTTTACACATAATTACTGTAGTTTTTGATAGTTTATTTACAGTATATATAACACATATTTGGTGTACTTTTTGATATTTTATGTACAGTATGTAATGTATATTTACTGTACTTTTTGATATTTTATTTACAGTATATAATATAGATTTGGTGTAATTTTTGATATTTTATGTACAGTATATTAAATATAATTACTGTAGTTTTTGATAGTTTATTTACAGTATATATAACACATATTTGGTGTACTTTTTGATATTTCATGTACAGTATGTAATGTATATTTACTGTACTTTTTGATATTTTATTTACAGTATATAATATAGATTTGGTGTAATTTTTGATATTTTATGTACAGTATATTAAATATAATTACTGTAATTTTTGATAGTTTATGTACAGCATATTACATATAATTACTGTAGTTTTTGATAGTTTATTTACAGTAAATGTAACACATATTTAGTGTACTTTTTGATATTTTATGGACAGTATGTAATGTATATTTACTGTACTTTTTGATATTTTATTTACAGTATATAATAGAGATTTGGGGTAATTTTTGATATTTTATGTACAGTATATTGAATATAATTACTGTAGTTTTTGATAGTTTATTTACAGTATATATAACACATATTTGGTGTACTTTTTGATATTTTATGTACAGTATGTAATGTATATTTACTGTACTTTTTGATATTTTATTTACAGTATATAATATAGATTTGGTGTAATTTTTGATATTTTATGTACAGTATATTAAATATAATTACTGTAATTTTTGGTAGTTTATTTACAGTGTATTACATATAATTACTGTAGTTTTTGATAGTTTATTTACAGTATATATAACACATATTTGGTGTACTTTTTGATATTTTATGTACAGTATGTAATGTATATTTAATGTACTTTTTGATATTTCATTTACAGTATATAATATAGATTTGGTGTAATTTTTGATATTTTATGTACAGTATATTAAATATAATTACTGTAATTTTTGATAGTTTATTTACAGTATATTACATATAATTACTGTAGTTTTTGATAGTTTATTTACAGTATATATAGCACATATTTGGTGTACTTTTTGATATTTTATGTACAGTATGTAATGTATATTTACTGTACTTTTTGATATTTTATGTACAGTATATTAAATATAATTATTGTAATTTTTGATAGTTTATTTACAGTATATTACATATAATTACTGTAGTTTTTGATAGTTTATTTACAGTATATATAACACATATTTGGTGTACTTTTTGATATTTTATGTACAGTATGTAATGTATATTTACTGTACTTTTTGATATTTTATTTACAGTATATAATATAGATTTGGTGTAATTTTTGATATTTTATGTACAGTATATTAAATATAATTACTGTAATTTTTGGTAGTTTATTTACAGTGTATTACATATAATTACTGTAGTTTTTGATAGTTTATTTACAGTATATATAACACATATTTGGTGTACTTTTTGATATTTTATGTACAGTATGTAATGTATATTTAATGTACTTTTTGATATTTCATTTACAGTATATAATATAGATTTGGTGTAATTTTTGATATTTTATGTACAGTATATTAAATATAATTACTGTAATTTTTGATAGTTTATTTACAGTATATTACATATAATTACTGTAGTTTTTGATAGTTTATTTACAGTATATATAGCACATATTTGGTGTACTTTTTGATATTTTATGTACAGTATGTAATGTATATTTACTGTACTTTTTGATATTTTGTGTACAGTATATTAAATATAATTATTGTAATTTTTGATAGTTTATTTACAGTATATTACATATAATTACTGTAGTTTTTGATAGTTTATTTACAGTATATATAACACATATTTGGTGTACTTTTTGATATTTTATGTACAGTATGTAATGTATATTTACTGTACTTTTTGATATTTTATGTACAGTATATTAAATATAATTACTGTAATTTTTGATGTTTTATGTACAGTATATTAAATATAATTACTGTAGTTTTTGATAGTTTATTTACAGTATATATGACACATATTTGGTGTACTTTTTGATATTTTATGTACAGTATGTAATGTGTATTTACTGTACTTTTTGATATTTTATTTGCAGTATATAATAAACATTTGGTGTAATTTTTGATATTTTATGTACAGTATATTAAATATAATTACTGTAATTTTTGGTAGTTTATTTACAGTATATTACATATTATTACTGTAGTTTTTGATAGTTTATTTACAGTATATATAACACATATTTGGTGTACTTTTTGATATTTTATGTACAGTATGTAATGTATATTTAATGTACTTTTTGATATTTTATTTACAGTATATAATATAGATTTGGTGTAATTTTTGATATTTTATGTACAGTATATTAAATATAATTACTGTAATTTTTGATAGTTTATTTACAGTATATTACATATAATTACTGTAGTTTTTGATAGTTTATTTACAGTATATATAGCACATATTTGGTGTACTTTTTGATATTTTATGTACAGTATGTAATGTATATTTACTGAATTTTTGTTATTATATTTACAGTATATAATAAACATTTGGTGTAATTTTTGATATTTTATGTACAGTATATTAAATATAATTACTGTAGTTTTTGATAGTTTATTTACAGTATATATGACACATATTTGGTGTACTTTTTGATATTTTATGTACAGTATGTAATGTGTATTTACTGTACTTTTTGATATTTTATTTGCAGTATATAATATAGATATGGTGTAATTTTTGATATTTTATGTACAGTATATTAAATATAATTACTGTAATTTTTGATAGTTTATTTACAGTATTTTACACATAATTACTGTAGTTTTTGATAGTTTATTTACAGTATATATAACACATATTTGGTGTACTTTTTGATATTTTATGTACAGTATGTAATGTATATTTACTGTACTTTTTGATATTTTATTTACAGTATATAATATAGATTTGGTGTACTTTTTGATATTTTATGTACAGTATGTAATGTATATTTAATGTACTTTTTGATATTTCATTTACAGTATATAATATAGATTTGGTGTACTTTTTGATATTTTATGTACAGTATATTAAATATAATTACTGTAATTTTTGATGTTTTATGTACAGTATATTAAATATAATTACTGTAGTTTTTGATAGTTTATTTACAGTATATATGACACATATTTGGTGTACTTTTTGATATTTTATGTACAGTATGTAATGTGTATTTACTGTACTTTTTGATATTTTATTTGCAGTATATAATAAACATTTGGTGTAATTTTTGATATTTTATGTACAGTATATTAAATATAATTACTGTAATTTTTGGTAGTTTATTTACAGTATATTACATATTATTACTGTAGTTTTTGATAGTTTATTTACAGTATATATAACACATATTTGGTGTACATTTTGATATTTTATGTACAGTATGTAATGTATATTTAATGTACTTTTTGATATTTTATTTACAGTATATAATATAGATTTGGTGTAATTTTTGATATTTTATGTACAGTATATTAAATATAATTACTGTAATTTTTGATAGTTTATTTACAGTATATTACATATAATTACTGTAGTTTTTGATAGTTTATTTACAGTATATATAGCACATATTTGGTGTACTTTTTGATATTTTATGTACAGTATGTAATGTATATTTACTAAATTTTTGTTATTATATTTACAGTATATAATAAACATTTGGTGTAATTTTTGATATTTTATGTACAGTATATTAAATATAATTACTGTAGTTTTTGATAGTTTATTTACAGTATATATGACACATATTTGGTGTACTTTTTGATATTTTATGTACAGTATGTAATGTGTATTTACTGTACTTTTTGATATTTTATTTGCAGTATATAATATAGATATGGTGTAATTTTTGATATTTTATGTACAGTATATTAAATATAATTACTGTAATTTTTGATAGTTTATTTACAGTATTTTACACATAATTACTGTAGTTTTTGATAGTTTATTTACAGTATATATAACACATATTTGGTGTACTTTTTGATATTTTATGTACAGTATGTAATGTATATTTACTGTACTTTTTGATATTTTATTTACAGTATATAATATAGATTTGGTGTAATTTTTGATATTTTATGTACAGTATATTAAATATAATTACTGTAGTTTTTGATAGTTTATTTACAGTATATATAACACATATTTGGTGTACTTTTTGATATTTCATGTACAGTATGTAATGTATATTTACTGTACTTTTTGATATTTTATTTACAGTATATAATATAGATTTGGTGTAATTTTTGATATTTTATGTACAGTATATTAAATATAATTACTGTAATTTTTGATAGTTTATGTACAGCATATTACATATAATTACTGTAGTTTTTGATAGTTTATTTACAGTAAATGTAACACATATTTAGTGTACTTTTTGATATTTTATGGACAGTATGTAATGTATATTTACTGTACTTTTTGATATTTTATTTACAGTATATAATAGAGATTTGGGGTAATTTTTGATATTTTATGTACAGTATATTGAATATAATTACTGTAGTTTTTGATAGTTTATTTACAGTATATATAACACATATTTGGTGTACTTTTTGATATTTTATGTACAGTATGTAATGTATATTTACTGTACTTTTTGATATTTTATTTACAGTATATAATATAGATTTGGTGTAATTTTTGATATTTTATGTACAGTATATTAAATATAATTACTGTAATTTTTGGTAGTTTATTTACAGTGTATTACATATAATTACTGTAGTTTTTGATAGTTTATTTACAGTATATATAACACATATTTGGTGTACTTTTTGATATTTTATGTACAGTATGTAATGTATATTTAATGTACTTTTTGATATTTCATTTACAGTATATAATATAGATTTGGTGTAATTTTTGATATTTTATGTACAGTATATTAAATATAATTACTGTAATTTTTGATAGTTTATTTACAGTATATTACATATAATTACTGTAGTTTTTGATAGTTTATTTACAGTATATATAGCACATATTTGGTGTACTTTTTGATATTTTATGTACAGTATGTAATGTATATTTACTGTACTTTTTGATATTTTATGTACAGTATATTAAATATAATTATTGTAATTTTTGATAGTTTATTTACAGTATATTACATATAATTACTGTAGTTTTTGATAGTTTATTTACAGTATATATAACACATATTTGGTGTACTTTTTGATATTTTATGTACAGTATGTAATGTATATTTACTGTACTTTTTGATATTTTATGTACAGTATATTAAATATAATTACTGTAATTTTTGATGTTTTATGTACAGTATATTAAATATAATTACTGTAGTTTTTGATAGTTTATTTACAGTATATATGACACATATTTGGTGTACTTTTTGATATTTTATGTACAGTATGTAATGTGTATTTACTGTACTTTTTGATATTTTATTTGCAGTATATAATAAACATTTGGTGTAATTTTTGATATTTTATGTACAGTATATTAAATATAATTACTGTAATTTTTGGTAGTTTATTTACAGTATATTACATATTATTACTGTAGTTTTTGATAGTTTATTTACAGTATATATAACACATATTTGGTGTACTTTTTGATATTTTATGTACAGTATGTAATGTATATTTAATGTACTTTTTGATATTTTATTTACAGTATATAATATAGATTTGGTGTAATTTTTGATATTTTATGTACAGTATATTAAATATAATTACTGTAATTTTTGATAGTTTATTTACAGTATATTACATATAATTACTGTAGTTTTTGATAGTTTATTTACAGTATATATAGCACATATTTGGTGTACTTTTTGATATTTTATGTACAGTATGTAATGTATATTTACTGAATTTTTGTTATTATATTTACAGTATATAATAAACATTTGGTGTAATTTTTGATATTTTATGTACAGTATATTAAATATAATTACTGTAGTTTTTGATAGTTTATTTACAGTATATATGACACATATTTGGTGTACTTTTTGATATTTTATGTACAGTATGTAATGTGTATTTACTGTACTTTTTGATATTTTATTTGCAGTATATAATATAGATATGGTGTAATTTTTGATATTTTATGTACAGTATATTAAATATAATTACTGTAATTTTTGATAGTTTATTTACAGTATTTTACACATAATTACTGTAGTTTTTGATAGTTTATTTACAGTATATATAACACATATTTGGTGTACTTTTTGATATTTTATGTACAGTATGTAATGTATATTTACTGTACTTTTTGATATTTTATGTACAGTATATTAAATATAATTACTGTAATTTTTGATGTTTTATGTACAGTATATTAAATATAATTACTGTAGTTTTTGATAGTTTATTTACAGTATATATGACACATATTTGGTGTACTTTTTGATATTTTATGTACAGTATGTAATGTGTATTTACTGTACTTTTTGATATTTTATTTGCAGTATATAATAAACATTTGGTGTAATTTTTGATATTTTATGTACAGTATATTAAATATAATTACTGTAATTTTTGGTAGTTTATTTACAGTATATTACATATTATTACTGTAGTTTTTGATAGTTTATTTACAGTATATATAACACATATTTGGTGTACTTTTTGATATTTTATGTACAGTATGTAATGTATATTTAATGTACTTTTTGATATTTTATTTACAGTATATAATATAGATTTGGTGTAATTTTTGATATTTTATGTACAGTATATTAAATATAATTACTGTAATTTTTGATAGTTTATTTACAGTATATTACATATAATTACTGTAGTTTTTGATAGTTTATTTACAGTATATATAGCACATATTTGGTGTACTTTTTGATATTTTATGTACAGTATGTAATGTATATTTACTGAATTTTTGTTATTATATTTACAGTATATAATAAACATTTGGTGTAATTTTTGATATTTTATGTACAGTATATTAAATATAATTACTGTAGTTTTTGATAGTTTATTTACAGTATATATGACACATATTTGGTGTACTTTTTGATATTTTATGTACAGTATGTAATGTGTATTTACTGTACTTTTTGATATTTTATTTGCAGTATATAATATAGATATGGTGTAATTTTTGATATTTTATGTACAGTATATTAAATATAATTACTGTAATTTTTGATAGTTTATTTACAGTATTTTACACATAATTACTGTAGTTTTTGATAGTTTATTTACAGTATATATAACACATATTTGGTGTACTTTTTGATATTTTATGTACAGTATGTAATGTATATTTACTGTACTTTTTGATATTTTATTTACAGTATATAATATAGATTTGGTGTAATTTTTGATATTTTATGTACAGTATATTAAATATAATTACTGTAGTTTTTGATAGTTTATTTACAGTATATATAACACATATTTGGTGTACTTTTTGATATTTCATGTACAGTATGTAATGTATATTTACTGTACTTTTTGATATTTTATTTACAGTATATAATATAGATTTGGTGTAATTTTTGATATTTTATGTACAGTATATTAAATATAATTACTGTAATTTTTGATAGTTTATGTACAGCATATTACATATAATTACTGTAGTTTTTGATAGTTTATTTACAGTAAATGTAACACATATTTAGTGTACTTTTTGATATTTTATGGACAGTATGTAATGTATATTTACTGTACTTTTTGATATTTTATTTACAGTATATAATAGAGATTTGGGGTAATTTTTGATATTTTATGTACAGTATATTGAATATAATTACTGTAGTTTTTGATAGTTTATTTACAGTATATATAACACATATTTGGTGTACTTTTTGATATTTTATGTACAGTATGTAATGTATATTTACTGTACTTTTTGATATTTTATTTACAGTATATAATATAGATTTGGTGTAATTTTTGATATTTTATGTACAGTATATTAAATATAATTACTGTAATTTTTGGTAGTTTATTTACAGTGTATTACATATAATTACTGTAGTTTTTGATAGTTTATTTACAGTATATATAACACATATTTGGTGTACTTTTTGATATTTTATGTACAGTATGTAATGTATATTTAATGTACTTTTTGATATTTCATTTACAGTATATAATATAGATTTGGTGTAATTTTTGATATTTTATGTACAGTATATTAAATATAATTACTGTAATTTTTGATAGTTTATTTACAGTATATTACATATAATTACTGTAGTTTTTGATAGTTTATTTACAGTATATATAGCACATATTTGGTGTACTTTTTGATATTTTATGTACAGTATGTAATGTATATTTACTGTACTTTTTGATATTTTATGTACAGTATATTAAATATAATTATTGTAATTTTTGATAGTTTATTTACAGTATATTACATATAATTACTGTAGTTTTTGATAGTTTATTTACAGTATATATAACACATATTTGGTGTACTTTTTGATATTTTATGTACAGTATGTAATGTATATTTACTGTACTTTTTGATATTTTATGTACAGTATATTAAATATAATTACTGTAATTTTTGATGTTTTATGTACAGTATATTAAATATAATTACTGTAGTTTTTGATAGTTTATTTACAGTATATATGACACATATTTGGTGTACTTTTTGATATTTTATGTACAGTATGTAATGTGTATTTACTGTACTTTTTGATATTTTATTTGCAGTATATAATAAACATTTGGTGTAATTTTTGATATTTTATGTACAGTATATTAAATATAATTACTGTAATTTTTGGTAGTTTATTTACAGTATATTACATATTATTACTGTAGTTTTTGATAGTTTATTTACAGTATATATAACACATATTTGGTGTACTTTTTGATATTTTATGTACAGTATGTAATGTATATTTAATGTACTTTTTGATATTTTATTTACAGTATATAATATAGATTTGGTGTAATTTTTGATATTTTATGTACAGTATATTAAATATAATTACTGTAATTTTTGATAGTTTATTTACAGTATATTACATATAATTACTGTAGTTTTTGATAGTTTATTTACAGTATATATAGCACATATTTGGTGTACTTTTTGATATTTTATGTACAGTATGTAATGTATATTTACTGAATTTTTGTTATTATATTTACAGTATATAATAAACATTTGGTGTAATTTTTGATATTTTATGTACAGTATATTAAATATAATTACTGTAGTTTTTGATAGTTTATTTACAGTATATATGACACATATTTGGTGTACTTTTTGATATTTTATGTACAGTATGTAATGTGTATTTACTGTACTTTTTGATATTTTATTTGCAGTATATAATATAGATATGGTGTAATTTTTGATATTTTATGTACAGTATATTAAATATAATTACTGTAATTTTTGATAGTTTATTTACAGTATTTTACACATAATTACTGTAGTTTTTGATAGTTTATTTACAGTATATATAACACATATTTGGTGTACTTTTTGATATTTTATGTACAGTATGTAATGTATATTTACTGTACTTTTTGATATTTTATTTACAGTATATAATATAGATTTGGTGTAATTTTTGATATTTTATGTACAGTATATTAAATATAATTACTGTAGTTTTTGATAGTTTATTTACAGTATATATAACACATATTTGGTGTACTTTTTGATATTTCATGTACAGTATGTAATGTATATTTACTGTACTTTTTGATATTTTATTTACAGTATATAATATAGATTTGGTGTAATTTTTGATATTTTATGTACAGTATATTAAATATAATTACTGTAATTTTTGATAGTTTATGTACAGCATATTACATATAATTACTGTAGTTTTTGATAGTTTATTTACAGTATATATAGCACATATTTGGTGTACTTTTTGATATTTTATGTACAGTATGTAATGTATATTTACTGAATTTTTGTTATTATATTTACAGTATATAATAAACATTTGGTGTAATTTTTGATATTTTATGTACAGTATATTAAATATAATTACTGTAGTTTTTGATAGTTTATTTACAGTATATATGACACATATTTGGTGTACTTTTTGATATTTTATGTACAGTATGTAATGTGTATTTACTGTACTTTTTGATATTTTATTTGCAGTATATAATATAGATATGGTGTAATTTTTGATATTTTATGTACAGTATATTAAATATAATTACTGTAATTTTTGATAGTTTATTTACAGTATTTTACACATAATTACTGTAGTTTTTGATAGTTTATTTACAGTATATATAACACATATTTGGTGTACTTTTTGATATTTTATGTACAGTATGTAATGTATATTTACTGTACTTTTTGATATTTTATTTACAGTATATAATATAGATTTGGTGTAATTTTTGATATTTTATGTACAGTATATTAAATATAATTACTGTAGTTTTTGATAGTTTATTTACAGTATATATAACACATATTTGGTGTACTTTTTGATATTTCATGTACAGTATGTAATGTATATTTACTGTACTTTTTGATATTTTATTTACAGTATATAATATAGATTTGGTGTAATTTTTGATATTTTATGTACAGTATATTAAATATAATTACTGTAATTTTTGATAGTTTATGTACAGCATATTACATATAATTACTGTAGTTTTTGATAGTTTATTTACAGTAAATGTAACACATATTTAGTGTACTTTTTGATATTTTATGGACAGTATGTAATGTATATTTACTGTACTTTTTGATATTTTATTTACAGTATATAATAGAGATTTGGGGTAATTTTTGATATTTTATGTACAGTATATTGAATATAATTACTGTAGTTTTTGATAGTTTATTTACAGTATATATAACACATATTTGGTGTACTTTTTGATATTTTATGTACAGTATGTAATGTATATTTACTGTACTTTTTGATATTTTATTTACAGTATATAATATAGATTTGGTGTAATTTTTGATATTTTATGTACAGTATATTAAATATAATTACTGTAATTTTTGGTAGTTTATTTACAGTGTATTACATATAATTACTGTAGTTTTTGATAGTTTATTTACAGTATATATAACACATATTTGGTGTACTTTTTGATATTTTATGTACAGTATGTAATGTATATTTAATGTACTTTTTGATATTTCATTTACAGTATATAATATAGATTTGGTGTAATTTTTGATATTTTATGTACAGTATATTAAATATAATTACTGTAATTTTTGATAGTTTATTTACAGTATATTACATATAATTACTGTAGTTTTTGATAGTTTATTTACAGTATATATAGCACATATTTGGTGTACTTTTTGATATTTTATGTACAGTATGTAATGTATATTTACTGTACTTTTTGATATTTTATGTACAGTATATTAAATATAATTATTGTAATTTTTGATAGTTTATTTACAGTATATTACATATAATTACTGTAGTTTTTGATAGTTTATTTACAGTATATATAACACATATTTGGTGTACTTTTTGATATTTTATGTACAGTATGTAATGTATATTTACTGTACTTTTTGATATTTTATGTACAGTATATTAAATATAATTACTGTAATTTTTGATGTTTTATGTACAGTATATTAAATATAATTACTGTAGTTTTTGATAGTTTATTTACAGTATATATGACACATATTTGGTGTACTTTTTGATATTTTATGTACAGTATGTAATGTGTATTTACTGTACTTTTTGATATTTTATTTGCAGTATATAATAAACATTTGGTGTAATTTTTGATATTTTATGTACAGTATATTAAATATAATTACTGTAATTTTTGGTAGTTTATTTACAGTATATTACATATTATTACTGTAGTTTTTGATAGTTTATTTACAGTATATATAACACATATTTGGTGTACTTTTTGATATTTTATGTACAGTATGTAATGTATATTTAATGTACTTTTTGATATTTTATTTACAGTATATAATATAGATTTGGTGTAATTTTTGATATTTTATGTACAGTATATTAAATATAATTACTGTAATTTTTGATAGTTTATTTACAGTATATTACATATAATTACTGTAGTTTTTGATAGTTTATTTACAGTATATATAGCACATATTTGGTGTACTTTTTGATATTTTATGTACAGTATGTAATGTATATTTACTGAATTTTTGTTATTATATTTACAGTATATAATAAACATTTGGTGTAATTTTTGATATTTTATGTACAGTATATTAAATATAATTACTGTAGTTTTTGATAGTTTATTTACAGTATATATGACACATATTTGGTGTACTTTTTGATATTTTATGTACAGTATGTAATGTGTATTTACTGTACTTTTTGATATTTTATTTGCAGTATATAATATAGATATGGTGTAATTTTTGATATTTTATGTACAGTATATTAAATATAATTACTGTAATTTTTGATAGTTTATTTACAGTATTTTACACATAATTACTGTAGTTTTTGATAGTTTATTTACAGTATATATAACACATATTTGGTGTACTTTTTGATATTTTATGTACAGTATGTAATGTATATTTACTGTACTTTTTGATATTTTATTTACAGTATATAATATAGATTTGGTGTAATTTTTGATATTTTATGTACAGTATATTAAATATAATTACTGTAGTTTTTGATAGTTTATTTACAGTATATATAACACATATTTGGTGTACTTTTTGATATTTCATGTACAGTATGTAATGTATATTTACTGTACTTTTTGATATTTTATTTACAGTATATAATATAGATTTGGTGTAATTTTTGATATTTTATGTACAGTATATTAAATATAATTACTGTAATTTTTGATAGTTTATGTACAGCATATTACATATAATTACTGTAGTTTTTGATAGTTTATTTACAGTAAATGTAACACATATTTAGTGTACTTTTTGATATTTTATGGACAGTATGTAATGTATATTTACTGTACTTTTTGATATTTTATTTACAGTATATAATAGAGATTTGGGGTAATTTTTGATATTTTATGTACAGTATATTGAATATAATTACTGTAGTTTTTGATAGTTTATTTACAGTATATATAACACATATTTGGTGTACTTTTTGATATTTTATGTACAGTATGTAATGTATATTTACTGTACTTTTTGATATTTTATTTACAGTATATAATATAGATTTGGTGTAATTTTTGATATTTTATGTACAGTATATTAAATATAATTACTGTAATTTTTGATAGTTTATGTACAGTATATTACATATAATTACTGTAGTTTTTGATAGTTTATTTACAGTATATATAACACATATTTAGTGTACTTTTTGATATTTTATGTACAGTATGTAATGTATATTTACTGTACTTTTTGATATTTTATTTACAGTATATAATAAACATTTGGTGTAATTTTTGATATTTTATGTACAGTATATTAAATATAATTATTGTAGTTTTTGATAGTTTATTTACAGTATATATAACACATATTTGGTGTACTTTTTGATATTTTATGTACAGTATGTATTGTATATTTACTGTACTTTTTGATATTTTATTTACAGTATATAATACAGATTTGGTGTAATTTTTGATATTTTATGTACAGTATATTAAATATAATTACTATAGTTTTTGATAGTTTATGTACAGTATATTACATATAATTACTGTAGTTTTTGATAGTTTATTTACAGTATATATAACACATATTTGGTGTACTTTTTGATATTTTATGTACAGTACGTAATGTATATTTACTGTACTTTTTGATATTTTATTTACTGTATATAATATAGATTTGGTGTAATTTTTGATATTTTATGTACAGTATATTAAATATAATTACTGTAATTTTTGATAGTTTATTTACAGTATATTACATATAATTACTGTAGTTTTTGATAGTTTATTTACAGTATATATAACACATATTTGGTGTACTTTTTGATATTTTATGTACAGTATGTAATGTATATTTACTGTACTTTTTGATATTTTATGTACAGTATATTAAATATAATTACTGTAATTTTTGATACTTTATTTACAGTATATTACATATAAATACTGTAGTTTTTGATAGTTTATTTACAGTATATATAACACATATTTGGTGTACTTTTTGATATTTTATGTACAGTATGTAATGTATATTTACTGTACTTTTTGATATTTTATTTACAGTATATAATATAGATTTGGTGTAATTTTTGGTATTTTATGTACAGTATATTAAATATAATTACTGTAGTTTTTGATATTTTATTTACAGTATATATAACTCATATTTGCTGTACTTTTTGATATTTTATGTACAGTATGTAATGCATATTTACTGTACTATTTGATATTTTATTTACAGTATATAATAAACATTTGGTGTAATTTTAGATAGTTTATTTACAGTATATTAAGTATAATGACTGTAGTTTTTGATAGTTTATTTACAGTATATATGACACATATTTGGTGTACTTTTTGATATTTTATGTACAGTATGTATTGTATATTTACTGTACTTTTTGATATTTTATTTACAGTATATAATATAGATTTGGTGTAATTTTTGATATTTTATGTACAGTATATTAAATATAATTACTGTAATTTTTGATAGTTTATTTACAGTATATTACATATAATTACTGTAGTTTTTGATAGTTTATTTACAATATATATAACACATATTTGGTGTACTTTTTGATATTTTATGCACAGTATGTAATGTATATTTACTGTACTTTTTGACATTTTATTTACAGTATATAATATAGATTTGGTGTAATTTTTGATATTTTATGTACAGTATATTAAATATAATTACTGTAGTTTTTGATAGTTTATTTACAGTATATATAACACATATTTGGTGTACTTTTTGATATTTTATGTACAGTATGTAATGTATATTTACTGTACTTTTTGATATTTTATTTACAGTATATAATATAGATTTGGTGTAATTTTTGATATTTTATGTACAGTATATTAAATATAATTACTGTAATTTTTGATAGTTTATGTACAGTATATTACATATAATTACTGTAGTTTTTGATAGTTTATTTACAGTATATATAACACATATTTAGTGTACTTTTTGATATTTTATGTACAGTATGTAATGTATATTTACTGTACTTTTTGATATTTTATTTACAGTATATAATAAACATTTGGTGTAATTTTTGATATTTTATGTACAGTATATTAAATATAATTACTGTAGTTTTGATAGTTTATTTACAGTATATATAACACATATTTGGTGTACTTTTTGATATTTTATGTACAGTATGTAATGTATATTTACTGTACTTTTTGATATTTTATTTACAGTATATAATATAGATTTGGTGTAATTTTTGATATTTTATGTACAGTATATTAAATATACTTACTGTAATTTTTGATAGTTTATTTACAGTATATTACATATAATTACTGTAGTTTTTGATAGTTTATTTACAGTATATATAACACATATTTAGTGTAATTTTTGATATTTTATGTACAGTATGTAATGTATATTTACTGTACTTTTTGATATTTTATTTACAGTATATAATAAACATTTGGTGTAATTTTTGATATTTTATGTACAGTATATTAAATATAATTACTGTAGTTTTTGATAGTTTATTTACAGTATATATGACACATATTTGGTGTACTTTTTGATATTTTATGTACATTATGTAATGTGTATTTACTCTACTTTTTGATATTTTATTTACAGTATATAATATAGATTTGGTGTAATTTTTGATATTTTATGTACAGTATATTAAATATAATTACTGTAGTTTTTGATAGTTTATTTACAGTATATATAACACATATTTGGTGTACTTTTTGATATTTTATGTACAGTATGTAATGTATATTTACTGTACTTTTTGATATTTTATTTACAGTATATAATATAGATTTGGTGTAATTTTTGATATTTTATGTACAGTATATTAAATATAATTACTGTAGTTTTTGATAGTTTATTTACAGTATATATAACACATATTTGGTGTACTTTTTGATATTTCATGTACAGTATGTAATGTATATTTACTGTACTTTTTGATATTTTATTTACAGTATATAATATAGATTTGGTGTAATTTTTGATATTTTATGTACAGTATATTAAATATAATTACTGTAATTTTTGATAGTTTATGTACAGCATATTACATATAATTACTGTAGTTTTTGATAGTTTATTTACAGTAAATGTAACACATATTTAGTGTACTTTTTGATATTTTATGGACAGTATGTAATGTATATTTACTGTACTTTTTGATATTTTATTTACAGTATATAATAGAGATTTGGGGTAATTTTTGATATTTTATGTACAGTATATTGAATATAATTACTGTAGTTTTTGATAGTTTATTTACAGTATATATAACACATATTTGGTGTACTTTTTGATATTTTATGTACAGTATGTAATGTATATTTACTGTACTTTTTGATATTTTATTTACAGTATATAATATAGATTTGGTGTAATTTTTGATATTTTATGTACAGTATATTAAATATAATTACTGTAATTTTTGATAGTTTATGTACAGTATATTACATATAATTACTGTAGTTTTTGATAGTTTATTTACAGTATATATAACACATATTTAGTGTACTTTTTGATATTTTATGTACAGTATGTAATGTATATTTACTGTACTTTTTGATATTTTATTTACAGTATATAATAAACATTTGGTGTAATTTTTGATATTTTATGTACAGTATATTAAATATAATTATTGTAGTTTTTGATAGTTTATTTACAGTATATATAACACATATTTGGTGTACTTTTTGATATTTTATGTACAGTATGTATTGTATATTTACTGTACTTTTTGATATTTTATTTACAGTATATAATACAGATTTGGTGTAATTTTTGATATTTTATGTACAGTATTTTAAATATAATTACTATAGTTTTTGATAGTTTATGTACAGTATATTACATATAATTACTGTAGTTTTTGATAGTTTATTTACAGTATATATAACACATATTTGGTGTACTTTTTGATATTTTATGTACAGTACGTAATGTATATTTACTGTACTTTTTGATATTTTATTTACTGTATATAATATAGATTTGGTGTAATTTTTGATATTTTATGTACAGTATATTAAATATAATTACTGTAATTTTTGATAGTTTATTTACAGTATATTACATATAATTACTGTAGTTTTTGATAGTTTATTTACAGTATATATAACACATATTTGGTGTACTTTTTGATATTTTATGTACAGTATGTAATGTATATTTACTGTACTTTTTGATATTTTATGTACAGTATATTAAATATAATTACTGTAATTTTTGATACTTTATTTACAGTATATTACATATAAATACTGTAGTTTTTGATAGTTTATTTACAGTATATATAACACATATTTGGTGTACTTTTTGATATTTTATGTACAGTATGTAATGTATATTTACTGTACTTTTTGATATTTTATTTACAGTATATAATATAGATTTGGTGTAATTTTTGGTATTTTATGTACAGTATATTAAATATAATTACTGTAGTTTTTGATATTTTATTTACAGTATATATAACTCATATTTGCTGTACTTTTTGATATTTTATGTACAGTATGTAATGCATATTTACTGTACTATTTGATATTTTATTTACAGTATATAATAAACATTTGGTGTAATTTTAGATAGTTTATTTACAGTATATTAAGTATAATGACTGTAGTTTTTGATAGTTTATTTACAGTATATATGACACATATTTGGTGTACTTTTTGATATTTTATGTACAGTATGTATTGTATATTTACTGTACTTTTTGATATTTTATTTACAGTATATAATATAGATTTGGTGTAATTTTTGATATTTTATGTACAGTATATTAAATATAATTACTGTAATTTTTGATAGTTTATTTACAGTATATTACATATAATTACTGTAGTTTTTGATAGTTTATTTACAATATATATAACACATATTTGGTGTACTTTTTGATATTTTATGTAAAGTATGTAATGTATATTTACTGTACTTTTTGACATTTTATTTACAGTATATAATATAGATTTGGTGTAATTTTTGATATTTTATGTACAGTATATTAAATATAATTACTGTAGTTTTTGATAGTTTATTTACAGTATATATAACACATATTTGGTGTACTTTTTGATATTTTATGTACAGTATGTAATGTATATTTACTGTACTTTTTGATATTTTATTTACAGTATATAATATAGATTTGGGGTAATTTTTGATATTTTATGTACAGTATATTGAATATAATTACTGTAGTTTTTGATAGTTTATTTACAGTATATATAACACATATTTGGTGTACTTTTTGATATTTTATGTACAGTATGTAATGTATATTTACTGTACTTTTTGATATTTTATTTACAGTATATAATATAGATTTGGTGTAATTTTTGATATTTTATGTACAGTATATTAAATATAATTACTGTAATTTTTGATAGTTTATGTACAGTATATTACATATAATTACTGTAGTTTTTGATAGTTTATTTACAGTATATATAACACAGATTTGGTGTACTTTTTGATATTTTATGTACAGTATGTAATGTATATTTACTGTACTTTTTGATATTTTATTTACAGTATATAATAAACATTTGGTGTAATTTTTGATATTTTATGTACAGTATATTAAATATAATTACTGTAGTTTTGATAGTTTATTTACAGTATATATAACACATATTTGGTGTACTTTTTGATATTTTATGTACAGTATGTAATGTATATTTACTGTACTTTTTGATATTTTATTTACAGTATATAATATAGATTTGGTGTAATTTTTGATATTTTATGTACAGTATATTAAATATACTTACTGTAATTTTTGATAGTTTATTTACAGTATATTACATATAATTACTGTAGTTTTTGATAGTTTATTTACAGTATATATAACACATATTTAGTGTACTTTTTGATATTTTATGTACAGTATGTAATGTATATTTACTGTACTTTTTGATATTTTATTTACAGTATATAATAAACATTTGGTGTAATTTTTGATATTTTATGTACAGTATATTAAATATAATTACTGTAGTTTTTGATAGTTTATTTACAGTATATATGACACATATTTGGTGTACTTTTTGATATTTTATGTACATTATGTAATGTGTATTTACTCTACTTTTTGATATTTTATTTACAGTATATAATATAGATTTGGTGTAATTTTTGATATTTTATGTACAGTATATTAAATATAATTACTGTAGTTTTTGATAGTTTATTTACAGTATATATAACACATATTTGGTGTACTTTTTGATATTTTATGTACAGTATGTAATGTATATTTACTGTACTTTTTGATATTTTATTTACAGTATATAATAAACATTTGGTGTAATTTTTGATATTTTATGTACAGTATATTAAATATAATTATTGTAGTTTTTGATAGTTTATTTACAGTATATATAACACATATTTCGTGTACTTTTTGATATTTTATGTACAGTATGTATTGTATATTTACTGTACTTTTTGATATTTTATTTACAGTATATAATACAGATTTGGTGTAATTTTTGATATTTTATGTACAGTATATTAAATATAATTACTATAGTTTTTGATAGTTTACGTACAGTATATTACATATAATTACTGTAGTTTTTGATAGTTTATTTACAGTATATATAACACATATTTGGTGTACATTTTGATATTTTATGTACAGTACGTAATGTATATTTACTGTACTTTTTGATATTTTATTTACTGTATATAATATAGATTTGGTGTAATTTTTGATATTTTATGTACAGTATATTAAATATAATTACTGTAATTTTTGATAGTTTATTTACAGTATATTACATATAATTACTGTAGTTTTTGATAGTTTATTTACAGTATATATAACACAGATTTGGTGTACTTTTTGATATTTTATGTACAGTATGTAATGTATATTTACTGTACTTTTTGATATTTTATGTACAGTATATTAAATATAATTACTGTAATTTTTGATACTTTATTTACAGTATATTACATATAAATACTGTAGTTTTTGATAGTTTATTTACAGTATATATAACACATATTTGGTGTACTTTTTGATATTTTATGTACAGTATGTAATGTATATTTACTGTACTTTTTGATATTTTATTTACAGTATATAATATAGATTTGGTGTAATTTTTGGTATTTTATGTACAGTATATTAAATATAATTACTGTAGTTTTTGATATTTTATTTACAGTATATATAACTCATATTTGCTGTACTTTTTGATATTTTATGTACAGTATGTAATGCATATTTACTGTACTATTTGATATTTTATTTACAGTATATAATAAACATTTGGTGTAATTTTAGATAGTTTATTTACAGTATATTAAGTATAATGACTGTAGTTTTTGATAGTTTATTTACAGTATATATGACACATATTTGGTGTACTTTTTGATATTTTATGTACAGTATGTATTGTATATTTACTGTACTTTTTGATATTTTATTTACAGTATATAATATAGATTTGGTGTAATTTTTGATATTTTATGTACAGTATATTAAATATAATTACTGTAATTTTTGATAGTTTATTTACAGTATACTACATATAATTACTGTAGTTTTTGATAGTTTATTTACAATATATATAACACATATTTGGTGTACTTTTTGATATTTTATGTAAAGTATGTAATGTATATTTACTGTACTTTTTGACATTTTATTTACAGTATATAATATAGATTTGGTGTAATTTTTGATATTTTATGTACAGTATATTAAATATAATTACTGTAGTTTTTGATAGTTTATTTACAGTATATATAACACATATTTGGTGTACTTTTTGATATTTTATGTACAGTATGTAATGTATATTTACTGTACTTTTTGATATTTTATTTACAGTATATAATATAGATTTGGGGTAATTTTTGATATTTTATGTACAGTATATTGAATATAATTACTGTAGTTTTTGATAGTTTATTTACAGTATATATAACACATATTTGGTGTACTTTTTGATATTTTATGTACAGTATGTAATGTATATTTACTGTACTTTTTGATATTTTATTTACAGTATATAACATAGATTTGGTGTAATTTTTGATATTTTATGTACAGTATATTAAATATAATTACTGTAATTTTTGATAGTTTATGTACAGTATATTACATATAATTACTGTAGTTTTTGATAGTTTATTTACAGTATATATAACACATATTTAGTGTACTTTTTGATATTTTATGTACAGTATGTAATGTATATTTACTGTACTTTTTGATATTTTATTTACAGTATATAATAAACATTTGGTGTAATTTTTGATATTTTATGTACAGTATATTAAATATAATTACTGTAGTTTTGATAGTTTATTTACAGTATATATAACACATATTTGGTGTACTTTTTGATATTTTATGTACAGTATGTAATGTATATTTACTGTACTTTTTGATATTTTATTTACAGTATATAATATAGATTTGGTGTAATTTTTGATATTTTATGTACAGTATATTAAATATACTTACTGTAATTTTTGATAGTTTATTTACAGTATATTACATATAATTACTGTAGTTTTTGATAGTTTATTTACAGTATATATAACACATATTTAGTGTACTTTTTGATATTTTATGTACAGTATGTAATGTATATTTACTGTACTTTTTGATATTTTATTTACAGTATATAATAAACATTTGGTGTAATTTTTGATATTTTATGTACAGTATATTAAATATAATTACTGTAGTTTTTGATAGTTTATTTACAGTATATATGACACATATTTGGTGTACTTTTTGATATTTTATGTACATTATGTAATGTGTATTTACTCTACTTTTTGATATTTTATTTACAGTATATAATATAGATTTGGTGTAATTTTTGATATTTTATGTACAGTATATTAAATATAATTACTGTAGTTTTTGATAGTTTATTTACAGTATATATAACACATATTTGGTGTACTTTTTGATATTTTATGTACAGTATGTAATGTATATTTACTGTACTTTTTGATATTTTATTTACAGTATATAATATAGATTTGGTGTAATTTTTGATATTTTATGTACAGTATATTAAATATAATTACTGTAGTTTTTGATAGTTTATTTACAGTATATATAACACATATTTGGTGTACTTTTTGATATTTCATGTACAGTATGTAATGTATATTTACTGTACTTTTTGATATTTTATTTACAGTATATAATATAGATTTGGTGTAATTTTTGATATTTTATGTACAGTATATTAAATATAATTACTGTAATTTTTGATAGTTTATGTACAGCATATTACATATAATTACTGTAGTTTTTGATAGTTTATTTACAGTAAATGTAACACATATTTAGTGTACTTTTTGATATTTTATGGACAGTATGTAATGTATATTTACTGTACTTTTTGATATTTTATTTACAGTATATAATAGAGATTTGGGGTAATTTTTGATATTTTATGTACAGTATATTGAATATAATTACTGTAGTTTTTGATAGTTTATTTACAGTATATATAACACATATTTGGTGTACTTTTTGATATTTTATGTACAGTATGTAATGTATATTTACTGTACTTTTTGATATTTTATTTACAGTATATAATATAGATTTGGTGTAATTTTTGATATTTTATGTACAGTATATTAAATATAATTACTGTAATTTTTGATAGTTTATGTACAGTATATTACATATAATTACTGTAGTTTTTGATAGTTTATTTACAGTATATATAACACATATTTAGTGTACTTTTTGATATTTTATGTACAGTATGTAATGTATATTTACTGTACTTTTTGATATTTTATTTACAGTATATAATAAACATTTGGTGTAATTTTTGATATTTTATGTACAGTATATTAAATATAATTATTGTAGTTTTTGATAGTTTATTTACAGTATATATAACACATATTTGGTGTACTTTTTGATATTTTATGTACAGTATGTATTGTATATTTACTGTACTTTTTGATATTTTATTTACAGTATATAATACAGATTTGGTGTAATTTTTGATATTTTATGTACAGTATTTTAAATATAATTACTATAGTTTTTGATAGTTTATGTACAGTATATTACATATAATTACTGTAGTTTTTGATAGTTTATTTACAGTATATATAACACATATTTGGTGTACTTTTTGATATTTTATGTACAGTACGTAATGTATATTTACTGTACTTTTTGATATTTTATTTACTGTATATAATATAGATTTGGTGTAATTTTTGATATTTTATGTACAGTATATTAAATATAATTACTGTAATTTTTGATAGTTTATTTACAGTATATTACATATAATTACTGTAGTTTTTGATAGTTTATTTACAGTATATATAACACATATTTGGTGTACTTTTTGATATTTTATGTACAGTATGTAATGTATATTTACTGTACTTTTTGATATTTTATGTACAGTATATTAAATATAATTACTGTAATTTTTGATACTTTATTTACAGTATATTACATATAAATACTGTAGTTTTTGATAGTTTATTTACAGTATATATAACACATATTTGGTGTACTTTTTGATATTTTATGTACAGTATGTAATGTATATTTACTGTACTTTTTGATATTTTATTTACAGTATATAATATAGATTTGGTGTAATTTTTGGTATTTTATGTACAGTATATTAAATATAATTACTGTAGTTTTTGATATTTTATTTACAGTATATATAACTCATATTTGCTGTACTTTTTGATATTTTATGTACAGTATGTAATGCATATTTACTGTACTATTTGATATTTTATTTACAGTATATAATAAACATTTGGTGTAATTTTAGATAGTTTATTTACAGTATATTAAGTATAATGACTGTAGTTTTTGATAGTTTATTTACAGTATATATGACACATATTTGGTGTACTTTTTGATATTTTATGTACAGTATGTATTGTATATTTACTGTACTTTTTGATATTTTATTTACAGTATATAATATAGATTTGGTGTAATTTTTGATATTTTATGTACAGTATATTAAATATAATTACTGTAATTTTTGATAGTTTATTTACAGTATATTACATATAATTACTGTAGTTTTTGATAGTTTATTTACAATATATATAACACATATTTGGTGTACTTTTTGATATTTTATGTAAAGTATGTAATGTATATTTACTGTACTTTTTGACATTTTATTTACAGTATATAATATAGATTTGGTGTAATTTTTGATATTTTATGTACAGTATATTAAATATAATTACTGTAGTTTTTGATAGTTTATTTACAGTATATATAACACATATTTGGTGTACTTTTTGATATTTTATGTACAGTATGTAATGTATATTTACTGTACTTTTTGATATTTTATTTACAGTATATAATATAGATTTGGGGTAATTTTTGATATTTTATGTACAGTATATTGAATATAATTACTGTAGTTTTTGATAGTTTATTTACAGTATATATAACACATATTTGGTGTACTTTTTGATATTTTATGTACAGTATGTAATGTATATTTACTGTACTTTTTGATATTTTATTTACAGTATATAATATAGATTTGGTGTAATTTTTGATATTTTATGTACAGTATATTAAATATAATTACTGTAATTTTTGATAGTTTATGTACAGTATATTACATATAATTACTGTAGTTTTTGATAGTTTATTTACAGTATATATAACACAGATTTGGTGTACTTTTTGATATTTTATGTACAGTATGTAATGTATATTTACTGTACTTTTTGATATTTTATTTACAGTATATAATAAACATTTGGTGTAATTTTTGATATTTTATGTACAGTATATTAAATATAATTACTGTAGTTTTGATAGTTTATTTACAGTATATATAACACATATTTGGTGTACTTTTTGATATTTTATGTACAGTATGTAATGTATATTTACTGTACTTTTTGATATTTTATTTACAGTATATAATATAGATTTGGTGTAATTTTTGATATTTTATGTACAGTATATTAAATATACTTACTGTAATTTTTGATAGTTTATTTACAGTATATTACATATAATTACTGTAGTTTTTGATAGTTTATTTACAGTATATATAACACATATTTAGTGTACTTTTTGATATTTTATGTACAGTATGTAATGTATATTTACTGTACTTTTTGATATTTTATTTACAGTATATAATAAACATTTGGTGTAATTTTTGATATTTTATGTACAGTATATTAAATATAATTACTGTAGTTTTTGATAGTTTATTTACAGTATATATGACACATATTTGGTGTACTTTTTGATATTTTATGTACATTATGTAATGTGTATTTACTCTACTTTTTGATATTTTATTTACAGTATATAATATAGATTTGGTGTAATTTTTGATATTTTATGTACAGTATATTAAATATAATTACTGTAGTTTTTGATAGTTTATTTACAGTATATATAACACATATTTGGTGTACTTTTTGATATTTTATGTACAGTATGTAATGTATATTTACTGTACTTTTTGATATTTTATTTACAGTATATAATAAACATTTGGTGTAATTTTTGATATTTTATGTACAGTATATTAAATATAATTATTGTAGTTTTTGATAGTTTATTTACAGTATATATAACACATATTTCGTGTACTTTTTGATATTTTATGTACAGTATGTATTGTATATTTACTGTACTTTTTGATATTTTATTTACAGTATATAATACAGATTTGGTGTAATTTTTGATATTTTATGTACAGTATATTAAATATAATTACTATAGTTTTTGATAGTTTACGTACAGTATATTACATATAATTACTGTAGTTTTTGATAGTTTATTTACAGTATATATAACACATATTTGGTGTACATTTTGATATTTTATGTACAGTACGTAATGTATATTTACTGTACTTTTTGATATTTTATTTACTGTATATAATATAGATTTGGTGTAATTTTTGATATTTTATGTACAGTATATTAAATATAATTACTGTAATTTTTGATAGTTTATTTACAGTATATTACATATAATTACTGTAGTTTTTGATAGTTTATTTACAGTATATATAACACAGATTTGGTGTACTTTTTGATATTTTATGTACAGTATGTAATGTATATTTACTGTACTTTTTGATATTTTATGTACAGTATATTAAATATAATTACTGTAATTTTTGATACTTTATTTACAGTATATTACATATAAATACTGTAGTTTTTGATAGTTTATTTACAGTATATATAACACATATTTGGTGTACTTTTTGATATTTTATGTACAGTATGTAATGTATATTTACTGTACTTTTTGATATTTTATTTACAGTATATAATATAGATTTGGTGTAATTTTTGGTATTTTATGTACAGTATATTAAATATAATTACTGTAGTTTTTGATATTTTATTTACAGTATATATAACTCATATTTGCTGTACTTTTTGATATTTTATGTACAGTATGTAATGCATATTTACTGTACTATTTGATATTTTATTTACAGTATATAATAAACATTTGGTGTAATTTTAGATAGTTTATTTACAGTATATTAAGTATAATGACTGTAGTTTTTGATAGTTTATTTACAGTATATATGACACATATTTGGTGTACTTTTTGATATTTTATGTACAGTATGTATTGTATATTTACTGTACTTTTTGATATTTTATTTACAGTATATAATATAGATTTGGTGTAATTTTTGATATTTTATGTACAGTATATTAAATATAATTACTGTAATTTTTGATAGTTTATTTACAGTATACTACATATAATTACTGTAGTTTTTGATAGTTTATTTACAATATATATAACACATATTTGGTGTACTTTTTGATATTTTATGTAAAGTATGTAATGTATATTTACTGTACTTTTTGACATTTTATTTACAGTATATAATATAGATTTGGTGTAATTTTTGATATTTTATGTACAGTATATTAAATATAATTACTGTAGTTTTTGATAGTTTATTTACAGTATATATAACACATATTTGGTGTACTTTTTGATATTTTATGTACAGTATGTAATGTATATTTACTGTACTTTTTGATATTTTATTTACAGTATATAATATAGATTTGGGGTAATTTTTGATATTTTATGTACAGTATATTGAATATAATTACTGTAGTTTTTGATAGTTTATTTACAGTATATATAACACATATTTGGTGTACTTTTTGATATTTTATGTACAGTATGTAATGTATATTTACTGTACTTTTTGATATTTTATTTACAGTATATAACATAGATTTGGTGTAATTTTTGATATTTTATGTACAGTATATTAAATATAATTACTGTAATTTTTGATAGTTTATGTACAGTATATTACATATAATTACTGTAGTTTTTGATAGTTTATTTACAGTATATATAACACATATTTAGTGTACTTTTTGATATTTTATGTACAGTATGTAATGTATATTTACTGTACTTTTTGATATTTTATTTACAGTATATAATAAACATTTGGTGTAATTTTTGATATTTTATGTACAGTATATTAAATATAATTACTGTAGTTTTGATAGTTTATTTACAGTATATATAACACATATTTGGTGTACTTTTTGATATTTTATGTACAGTATGTAATGTATATTTACTGTACTTTTTGATATTTTATTTACAGTATATAATATAGATTTGGTGTAATTTTTGATATTTTATGTACAGTATATTAAATATACTTACTGTAATTTTTGATAGTTTATTTACAGTATATTACATATAATTACTGTAGTTTTTGATAGTTTATTTACAGTATATATAACACATATTTAGTGTACTTTTTGATATTTTATGTACAGTATGTAATGTATATTTACTGTACTTTTTGATATTTTATTTACAGTATATAATAAACATTTGGTGTAATTTTTGATATTTTATGTACAGTATATTAAATATAATTACTGTAGTTTTTGATAGTTTATTTACAGTATATATGACACATATTTGGTGTACTTTTTGATATTTTATGTACATTATGTAATGTGTATTTACTCTACTTTTTGATATTTTATTTACAGTATATAATATAGATTTGGTGTAATTTTTGATATTTTATGTACAGTATATTAAATATAATTACTGTAGTTTTTGATAGTTTATTTACAGTATATATAACACATATTTGGTGTACTTTTTGATATTTTATGTACAGTATGTAATGTATATTTACTGTACTTTTTGATATTTTATTTACAGTATATAATAAACATTTGGTGTAATTTTTGATATTTTATGTACAGTATATTAAATATAATTATTGTAGTTTTTGATAGTTTATTTACAGTATATATAACACATATTTGGTGTACTTTTTGATATTTTATGTACAGTATGTATTGTATATTTACTGTACTTTTTGATATTTTATTTACAGTATATAATACAGATTTGGTGTAATTTTTGATATTTTATGTACAGTATATTAAATATAATTACTATAGTTTTTGATAGTTTACGTACAGTATATTACATATAATTACTGTAGTTTTTGATAGTTTATTTACAGTATATATAACACATATTTGGTGTACTTTTTGATATTTTATGTACAGTACGTAATGTATATTTACTGTACTTTTTGATATTTTATTTACTGTATATAATATAGATTTGGTGTAATTTTTGATATTTTATGTACAGTATATTAAATATAATTACTGTAATTTTTGATAGTTTATTTACAGTATATTACATATAATTACTGTAGTTTTTGATAGTTTATTTACAGTATATATAACACAGATTTGGTGTACTTTTTGATATTTTATGTACAGTATGTAATGTATATTTACTGTACTTTTTGATATTTTATGTACAGTATATTAAATATAATTACTGTAATTTTTGATACTTTATTTACAGTATATTACATATAAATACTGTAGTTTTTGATAGTTTATTTACAGTATATATAACACATATTTGGTGTACTTTTTGATATTTTATGTACAGTATGTAATGTATATTTACTGTACTTTTTGATATTTTATTTACAGTATATAATATAGATTTGGTGTAATTTTTGGTATTTTATGTACAGTATATTAAATATAATTACTGTAGTTTTTGATATTTTATTTACAGTATATATAACTCATATTTGCTGTACGTTTTGATATTTTATGTACAGTATGTAATGCATATTTACTGTACTATTTGATATTTTATTTACAGTATATAATAAACATTTGGTGTAATTTTAGATAGTTTATTTACAGTATATTAAGTATAATGACTGTAGTTTTTGATAGTTTATTTACAGTATATATGACACATATTTGGTGTACTTTTTGATATTTTATGTACAGTATGTATTGTATATTTACTGTACTTTTTGATATTTTATTTACAGTATATAATATAGATTTGGTGTAATTTTTGATATTTTATGTACAGTATATTAAATATAATTACTGTAATTTTTGATAGTTTATTTACAGTATATTACATATAATTACTGTAGTTTTTGATAGTTTATTTACAATATATATAACACATATTTGGTGTACTTTTTGATATTTTATGTACAGTATGTAATGTATATTTACTGTACTTTTTGACATTTTATTTACAGTATATAATATAGATTTGGTGTAATTTTTGATATTTTATGTACAGTATATTAAATATAATTACTGTAGTTTTTGATAGTTTATTTACAGTATATATAACACATATTTGGTGTACTTTTTGATATTTTATGTACAGTATGTAATGTATATTTACTGTACTTTTTGATATTTTATTTACAGTATATAATATAGATTTGGGGTAATTTTTGATATTTTATGTACAGTATATTGAATATAATTACTGTAGTTTTTGATAGTTTATTTACAGTATATATAACACATATTTGGTGTACTTTTTGATATTTTATGTACAGTATGTAATGTATATTTACTGTACTTTTTGATATTTTATTTACAGTATATAATATAGATTTGGTGTAATTTTTGATATTTTATGTACAGTATATTAAATATAATTACTGTAATTTTTGATAGTTTATGTACAGTATATTACATATAATTACTGTAGTTTTTGATAGTTTATTTACAGTATATATAACACATATTTAGTGTACTTTTTGATATTTTATGTACAGTATGTAATGTATATTTACTGTACTTTTTGATATTTTATTTACAGTATATAATAAACATTTGGTGTAATTTTTGATATTTTATGTACAGTATATTAAATATAATTACTGTAGTTTTGATAGTTTATTTACAGTATATATAACACATATTTGGTGTACTTTTTGATATTTTATGTACAGTATGTAATGTATATTTACTGTACTTTTTGATATTTTATTTACAGTATATAATATAGATTTGGTGTAATTTTTGATATTTTATGTACAGTATATTAAATATACTTACTGTAATTTTTGATAGTTTATTTACAGTATATTACATATAATTACTGTAGTTTTTGATAGTTTATTTACAGTATATATAACACATATTTAGTGTACTTTTTGATATTTTATGTACAGTATGTAATGTATATTTACTGTACTTTTTGATATTTTATTTACAGTATATAATAAACATTTGGTGTAATTTTTGATATTTTATGTACAGTATATTAAATATAATTACTGTAGTTTTTGATAGTTTATTTACAGTATATATGACACATATTTGGTGTACTTTTTGATATTTTATGTACATTATGTAATGTGTATTTACTCTACTTTTTGATATTTTATTTACAGTATATAATATAGATTTGGTGTAATTTTTGATATTTTATGTACAGTATATTAAATATAATTACTGTAGTTTTTGATAGTTTATTTACAGTATATATAACACATATTTGGTGTACTTTTTGATATTTTATGTACAGTATGTAATGTATATTTACTGTACTTTTTGATATTTTATTTACAGTATATAATATAGATTTGGGGTAATTTTTGATATTTTATGTACAGTATATTGAATATAATTACTGTAGTTTTTGATAGTTTATTTACAGTATATATAACACATATTTGGTGTACTTTTTGATATTTTATGTACAGTATGTAATGTATATTTACTGTACTTTTTGATATTTTATTTACAGTATATAACATAGATTTGGTGTAATTTTTGATATTTTATGTACAGTATATTAAATATAATTACTGTAATTTTTGATAGTTTATGTACAGTATATTACATATAATTACTGTAGTTTTTGATAGTTTATTTACAGTATATATAACACATATTTAGTGTACTTTTTGATATTTTATGTACAGTATGTAATGTATATTTACTGTACTTTTTGATATTTTATTTACAGTATATAATAAACATTTGGTGTAATTTTTGATATTTTATGTACAGTATATTAAATATAATTACTGTAGTTTTGATAGTTTATTTACAGTATATATAACACATATTTGGTGTACTTTTTGATATTTTATGTACAGTATGTAATGTATATTTACTGTACTTTTTGATATTTTATTTACAGTATATAATATAGATTTGGTGTAATTTTTGATATTTTATGTACAGTATATTAAATATACTTACTGTAATTTTTGATAGTTTATTTACAGTATATTACATATAATTACTGTAGTTTTTGATAGTTTATTTACAGTATATATAACACATATTTAGTGTACTTTTTGATATTTTATGTACAGTATGTAATGTATATTTACTGTACTTTTTGATATTTTATTTACAGTATATAATAAACATTTGGTGTAATTTTTGATATTTTATGTACAGTATATTAAATATAATTACTGTAGTTTTTGATAGTTTATTTACAGTATATATGACACATATTTGGTGTACTTTTTGATATTTTATGTACATTATGTAATGTGTATTTACTCTACTTTTTGATATTTTATTTACAGTATATAATATAGATTTGGTGTAATTTTTGGTATTTTATGTACAGTATATTAAATATAATTACTGTAGTTTTTGATATTTTATTTACAGTATATATAACTCATATTTGCTGTACTTTTTGATATTTTATGTACAGTATGTAATGCATATTTACTGTACTATTTGATATTTTATTTACAGTATATAATAAACATTTGGTGTAATTTTAGATAGTTTATTTACAGTATATTAAGTATAATGACTGTAGTTTTTGATAGTTTATTTACAGTATATATGACACATATTTGGTGTACTTTTTGATATTTTATGTACAGTATGTATTGTATATTTACTGTACTTTTTGATATTTTATTTACAGTATATAATATAGATTTGGTGTAATTTTTGATATTTTATGTACAGTATATTAAATATAATTACTGTAATTTTTGATAGTTTATTTACAGTATATTACATATAATTACTGTAGTTTTTGATAGTTTATTTACAATATATATAACACATATTTGGTGTACTTTTTGATATTTTATGTACAGTATGTAATGTATATTTACTGTACTTTTTGACATTTTATTTACAGTATATAATATAGATTTGGTGTAATTTTTGATATTTTATGTACAGTATATTAAATATAATTACTGTAGTTTTTGATAGTTTATTTACAGTATATATAACACATATTTGGTGTACTTTTTGATATTTTATGTACAGTATGTAATGTATATTTACTGTACTTTTTGATATTTTATTTACAGTATATAATATAGATTTGGGGTAATTTTTGATATTTTATGTACAGTATATTGAATATAATTACTGTAGTTTTTGATAGTTTATTTACAGTATATATAACACATATTTGGTGTACTTTTTGATATTTTATGTACAGTATGTAATGTATATTTACTGTACTTTTTGATATTTTATTTACAGTATATAATATAGATTTGGTGTAATTTTTGATATTTTATGTACAGTATATTAAATATAATTACTGTAATTTTTGATAGTTTATGTACAGTATATTACATATAATTACTGTAGTTTTTGATAGTTTATTTACAGTATATATAACACATATTTAGTGTACTTTTTGATATTTTATGTACAGTATGTAATGTATATTTACTGTACTTTTTGATATTTTATTTACAGTATATAATAAACATTTGGTGTAATTTTTGATATTTTATGTACAGTATATTAAATATAATTACTGTAGTTTTGATAGTTTATTTACAGTATATATAACACATATTTGGTGTACTTTTTGATATTTTATGTACAGTATGTAATGTATATTTACTGTACTTTTTGATATTTTATTTACAGTATATAATATAGATTTGGTGTAATTTTTGATATTTTATGTACAGTATATTAAATATACTTACTGTAATTTTTGATAGTTTATTTACAGTATATTACATATAATTACTGTAGTTTTTGATAGTTTATTTACAGTATATATAACACATATTTAGTGTACTTTTTGATATTTTATGTACAGTATGTAATGTATATTTACTGTACTTTTTGATATTTTATTTACAGTATATAATAAACATTTGGTGTAATTTTTGATATTTTATGTACAGTATATTAAATATAATTACTGTAGTTTTTGATAGTTTATTTACAGTATATATGACACATATTTGGTGTACTTTTTGATATTTTATGTACATTATGTAATGTGTATTTACTCTACTTTTTGATATTTTATTTACAGTATATAATATAGATTTGGTGTAATTTTTGATATTTTATGTACAGTATATTAAATATAATTACTGTAGTTTTTGATAGTTTATTTACAGTATATATAACACATATTTGGTGTACTTTTTGATATTTTATGTACAGTATGTAATGTATATTTACTGTACTTTTTGATATTTTATTTACAGTATATAATATAGATTTGGGGTAATTTTTGATATTTTATGTACAGTATATTGAATATAATTACTGTAGTTTTTGATAGTTTATTTACAGTATATATAACACATATTTGGTGTACTTTTTGATATTTTATGTACAGTATGTAATGTATATTTACTGTACTTTTTGATATTTTATTTACAGTATATAACATAGATTTGGTGTAATTTTTGATATTTTATGTACAGTATATTAAATATAATTACTGTAATTTTTGATAGTTTATGTACAGTATATTACATATAATTACTGTAGTTTTTGATAGTTTATTTACAGTATATATAACACATATTTAGTGTACTTTTTGATATTTTATGTACAGTATGTAATGTATATTTACTGTACTTTTTGATATTTTATTTACAGTATATAATAAACATTTGGTGTAATTTTTGATATTTTATGTACAGTATATTAAATATAATTACTGTAGTTTTGATAGTTTATTTACAGTATATATAACACATATTTGGTGTACTTTTTGATATTTTATGTACAGTATGTAATGTATATTTACTGTACTTTTTGATATTTTATTTACAGTATATAATATAGATTTGGTGTAATTTTTGATATTTTATGTACAGTATATTAAATATACTTACTGTAATTTTTGATAGTTTATTTACAGTATATTACATATAATTACTGTAGTTTTTGATAGTTTATTTACAGTATATATAACACATATTTAGTGTACTTTTTGATATTTTATGTACAGTATGTAATGTATATTTACTGTACTTTTTGATATTTTATTTACAGTATATAATAAACATTTGGTGTAATTTTTGATATTTTATGTACAGTATATTAAATATAATTACTGTAGTTTTTGATAGTTTATTTACAGTATATATGACACATATTTGGTGTACTTTTTGATATTTTATGTACATTATGTAATGTGTATTTACTCTACTTTTTGATATTTTATTTACAGTATATAATATAGATTTGGTGTAATTTTTGATATTTTATGTACAGTATATTAAATATAATTACTGTAGTTTTTGATAGTTTATTTACAGTATATATAACACATATTTGGTGTACTTTTTGATATTTTATGTACAGTATGTAATGTATATTTACTGTACTTTTTGATATTTTATTTACAGTATATAATAAACATTTGGTGTAATTTTTGATATTTTATGTACAGTATATTAAATATAATTATTGTAGTTTTTGATAGTTTATTTACAGTATATATAACACATATTTGGTGTACTTTTTGATATTTTATGTACAGTATGTATTGTATATTTACTGTACTTTTTGATATTTTATTTACAGTATATAATACAGATTTGGTGTAATTTTTGATATTTTATGTACAGTATATTAAATATAATTACTATAGTTTTTGATAGTTTACGTACAGTATATTACATATAATTACTGTAGTTTTTGATAGTTTATTTACAGTATATATAACACATATTTGGTGTACTTTTTGATATTTTATGTACAGTACGTAATGTATATTTACTGTACTTTTTGATATTTTATTTACTGTATATAATATAGATTTGGTGTAATTTTTGATATTTTATGTACAGTATATTAAATATAATTACTGTAATTTTTGATAGTTTATTTACAGTATATTACATATAATTACTGTAGTTTTTGATAGTTTATTTACAGTATATATAACACAGATTTGGTGTACTTTTTGATATTTTATGTACAGTATGTAATGTATATTTACTGTACTTTTTGATATTTTATGTACAGTATATTAAATATAATTACTGTAATTTTTGATACTTTATTTACAGTATATTACATATAAATACTGTAGTTTTTGATAGTTTATTTACAGTATATATAACACATATTTGGTGTACTTTTTGATATTTTATGTACAGTATGTAATGTATATTTACTGTACTTTTTGATATTTTATTTACAGTATATAATATAGATTTGGTGTAATTTTTGGTATTTTATGTACAGTATATTAAATATAATTACTGTAGTTTTTGATATTTTATTTACAGTATATATAACTCATATTTGCTGTACTTTTTGATATTTTATGTACAGTATGTAATGCATATTTACTGTACTATTTGATATTTTATTTACAGTATATAATAAACATTTGGTGTAATTTTAGATAGTTTATTTACAGTATATTAAGTATAATGACTGTAGTTTTTGATAGTTTATTTACAGTATATATGACACATATTTGGTGTACTTTTTGATATTTTATGTACAGTATGTATTGTATATTTACTGTACTTTTTGATATTTTATTTACAGTATATAATATAGATTTGGTGTAATTTTTGATATTTTATGTACAGTATATTAAATATAATTACTGTAATTTTTGATAGTTTATTTACAGTATATTACATATAATTACTGTAGTTTTTGATAGTTTATTTACAATATATATAACACATATTTGGTGTACTTTTTGATATTTTATGTACAGTATGTAATGTATATTTACTGTACTTTTTGACATTTTATTTACAGTATATAATATAGATTTGGTGTAATTTTTGATATTTTATGTACAGTATATTAAATATAATTACTGTAGTTTTTGATAGTTTATTTACAGTATATATAACACATATTTGGTGTACTTTTTGATATTTTATGTACAGTATGTAATGTATATTTACTGTACTTTTTGATATTTTATTTACAGTATATAATATAGATTTGGGGTAATTTTTGATATTTTATGTACAGTATATTGAATATAATTACTGTAGTTTTTGATAGTTTATTTACAGTATATATAACACATATTTGGTGTACTTTTTGATATTTTATGTACAGTATGTAATGTATATTTACTGTACTTTTTGATATTTTATTTACAGTATATAATATAGATTTGGTGTAATTTTTGATATTTTATGTACAGTATATTAAATATAATTACTGTAATTTTTGATAGTTTATGTACAGTATATTACATATAATTACTGTAGTTTTTGATAGTTTATTTACAGTATATATAACACATATTTAGTGTACTTTTTGATATTTTATGTACAGTATGTAATGTATATTTACTGTACTTTTTGATATTTTATTTACAGTATATAATAAACATTTGGTGTAATTTTTGATATTTTATGTACAGTATATTAAATATAATTACTGTAGTTTTGATAGTTTATTTACAGTATATATAACACATATTTGGTGTACTTTTTGATATTTTATGTACAGTATGTAATGTATATTTACTGTACTTTTTGATATTTTATTTACAGTATATAATATAGATTTGGTGTAATTTTTGATATTTTATGTACAGTATATTAAATATACTTACTGTAATTTTTGATAGTTTATTTACAGTATATTACATATAATTACTGTAGTTTTTGATAGTTTATTTACAGTATATATAACACATATTTAGTGTACTTTTTGATATTTTATGTACAGTATGTAATGTATATTTACTGTACTTTTTGATATTTTATTTACAGTATATAATAAACATTTGGTGTAATTTTTGATATTTTATGTACAGTATATTAAATATAATTACTGTAGTTTTTGATAGTTTATTTACAGTATATATGACACATATTTGGTGTACTTTTTGATATTTTATGTACATTATGTAATGTGTATTTACTCTACTTTTTGATATTTTATTTACAGTATATAATATAGATTTGGTGTAATTTTTGATATTTTATGTACAGTATATTAAATATAATTACTGTAGTTTTTGATAGTTTATTTACAGTATATATAACACATATTTGGTGTACTTTTTGATATTTTATGTACAGTATGTAATGTATATTTACTGTACTTTTTGATATTTTATTTACAGTATATAATATAGATTTGGTGTAATTTTTGATATTTTATGTACAGTATATTAAATATAATTACTGTAGTTTTTGATAGTTTATTTACAGTATATATAACACATATTTGGTGTACTTTTTGATATTTCATGTACAGTATGTAATGTATATTTACTGTACTTTTTGATATTTTATTTACAGTATATAATATAGATTTGGTGTAATTTTTGATATTTTATGTACAGTATATTAAATATAATTACTGTAATTTTTGATAGTTTATGTACAGCATATTACATATAATTACTGTAGTTTTTGATAATTTATTTACAGTATATGTAACACATATTTAGTGTACTTTTTGATATTTTATGGACAGTATGTAATGTATATTTACTGTACTTTTTGATATTTTATTTACAGTATATAATAAACATTTGGTGTAATTTTTGATATTTTATGTACAGTATATTAAATATAATTACTGTAGTTTTGATAGTTTATTTACAGTATATATAACACATATTTGGTGTACTTTTTGATATTTCATGTACAGTATGTAATGTATATTTACTGTACATTTTGATATTTTATTTACAGTATATAATATAGATTTGGTGTAATTTTTGATATTTTATGTACAGTATATTAAATATAATTACTGTAATTTTTGATAGTTTATGTACAGTATATTACATATAATTACTGTAGTTTTTGATAGTTTATTTACAGTATTTATAACACATATTTGGTGTACTTTTTGATATTTTATGTACAGTATGTAATGTATATTTACTGTACTTTTTGATATTTTATTTACAGTATATAATAAACATTTGGTGTAATTTTTGATATTTTATGTACAGTATATTAAATATAATTACTGTAGTTTTGATAGTTTATTTACAGTATATATAACACATATTTGGTGTACTTTTTGATATTTCATGTACAGTATGTAATGTATATTTACTGTACTTTTTGATATTTTATTTACAGTATATAATATAGATTTGGTGTAATTTTTGATATTTTATGTACAGTATATTAAATATAATTACTGTAATTTTTGATAGTTTATGTACAGTATATTACATATAATTACTGTAGTTTTTGATAGTTTATTTACAGTATTTATAACACATATTTGGTGTACTTTTTGATATTTTATGTACAGTATGTAATGTATATTTACTGTACGTTTTGGTATTTTATTTACAGTATATAATAAACATTTGGTGTAATTTTTGATATTTTATGTACAGTATATTAAATATAATTACTGTAGTTTTTGATAGTTTATTTACAGTATATATAACACATATTTGGTGTACTTTTTGATATTTTATGTACAGTATGTAATGTATATTTACTGTACTTTTTGATATTTTATTTACAGTATATAATATAGATTTGGTGTAATTTTTGATATTTTATGTACAGTATATTAAATATAATTACTGTAATTTTTGATAGTTTATGTACAGTACATTACATATAATTACTGTAGTTTTTGATAGTTTATTTACAGTATATATAACACATATTTGGTGTACTTTTTGATATTTTATGTACAGTATGTAATGTATATTTACTATACGTTTTGGTATTTTATTTACAGTATATAATAAACATTTGGTGTAATTTTTGATATTTTATGTACAGTATATTAAATATAATTACTGTAGTTTTTGATAGTTTATTTACAGTATATATAACACATATTTGGTGTACTTTTTGATATTTTATGTACAGTATGTAATGTATATTTACTGTACTTTTTGATATTTTATTTACAGTATATAATATAGATTTGGTGTAATTTTTGATATTTTATGTACAGTATATTAAATATAATTACTGTAGTTTTTGATAGTTTATTTACAGTATATATAACACATATTTGGTGTACTTTTTGATATTTTATGTACAGTATGTAATGTATATTTACTGTACTTTTTGATATTTTATTTACAGTATATAATATAGATTTGGGGTAATTTTTGATATTTTATGTACAGTATATTGAATATAATTACTGTAGTTTTTGATAGTTTATTTACAGTATATATAACACATATTTGGTGTACTTTTTGATATTTTATGTACAGTATGTAATGTATATTTACTGTACTTTTTGATATTTTATTTACAGTATATAATATAGATTTGGTGTAATTTTTGATATTTTATGTACAGTATATTAAATATAATTACTGTAATTTTTGATAGTTTACGTACAGTATATTACATATAATTACTGTAGTTTTTGATAGTTTATTTACAGTATATATAACACATATTTGGTGTACTTTTTGATATTTTATGTACAGTACGTAATGTATATTTACTGTACTTTTTGATATTTTATTTACTGTATATAATATAGATTTGGTGTAATTTTTGATATTTTATGTACAGTATATTAAATATAATTACTGTAATTTTTGATAGTTTATTTACAGTATATTACATATAATTACTGTAGTTTTTGATAGTTTATTTACAGTATATATAACACATATTTGGTGTACTTTTTGATATTTTATGTACAGTATGTAATGTATATTTACTGTACTTTTTGATATTTTATGTACAGTATATTAAATATAATTACTGTAATTTTTGATACTTTATTTACAGTATATTACATATAAATACTGTAGTTTTTGATAGTTTATTTACAGTATATATAACACATATTTGGTGTACTTTTTGATATTTTATGTACAGTATGTAATGTATATTTACTGTACTTTTTGATATTTTATTTACAGTATATAATATAGATTTGGTGTAATTTTTGGTATTTTATGTACAGTATATTAAATATAATTACTGTAGTTTTTGATATTTTATTTACAGTATATATAAATCATATTTGCTGTACTTTTTGATATTTTATGTACAGTATGTAATGCATATTTACTGTACTATTTGATATTTTATTTACAGTATATAATAAACATTTGGTGTAATTTTAGATAGTTTATTTACAGTATATTAAGTATAATGACTGTAGTTTTTGATAGTTTATTTACAGTATATATGACACATATTTGGTGTACTTTTTGATATTTTATGTACAGTATGTATTGTATATTTACTGTACTTTTTGATATTTTATTTACAGTATATAATATAGATTTGGTGTAATTTTTGATATTTTATGTACAGTATATTAAATATAATTACTGTAATTTTTGGTAGTTTATTTACAGTATATTACATATAATTACTGTAGTTTTTGATAGTTTATTTACAATATATATAACACATATTTGGTGTACTCTTTGATATTTTATGTACAGTATGTAATGTATATTTACTGTACTTTTTGATATTTTATTTACAGTATATAATAAACATTTGGTGTAATTTTTGATATTTTATGTACAGTATATTAAATATAATTACTGTAATTTTTGGTAGTTTATTTACAGTGTATTACATATAATTACTGTAGTTTTTGATAGTTTATTTACAGTATATATAACACATATTTGGTGTACTTTTTGATATTTTATGTACAGTATGTAATGTATATTTAATGTACTTTTTGATATTTTATTTACAGTATATAATATAGATTTGGTGTAATTTTTGATATTTTATGTACAGTATATTAAATATAATTACTGTAATTTTTGATAGTTTATTTACAGTATATTACATATAATTACTGTAGTTTTTGATAGTTTATTTACAGTATATATAGCACATGTTTGGTGTACTTTTTGATATTTTATGTACAGTATGTAATGTATATTTACTGTACTTTTTGATATTTTATGTACAGTATATTAAATATAATTATTGTAATTTTTGATAGTTTATTTACAGTATATTACATATAATTACTGTAGTTTTTGATAGTTTATTTACAGTATATATAACACATATTTGGTGTACTTTTTGATATTTTATGTACAGTATGTAATGTATATTTACTGTACTTTTTGATATTTTATGTACAGTATATTAAATATAATTACTGTAATTTTTGATGTTTTATGTACAGTATATTAAATATAATTACTGTAGTTTTTGATAGTTTATTTACAGTATATATGACACATATTTGGTGTACTTTTTGATATTTTATGTACAGTATGTAATGTGTATTTACTGTACTTTTTGATATTTTATTTGCAGTAGATAATAAACATTTGGTGTAATTTTTGATATTTTATGTACAGTATATTAAATATAATTACTGTAATTTTTGGTAGTTTATTTACAGTATATTACATATTATTACTGTAGTTTTTGATAGTTTATTTACAGTATATATAACACATATTTGGTGTACTTTTTGATATTTTATGTACAGTATGTAATGTATATTTACTGTACTTTTTGATATTTTATTTACAGTATATAATAAACATTTGGTGTAATTTTTGATATTTTATGTACAGTATATTAAATATACTTACTGTAATTTTTGATAGTTTATTTACAGTATATTACATATAATTACTGTAGTTTTTGATAGTTTATTTACAGTATATATAACACATATTTAGTGTACTTTTTGATATTTTATGTACAGTATGTAATGTATATTTACTGTACTATTTGATATTTTATTTACAGTATATAATAAACATTTGGTGTAATTTTTGATATTTTATGTACAGTATATTAAATATAATTACTGTAGTTTTTGATAGTTTATTTACAGTATATATGACACATATTTGGTGTACTTTTTGATATTTTATGTACATTATGTAATGTGTATTTACTCTACTTTTTGATATTTTATTTACAGTATATAATATAGATTTGGTATAATTTTTGATATTTTATGTACAGTATATTAAATATAATTACTGTAGTTTTTGATAGTTTATTTACAGTATATATAACACATATTTGGTGTACTTTTTGATATTTTATGTACAGTATGTAATGTATATTTACTGTACTTTTTGATATTTTATTTACAGTATATAATATAGATTTGGTGTAATTTTTGATATTTTATGTACAGTATATTAAATATAATTACTGTAGTTTTTGATAGTTTATTTACAGTATATATAACACATATTTGGTGTACTTTTTGATATTTCATGTACAGTATGTAATGTATATTTACTGTACTTTTTGATATTTTATTTACAGTATATAATATAGATTTGGTGTAATTTTTGATATTTTATGTACAGTATATTAAATATAATTACTGTAATTTTTGATAGTTTATGTACAGCATATTACATATAATTACTGTAGTTTTTGATAGTTTATTTACAGTATATGTAACACATATTTAGTGTACTTTTTGATATTTTATGGACAGCATGTAATGTATATTTACTGTACTTTTTGATATTTTATTTACAGTATATAATAGAGATTTGGGGTAATTTTTGATATTTTATGTACAGTATATTGAATATAATTACTGTAGTTTTTGATAGTTTATTTACAGTATATATAACACATATTTGGTGTACTTTTTGATATTTTATGTACAGTATGTAATGTATATTTACTGTACTTTTTGATATTTATTTACAGTATATAATATAGATTTGGTGTAATTTTTGATATTTTATGTACAGTATATTAAATATAATTACTGTAATTTTTGATAGTTTATGTACAGTATATTACATATAATTACTGTAGTTTTTGATAGTTTATTTACAGTATATATAACACATATTTAGTGTACTTTTTGATATTTTATGTACAGTATGTAATGTATATTTACTGTACTTTTTGATATTTTATTTACAGTATATAATAAACATTTGGTGTAATTTTTGATATTTTATGTACAGTATATTAAATATAATTACTGTAGTTTTGATAGTTTATTTACAGTATATATAACACATATTTGGTGTACTTTTTGATATTTTATGTACAGTATGTAATGTATATTTACTGTACTTTTTGATATTTTATTTACAGTATATAATATAGATTTGGTGTAATTTTTGATATTTTATGTACAGTATATTAAATATACTTACTGTAATTTTTGATAGTTTATTTACAGTATATTACATATAATTACTGTAGTTTTTGATAGTTTATTTACAGTATATATAACACATATTTAGTGTACTTTTTGATATTTTATGTACAGTATGTAATGTATATTTACTGTACTTTTTGATATTTTATTTACAGTATATAATAAACATTTGGTGTAATTTTTGATATTTTATGTACAGTATATTAAATATAATTACTGTAGTTTTTGATAGTTTATTTACAGTATATATGACACATATTTGGTGTACTTTTTGATATTTTATGTACATTATGTAATGTGTATTTACTCTACTTTTTGATATTTTATTTACAGTATATAATATAGATTTGGTGTAATTTTTGATATTTTATGTACAGTATATTAAATATAATTACTGTAGTTTTTGATAGTTTATTTACAGTATATATAACACATATTTGGTGTACTTTTTGATATTTTATGTACAGTATGTAATGTATATTTACTGTACTTTTTGATATTTTATTTACAGTATATAATATAGATTTGGTGTAATTTTTGATATTTTATGTACAGTATATTAAATATAATTACTGTAGTTTTTGATAGTTTATTTACAGTATATATAACACATATTTGGTGTACTTTTTGATATTTCATGTACAGTATGTAATGTATATTTACTGTACTTTTTGATATTTTATTTACAGTATATAATATAGATTTGGTGTAATTTTTGATATTTTATGTACAGTATATTAAATATAATTACTGTAATTTTTGATAGTTTATGTACAGCATATTACATATAATTACTGTAGTTTTTGATAGTTTATTTACAGTATATGTAACACATATTTAGTGTACTTTTTGATATTTTATGGACAGTATGTAATGTATATTTACTGTACTTTTTGATATTTTATTTACAGTGTATAATAAACATTTGGTGTAATTTTTGATATTTTATGTACAGTATATTAAATATAATTACTGTAGTTTTGATAGTTTATTTACAGTATATATAACACATATTTGGTGTACTTTTTGATATTTCATGTACAGTATGTAATGTATATTTACTGTACTTTTTGATATTTTATTTACAGTATATAATATAGATTTGGTGTAATTTTTGATATTTTATGTACAGTATATTAAATATAATTACTGTAATTTTTGATAGTTTATGTACAGTATATTACATATAATTACTGTAGTTTTTGATAGTTTATTTACAGTATTTATAACACATATTTGGTGTACTTTTTGATATTTTATGTACAGTATGTAATGTATATTTACTGTACTTTTTGATATTTTATTTACAGTATATAATAAACATTTGGTGTAATTTTTGATATTTTATGTACAGTATATTAAATATAATTACTGTAGTTTTGATAGTTTATTTACAGTATATATAACACATATTTGGTGTACTTTTTGATATTTCATGTACAGTATGTAATGTATATTTACTGTACTTTTTGATATTTTATTTACAGTATATAATATAGATTTGGTGTAATTTTTGATATTTTATGTACAGTATATTAAATATAATTACTGTAATTTTTGATAGTTTATGTACAGTATATTACATATAATTACTGTAGTTTTTGATAGTTTATTTACAGTATTTATAACACATATTTGGTGTACTTTTTGATATTTTATGTACAGTATGTAATGTATATTTACTGTACGTTTTGGTATTTTATTTACAGTATATAATAAACATTTGGTGTAATTTTTGATATTTTATGTACAGTATATTAAATATAATTACTGTAGTTTTTGATAGTTTATTTACAGTATATATAACACATATTTGGTGTACTTTTTGATATTTTATGTACAGTATGTAATGTATATTTACTGTACTTTTTGATATTTTATTTACAGTATATAATATAGATTTGGTGTAATTTTTGATATTTTATGTACAGTATATTAAATATAATTACTGTAATTTTTGATAGTTTATGTACAGTACATTACATATAATTACTGTAGTTTTTGATAGTTTATTTACAGTATATATAACACATATTTGGTGTACTTTTTGATATTTTATGTACAGTATGTAATGTATATTTACTATACGTTTTGGTATTTTATTTACAGTATATAATAAACATTTGGTGTAATTTTTGATATTTTATGTACAGTATATTAAATATAATTACTGTAGTTTTTGATAGTTTATTTACAGTATATATAACACATATTTGGTGTACTTTTTGATATTTTATGTACAGTATGTAATGTATATTTACTGTACTTTTTGATATTTTATTTACAGTATATAATATAGATTTGGTGTAATTTTTGATATTTTATGTACAGTATATTAAATATAATTACTGTAGTTTTTGATAGTTTATTTACAGTATATATAACACATATTTGGTGTACTTTTTGATATTTTATGTACAGTATGTAATGTATATTTACTGTACTTTTTGATATTTTATTTACAGTATATAATATAGATTTGGGGTAATTTTTGATATTTTATGTACAGTATATTGAATATAATTACTGTAGTTTTTGATAGTTTATTTACAGTATATATAACACATATTTGGTGTACTTTTTGATATTTTATGTACAGTATGTAATGTATATTTACTGTACTTTTTGATATTTTATTTACAGTATATAATATAGATTTGGTGTAATTTTTGATATTTTATGTACAGTATATTAAATATAATTACTGTAATTTTTGATAGTTTACGTACAGTATATTACATATAATTACTGTAGTTTTTGATAGTTTATTTACAGTATATATAACACATATTTGGTGTACTTTTTGATATTTTATGTACAGTACGTAATGTATATTTACTGTACTTTTTGATATTTTATTTACTGTATATAATATAGATTTGGTGTAATTTTTGATATTTTATGTACAGTATATTAAATATAATTACTGTAATTTTTGATAGTTTATTTACAGTATATTACATATAATTACTGTAGTTTTTGATAGTTTATTTACAGTATATATAACACATATTTGGTGTACTTTTTGATATTTTATGTACAGTATGTAATGTATATTTACTGTACTTTTTGATATTTTATGTACAGTATATTAAATATAATTACTGTAATATTTGATACTTTATTTACAGTATATTACATATAAATACTGTAGTTTTTGATAGTTTATTTACAGTATATATAACACATATTTGGTGTACTTTTTGATATTTTATGTACAGTATGTAATGTATATTTACTGTACTTTTTGATATTTTATTTACAGTATATAATATAGATTTGGTGTAATTTTTGGTATTTTATGTACAGTATATTAAATATAATTACTGTAGTTTTTGATATTTTATTTACAGTATATATAAATCATATTTGCTGTACTTTTTGATATTTTATGTACAGTATGTAATGCATATTTACTGTACTATTTGATATTTTATTTACAGTATATAATAAACATTTGGTGTAATTTTAGATAGTTTATTTACAGTATATTAAGTATAATGACTGTAGTTTTTGATAGTTTATTTACAGTATATATGACACATATTTGGTGTACTTTTTGATATTTTATGTACAGTATGTATTGTATATTTACTGTACTTTTTGATATTTTATTTACAGTATATAATATAGATTTGGTGTAATTTTTGATATTTTATGTACAGTATATTAAATATAATTACTGTAATTTTTGGTAGTTTATTTACAGTATATTACATATAATTACTGTAGTTTTTGATAGTTTATTTACAATATATATAACACATATTTGGTGTACTCTTTGATATTTTATGTACAGTATGTAATGTATATTTACTGTACTTTTTGATATTTTATTTACAGTATATAATAAACATTTGGTGTAATTTTTGATATTTTATGTACAGTATATTAAATATAATTACTGTAATTTTTGGTAGTTTATTTACAGTGTATTACATATAATTACTGTAGTTTTTGATAGTTTATTTACAGTATATATAACACATATTTGGTGTACTTTTTGATATTTTATGTACAGTATGTAATGTATATTTAATGTACTTTTTGATATTTTATTTACAGTATATAATATAGATTTGGTGTAATTTTTGATATTTTATGTACAGTATATTAAATATAATTACTGTAATTTTTGATAGTTTATTTACAGTATATTACATATAATTACTGTAGTTTTTGATAGTTTATTTACAGTATATATAGCACATGTTTGGTGTACTTTTTGATATTTTATGTACAGTATGTAATGTATATTTACTGTACTTTTTGATATTTTATGTACAGTATATTAAATATAATTATTGTAATTTTTGATAGTTTATTTACAGTATATTACATATAATTACTGTAGTTTTTGATAGTTTATTTACAGTATATATAACACATATTTGGTGTACTTTTTGATATTTTATGTACAGTATGTAATGTATATTTACTGTACTTTTTGATATTTTATGTACAGTATATTAAATATAATTACTGTAATTTTTGATGTTTTATGTACAGTATATTAAATATAATTACTGTAGTTTTTGATAGTTTATTTACAGTATATATGACACATATTTGGTGTACTTTTTGATATTTTATGTACAGTATGTAATGTGTATTTACTGTACTTTTTGATATTTTATTTGCAGTAGATAATAAACATTTGGTGTAATTTTTGATATTTTATGTACAGTATATTAAATATAATTACTGTAATTTTTGGTAGTTTATTTACAGTATATTACATATTATTACTGTAGTTTTTGATAGTTTATTTACAGTATATATAACACATATTTGGTGTACTTTTTGATATTTTATGTACAGTATGTAATGTATATTTACTGTACTTTTTGATATTTTATTTACAGTATATAATAAACATTTGGTGTAATTTTTGATATTTTATGTACAGTATATTAAATATACTTACTGTAATTTTTGATAGTTTATTTACAGTATATTACATATAATTACTGTAGTTTTTGATAGTTTATTTACAGTATATATAACACATATTTAGTGTACTTTTTGATATTTTATGTACAGTATGTAATGTATATTTACTGTACTTTTTGATATTTTATTTACAGTATATAATAAACGTTTGGTGTAATTTTTGATATTTTATGTACAGTATATTAAATATAATTACTGTAGTTTTTGATAGTTTATTTACAGTATATATGACACATATTTGGTGTACTTTTTGATATTTTATGTACATTATGTAATGTGTATTTACTCTACTTTTTGATATTTTATTCACAGTATATAATATAGATTTGGTATAATTTTTGATATTTTATGTACAGTATATTAAATATAATTACTGTAGTTTTTGATAGTTTATTTACAGTATATATAACACATATTTGGTGTACTTTTTGATATTTTATGTACAGTATGTAATGTATATTTACTGTACTTTTTGATATTTTATTTACAGTATATAATATAGATTTGGTGTAATTTTTGATATTTTATGTACAGTATATTAAATATAATTACTGTAATTTTTGATAGTTTATGTACAGTATATTACATATAATTACTGTAGTTTTTGATAGTTTATTTACAGTATATATAACACATATTTGGTGTACTTTTTGATATTTTATGTACAGTATGTAATGTATATTTACTGTACGTTTTGGTATTTTATTTACAGTATATAATAAACATTTGGTGTAATTTTTGATATTTTATGTACAGTATATTAAATATAATTACTGTAGTTTTTGATAGTTTATTTACAGTATATATAACACATATTTGGTGTACTTTTTGATATTTTATGTACAGTATGTAATGTATATTTACTGTACTTTTTGATATTTTATTTACAGTATATAATATAGATTTGGTGTAATTTTTGATATTTTATGTACAGTATATTAAATATAATTACTGTAATTTTTGATAGTTTATGTACAGTACATTACATATAATTACTGTAGTTTTTGATAGTTTATTTACAGTATATATAACACATATTTGGTGTACTTTTTGATATTTTATGTACAGTATGTAATGTATATTTACTATACGTTTTGGTATTTTATTTACAGTATATAATAAACATTTGGTGTAATTTTTGATATTTTATGTACAGTATATTAAATATAATTACTGTAGTTTTTGATAGTTTATTTACAGTATATATAACACATATTTGGTGTACTTTTTGATATTTTATGTACAGTATGTAATGTATATTTACTGTACTTTTTGATATTTTATTTACAGTATATAATATAGATTTGGTGTAATTTTTGATATTTTATGTACAGTATATTAAATATAATTACTGTAGTTTTTGATAGTTTATTTACAGTATATATAACACATATTTGGTGTACTTTTTGATATTTTATGTACAGTATGTAATGTATATTTACTGTACTTTTTGATATTTTATTTACAGTATATAATATAGATTTGGGGTAATTTTTGATATTTTATGTACAGTATATTGAATATAATTACTGTAGTTTTTGATAGTTTATTTACAGTATATATAACACATATTTGGTGTACTTTTTGATATTTTATGTACAGTATGTAATGTATATTTACTGTACTTTTTGATATTTTATTTACAGTATATAATATAGATTTGGTGTAATTTTTGATATTTTATGTACACTATATTAAATATAATTACTGTAATTTTTGATAGTTTATGTACAGTATATTACATATAATTACTGTAGTTTTTGATAGTTTATTTACAGTATATATAACACATATTTAGTGTACTTTTTGATATTTTATGTACAGTATGTAATGTATATTTACTGTACTTTTTGATATTTTATTTACAGTATATAATAAACATTTGGTGTAATTTTTGATATTTTATGTACAGTATATTAAATATAATTACTGTAGTTTTTGATAGTTTATTTACAGTATATATAACACATATTTGGTGTACTTTTTGATATTTTATGTACAGTATGTATTGTATATTTACTGTACTTTTTGATATTTTATTTACAGTATATAATATAGATTTGGTGTAATTTTTGATATTTTATGTACAGTATATTAAATATAATTACTATAGTTTTTGATAGTTTATGTACAGTATATTACATATAATTACTGTAGTTTTTGATAGTTTATTTACAGTATATATAACACATATTTGGTGTACTTTTTGATATTTTATGTACAGTACGTAATGTATATTTACTGTACTTTTTGATATTTTATTTACTGTATATAATATAGATTTGGTGTAATTTTTGATATTTTATGTACAGTATATTAAATATAATTACTGTAATTTTTGATAGTTTATTTACAGTATATTACATATAATTACTGTAGTTTTTGATAGTTTATTTACAGTATATATAACACATATTTGGTGTACTTTTTGATATTTTATGTACAGTATGTAATGTATATTTACTGTACTTTTTGATATTTATGTACAGTATATTAAATATAATTACTGTAATTTTTGATACTGTATTTACAGTATATTACATATAAATACTGTAGTTTTTGATAGTTTATTTACAGTATATATAACACATATTTGGTGTACTTTTTGATATTTTATGTACAGTATGTAATGTATATTTACTGTACTTTTTGATATTTTATTTACAGTATATAATATAGATTTGGTGTAATTTTTGGTATTTTATGTACAGTATATTAAATATAATTACTGTAGTTTTTGATATTTTATTTACAGTATATATAACTCATATTTGCTGTACTTTTTGATATTTTATGTACAGTATGTAATGCATATTTACTGTACTATTTGATATTTTATTTACAGTATATAATAAACATTTGGTGTAATTTTAGATAGTTTATTTACAGTATATTAAGTATAATGACTGTAGTTTTTGATAGTTTATTTACAGTATATATGACACATATTTGGTGTACTTTTTGATATTTTATGTACAGTATGTATTGTATATTTACTGTACTTTTTGATATTTTATTTACAGTATATAATATAGATTTGGTGTAATTTTTGATATTTTATGTACAGTATATTAAATATAATTACTGTAATTTTTGATAGTTTATTTACAGTATATTACATATAATTACTGTAGTTTTTGATAGTTTATTTACAATATATATAACTCATATTTGGTGTACTTTTTGATATTTTATGTACAGTATGTAATGTATATTTACTGTACTTTTTGACATTTTATTTACAGTATATAATATAGATTTGGTGTAATTTTGATATTTTATGTACAGTATATTAAATATAATTACTGTAGTTTTTGATAGTTTATTTACAGTATATATAACACATATTTGGTGTACTTTTTGATATTTTATGTACAGTATGTAATGTATATTTACTGTACTTTTTGATATTTTATTTACAGTATATAATAGAGATTTGGGGTAATTTTTGATATTTTATGTACAGTATATTGAATATAATTACTGTAGTTTTTGATAGTTTATTTACAGTATATATAACACATATTTGGTGTACTTTTTGATATTTTATGTACAGTATGTAATGTATATTTACTGTACTTTTTGATATTTTATTTACAGTATATAATATAGATTTGGTGTAATTTTTGATATTTTATGTACAGTATATTAAATATAATTACTGTAATTTTTGATAGTTTATGTACAGTATATTACATATAATTACTGTAGTTTTTGATAGTTTATTTACAGTATATATAACACATATTTAGTGTACTTTTTGATATTTTATGTACAGTATGTAATGTATATTTACTGTACTTTTTGATATTTTATTTACAGTATATAATAAACATTTGGTGTAATTTTTGATATTTTATGTACAGTATATTAAATATAATTATTGTAGTTTTTGATAGTTTATTTACAGTATATATAACACATATTTGGTGTACTTTTTGATATTTTATGTACAGTATGTATTGTATATTTACTGTACTTTTTGATATTTTATTTACAGTATATAATACAGATTTGGTGTAATTTTTGATATTTTATGTACAGTATATTAAATATAATTACTATAGTTTTTGATAGTTTACGTACAGTATATTACATATAATTACTGTAGTTTTTGATAGTTTATTTACAGTATATATAACACATATTTGGTGTACTTTTTGATATTTTATGTACAGTACGTAATGTATATTTACTGTACTTTTTGATATTTTATTTACTGTATATAATATAGATTTGGTGTAATTTTTGATATTTTATGTACAGTATATTAAATATAATTACTGTAATTTTTGATAGTTTATTTACAGTATATTACATATAATTACTGTAGTTTTTGATAGTTTATTTACAGTATATATAACACATATTTGGTGTACTTTTTGATATTTTATGTACAGTATGTAATGTATATTTACTGTACTTTTTGATATTTTATGTACAGTATATTAAATATAATTACTGTAATTTTTGATACTTTATTTACAGTATATTACATATAAATACTGTAGTTTTTGATAGTTTATTTACAGTATATATAACACATATTTGGTGTACTTTTTGATATTTTATGTACAGTATGTAATGTATATTTACTGTACTTTTTGATATTTTATTTACAGTATATAATATAGATTTGGTGTAATTTTTGGTATTTTATGTACAGTATATTAAATATAATTACTGTAGTTTTTGATATTTTATTTACAGTATATATAACTCATATTTGCTGTACTTTTTGATATTTTATGTACAGTATGTAATGCATATTTACTGTACTGTTTGATATTTTATTTACAGTATATAATAAACATTTGGTGTAATTTTAGATAGTTTATTTACAGTATATTAAGTATAATGACTGTAGTTTTTGATAGTTTATTTACAGTATATATGACACATATTTGGTGTACTTTTTGATATTTTATGTACAGTATGTATTGTATATTTACTGTACTTTTTGATATTTTATTTACAGTATATAATATAGATTTGGTGTAATTTTTGATATTTTATGTACAGTATATTAAATATAATTACTGTAATTTTTGATAGTTTATTTACAGTATATTACATATAATTACTGTAGTTTTTGATAGTTTATTTACAATATATATAACACATATTTGGTGTACTTTTTGATATTTTATGTACAGTATGTAATGTATATTTACTGTACTTTTTGACATTTTATTTACAGTATATAATATAGATTTGGTGTAATTTTTGATATTTTATGTACAGTATATTAAATATAATTACTGTAGTTTTTGATAGTTTATTTACAGTATATATAACACATATTTGGTGTACTTTTTGATATTTTATGTACAGTATGTAATGTATATTTACTGTACTTTTTGATATTTTATTTACAGTATATAATATAGATTTGGGGTAATTTTTGATATTTTATGTACAGTATATTGAATATAATTACTGTAGTTTTTGATAGTTTATTTACAGTATATATAACACATATTTGGTGTACTTTTTGATATTTTATGTACAGTATGTAATGTATATTTACTGTACTTTTTGATATTTTATTTACAGTATATAATATAGATTTGGTGTAATTTTTGATATTTTATGTACAGTATATTAAATATAATTACTGTAATTTTTGATAGTTTATGTACAGTATATTACATATAATTACTGTAGTTTTTGATAGTTTATTTACAGTATATATAACACATATTTAGTGTACTTTTTGATATTTTATGTACAGTATGTAATGTATATTTACTGTACTTTTTGATATTTTATTTACAGTATATAATAAACATTTGGTGTAATTTTTGATATTTTATGTACAGTATATTAAATATAATTACTGTAGTTTTGATAGTTTATTTACAGTATATATAACACATATTTGGTGTACTTTTTGATATTTTATGTACAGTATGTAATGTATATTTACTGTACTTTTTGATATTTTATTTACAGTATATAATATAGATTTGGTGTAATTTTTGATATTTTATGTACAGTATATTAAATATACTTACTGTAATTTTTGATAGTTTATTTACAGTATATTACATATAATTACTGTAGTTTTTGATAGTTTATTTACAGTATATATAACACATATTTAGTGTACTTTTTGATATTTTATGTACAGTATGTAATGTATATTTACTGTACTTTTTGATATTTTATTTACAGTATATAATAAACATTTGGTGTAATTTTTGATATTTTATGTACAGTATATTAAATATAATTACTGTAGTTTTTGATAGTTTATTTACAGTATATATGACACATATTTGGTGTACTTTTTGATATTTTATGTACATTATGTAATGTGTATTTACTCTACTTTTTGATATTTTATTTACAGTATATAATATAGATTTGGTGTAATTTTTGATATTTTATGTACAGTATATTAAATATAATTACTGTAGTTTTTGATAGTTTATTTACAGTATATATAACACATATTTGGTGTACTTTTTGATATTTTATGTACAGTATGTAATGTATATTTACTGTACTTTTTGATATTTTATTTACAGTATATAATATAGATTTGGTGTAATTTTTGATATTTTATGTACAGTATATTAAATATAATTACTGTAGTTTTTGATAGTTTATTTACAGTATATATAACACATATTTGGTGTACTTTTTGATATTTCATGTACAGTATGTAATGTATATTTACTGTACTTTTTGATATTTTATTTACAGTATATAATATAGATTTGGTGTAATTTTTGATATTTTATGTACAGTATATTAAATATAATTACTGTAATTTTTGATAGTTTATGTACAGCATATTACATATAATTACTGTAGTTTTTGATAGTTTATTTACAGTATATGTAACACATATTTAGTGTACTTTTTGATATTTTATGGACAGTATGTAATGTATATTTACTGTACTTTTTGATATTTTATTTACAGTATATAATAGAGATTTGGGGTAATTTTTGATATTTTATGTACAGTATATTGAATATAATTACTGTAGTTTTTGATAGTTTATTTACAGTATATATAACACATATTTGGTGTACTTTTTGATATTTTATGTAGAATATGTAATGTATATTTACTGTACTTTTTGATATTTTATTTACAGTATATAATATAGATTTGGTGTAATTTTTGATATTTTATGTACAGTATATTAAATATAATTACTGTAATTTTTGATAGTTTATGTACAGTATATTACATATAATTACTGTAGTTTTTGATAGTTTATTTACAGTATATATAACACATATTTAGTGTACTTTTTGATATTTTATGTACAGTATGTAATGTATATTTACTGTACTTTTTGATATTTTATTTACAGTATATAATAAACATTTGGTGTAATTTTTGATATTTTATGTACAGTATATTAAATATAATTATTGTAGTTTTTGATAGTTTATTTACAGTATATATAACACATATTTGGTGTACTTTTTGATATTTTATGTACAGTATGTATTGTATATTTACTGTACTTTTTGATATTTTATTTACAGTATATAATACAGATTTGGTGTAATTTTTGATATTTTATGTACAGTATATTAAATATAATTACTATAGTTTTTGATAGTTTACGTACAGTATATTACATATAATTACTGTAGTTTTTGATAGTTTATTTACAGTATATATAACACATATTTGGTGTACTTTTTGATATTTTATGTACAGTACGTAATGTATATTTACTGTACTTTTTGATATTTTATTTACTGTATATAATATAGATTTGGTGTAATTTTTGATATTTTATGTACAGTATATTAAATATAATTACTGTAATATTTGATAGTTTATTTACAGTATATTACATATAATTACTGTAGTTTTTGATAGTTTATTTACAGTATATATAACACATATTTGGTGTACTTTTTGATATTTTATGTACAGTATGTAATGTATATTTACTGTACTTTTTGATATTTTATGTACAGTATATTAAATATAATTACTGTAATTTTTGATACTTTATTTACAGTATATTACATATAAATACTGTAGTTTTTGATAGTTTATTTACAGTATATATAACACATATTTGGTGTACTTTTTGATATTTTATGTACAGTATGTAATGTATATTTACTGTACTTTTTGATATTTTATTTACAGTATATAATATAGATTTGGTGTAATTTTTGGTATTTTATGTACAGTATATTAAATATAATTACTGTAGTTTTTGATATTTTATTTACAGTATATATAACTCATATTTGCTGTACTTTTTGATATTTTATGTACAGTATGTAATGCATATTTACTGTACTATTTGATATTTTATTTACAGTATATAATAAACATTTGGTGTAATTTTAGATAGTTTATTTACAGTATATTAAGTATAATGACTGTAGTTTTTGATAGTTTATTTACAGTATATATGACACATATTTGGTGTACTTTTTGATATTTTATGTACAGTATGTATTGTATATTTACTGTACTTTTTGATATTTTATTTACAGTATATAATATAGATTTGGTGTAATTTTTGATATTTTATGTACAGTATATTAAATATAATTACTGTAATTTTTGATAGTTTATTTACAGTATATTACATATAATTACTGTAGTTTTTGATAGTTTATTTACAATATATATAACACATATTTGGTGTACTTTTTGATATTTTATGCACAGTATGTAATGTATATTTACTGTACTTTTTGACATTTTATTTACAGTATATAATATAGATTTGGTGTAATTTTTGATATTTTATGTACAGTATATTAAATATAATTACTGTAGTTTTTGATAGTTTATTTACAGTATATATAACACATATTTGGTGTACTTTTTGATATTTTATGTACAGTATGTAATGTATATTTACTGTACTTTTTGATATTTTATTTACAGTATATAATATAGATTTGGGGTAATTTTTGATATTTTATGTACAGTATATTGAATATAATTACTGTAGTTTTTGATAGTTTATTTACAGTATATATAACACATATTTGGTGTACTTTTTGATATTTTATGTACAGTATGTAATGTATATTTACTGTACTTTTTGATATTTTATTTCCAGTATATAATATAGATTTGGTGTAATTTTTGATATTTTATGTACAGTATATTAAATATAATTACTGTAATTTTTGATAGTTTATGTACAGTATATTACATATAATTACTGTAGTTTTTGATAGTTTATTTACAGTATATATAACACATATTTAGTGTACTTTTTGATATTTTATGTACAGTATGTAATGTATATTTACTGTACTTTTTGATATTTTATTTACAGTATATAATAAACATTTGGTGTAATTTTTGATATTTTATGTACAGTATATTAAATATAATTACTGTAGTTTTGATAGTTTATTTACAGTATATATAACACATATTTGGTGTACTTTTTGATATTTTATGTACAGTATGTAATGTATATTTACTGTACTTTTTGATATTTTATTTACAGTATATAATATAGATTTGGTGTAATTTTTGATATTTTATGTACAGTATATTAAATATACTTACTGTAATTATTGATAGTTTATTTACAGTATATTACATATAATTACTGTAGTTTTTGATAGTTTATTTACAGTATATATAACACATATTTAGTGTACTTTTTGATATTTTATGTACAGTATGTAATGTATATTTACTGTACTTTTTGATATTTTATTTACAGTATATAATAAACATTTGGTGTAATTTTTGATATTTTATGTACAGTATATTAAATATAATTACTGTAGTTTTTGATAGTTTATTTACAGTATATATGACACATATTTGGTGTACTTTTTGATATTTTATGTACATTATGTAATGTGTATTTACTCTACTTTTTGATATTTTATTTACAGTATATAATATAGATTTGGTGTAATTTTTGATATTTTATGTACAGTATATTAAATATAATTACTGTAGTTTTTGATAGTTTATTTACAGTATATATAACACATATTTGGTGTACTTTTTGATATTTTATGTACAGTATGTAATGTATATTTACTGTACTTTTTGATATTTTATTTACAGTATATAATATAGATTTGGTGTAATTTTTGATATTTTATGTACAGTATATTAAATATAATTACTGTAGTTTTTGATAGTTTATTTACAGTATATATAACACATATTTGGTGTACTTTTTGATATTTCATGTACAGTATGTAATGTATATTTACTGTACTTTTTGATATTTTATTTACAGTATATAATATAGATTTGGTGTAATTTTTGATATTTTATGTACAGTATATTAAATATAATTACTGTAATTTTTGATAGTTTATGTACAGCATATTACATATAATTACTGTAGTTTTTGATAGTTTATTTACAGTATATGTAACACATATTTAGTGTACTTTTTGATATTTTATGGACAGTATGTAATGTATATTTACTGTACTTTTTGATATTTTATTTACAGTATATAATAAACATTTGGTGTAATTTTTGATATTTTATGTACAGTATATTAAATATAATTACTGTAGTTTTGATAGTTTATTTACAGTATATATAACACATATTTGGTGTACTTTTTGATATTTCATGTACAGTATGTAATGTATATTTACTGTACTTTTTGATATTTTATTTACAGTATATAATATAGATTTGGTGTAATTTTTGATATTTTATGTACAGTATATTAAATATAATTACTGTAATTTTTGATAGTTTATGTACAGTATATTACATATAATTACTGTAGTTTTTGATAGTTTATTTACAGTATTTATAACACATATTTGGTGTACTTTTTGATATTTTATGTACAGTATGTAATGTATATTTACTGTACGTTTTGGTATTTTATTTACAGTATATAATAAACATTTGGTGTAATTTTTGATATTTTATGTACAGTATATTAAATATAATTACTGTAGTTTTTGATAGTTTATTTACAGTATATATAACACATATTTGGTGTACTTTTTGATATTTTATGTACAGTATGTAATGTATATTTACTGTACTTTTTGATATTTTATTTACAGTATATAATATAGATTTGGTGTAATTTTTGATATTTTATGTACAGTATATTAAATATAATTACTGTAATTTTTGATAGTTTATGTACAGTACATTACATATAATTACTGTAGTTTTTGATAGTTTATTTACAGTATATATAACACATATTTGGTGTACTTTTTGATATTTTATGTACAGTATGTAATGTATATTTACTATACGTTTTGGTATTTTATTTACAGTATATAATAAACATTTGGTGTAATTTTTGATATTTTATGTACAGTATATTAAATATAATTACTGTAGTTTTTGATAGTTTATTTACAGTATATATAACACATATTTGGTGTACTTTTTGATATTTTATGTACAGTATGTAATGTATATTTACTGTACTTTTTGATATTTTATTTACAGTATATAATATAGATTTGGGGTAATTTTTGATATTTTATGTACAGTATATTGAATATAATTACTGTAGTTTTTGATAGTTTATTTACAGTATATATAACACATATTTGGTGTACTTTTTGATATTTTATGTACAGTATGTAATGTATATTTACTGTACTTTTTGATATTTTATTTACAGTATATAATATAGATTTGGTGTAATTTTTGATATTTTATGTACAGTATATTAAATATAATTACTGTAATTTTTGATAGTTTACGTACAGTATATTACATATAATTACTGTAGTTTTTGATAGTTTATTTACAGTATATATAACACATATTTGGTGTACTTTTTGATATTTTATGTACAGTACGTAATGTATATTTACTGTACTTTTTGATATTTTATTTACTGTATATAATATAGATTTGGTGTAATTTTTGATATTTTATGTACAGTATATTAAATATAATTACTGTAATTTTTGATAGTTTATTTACAGTATATTACATATAATTACTGTAGTTTTTGATAGTTTATTTACAGTATATATAACACATATTTGGTGTACTTTTTGATATTTTATGTACAGTATGTAATGTATATTTACTGTACTTTTTGATATTTTATGTACAGTATATTAAATATAATTACTGTAATATTTGATACTTTATTTACAGTATATTACATATAAATACTGTAGTTTTTGATAGTTTATTTACAGTATATATAACACATATTTGGTGTACTTTTTGATATTTTATGTACAGTATGTAATGTATATTTACTGTACTTTTTGATATTTTATTTACAGTATATAATATAGATTTGGTGTAATTTTTGGTATTTTATGTACAGTATATTAAATATAATTACTGTAGTTTTTGATATTTTATTTACAGTATATATAAATCATATTTGCTGTACTTTTTGATATTTTATGTACAGTATGTAATGCATATTTACTGTACTATTTGATATTTTATTTACAGTATATAATAAACATTTGGTGTAATTTTAGATAGTTTATTTACAGTATATTAAGTATAATGACTGTAGTTTTTGATAGTTTATTTACAGTATATATGACACATATTTGGTGTACTTTTTGATATTTTATGTACAGTATGTATTGTATATTTACTGTACTTTTTGATATTTTATTTACAGTATATAATATAGATTTGGTGTAATTTTTGATATTTTATGTACAGTATATTAAATATAATTACTGTAATTTTTGGTAGTTTATTTACAGTATATTACATATAATTACTGTAGTTTTTGATAGTTTATTTACAATATATATAACACATATTTGGTGTACTCTTTGATATTTTATGTACAGTATGTAATGTATATTTACTGTACTTTTTGATATTTTATTTACAGTATATAATAAACATTTGGTGTAATTTTTGATATTTTATGTACAGTATATTAAATATAATTACTGTAATTTTTGGTAGTTTATTTACAGTGTATTACATATAATTACTGTAGTTTTTGATAGTTTATTTACAGTATATATAACACATATTTGGTGTACTTTTTGATATTTTATGTACAGTATGTAATGTATATTTAATGTACTTTTTGATATTTTATTTACAGTATATAATATAGATTTGGTGTAATTTTTGATATTTTATGTACAGTATATTAAATATAATTACTGTAATTTTTGATAGTTTATTTACAGTATATTACATATAATTACTGTAGTTTTTGATAGTTTATTTACAGTATATATAGCACATGTTTGGTGTACTTTTTGATATTTTATGTACAGTATGTAATGTATATTTACTGTACTTTTTGATATTTTATGTACAGTATATTAAATATAATTATTGTAATTTTTGATAGTTTATTTACAGTATATTACATATAATTACTGTAGTTTTTGATAGTTTATTTACAGTATATATAACACATATTTGGTGTACTTTTTGATATTTTATGTACAGTATGTAATGTATATTTACTGTACTTTTTGATATTTTATGTACAGTATATTAAATATAATTACTGTAATTTTTGATGTTTTATGTACAGTATATTAAATATAATTACTGTAGTTTTTGATAGTTTATTTACAGTATATATGACACATATTTGGTGTACTTTTTGATATTTTATGTACAGTATGTAATGTGTATTTACTGTACTTTTTGATATTTTATTTGCAGTAGATAATAAACATTTGGTGTAATTTTTGATATTTTATGTACAGTATATTAAATATAATTACTGTAATTTTTGGTAGTTTATTTACAGTATATTACATATTATTACTGTAGTTTTTGATAGTTTATTTACAGTATATATAACACATATTTGGTGTACTTTTTGATATTTTATGTACAGTATGTAATGTATATTTACTGTACTTTTTGATATTTTATTTACAGTATATAATAAACATTTGGTGTAATTTTTGATATTTTATGTACAGTATATTAAATATACTTACTGTAATTTTTGATAGTTTATTTACAGTATATTACATATAATTACTGTAGTTTTTGATAGTTTATTTACAGTATATATAACACATATTTAGTGTACTTTTTGATATTTTATGTACAGTATGTAATGTATATTTACTGTACTTTTTGATATTTTATTTACAGTATATAATAAACGTTTGGTGTAATTTTTGATATTTTATGTACAGTATATTAAATATAATTACTGTAGTTTTTGATAGTTTATTTACAGTATATATGACACATATTTGGTGTACTTTTTGATATTTTATGTACATTATGTAATGTGTATTTACTCTACTTTTTGATATTTTATTCACAGTATATAATATAGATTTGGTATAATTTTTGATATTTTATGTACAGTATATTAAATATAATTACTGTAGTTTTTGATAGTTTATTTACAGTATATATAACACATATTTGGTGTACTTTTTGATATTTTATGTACAGTATGTAATGTATATTTACTGTACTTTTTGATATTTTATTTACAGTATATAATATAGATTTGGTGTAATTTTTGATATTTTATGTACAGTATATTAAATATAATTACTGTAATTTTTGATAGTTTATGTACAGTATATTACATATAATTACTGTAGTTTTTGATAGTTTATTTACATTATATATAACACATATTTGGTGTACTTTTTGATATTTTATGTACAGTATGTAATGTATATTTACTGTACGTTTTGGTATTTTATTTACAGTATATAATAAACATTTGGTGTAATTTTTGATATTTTATGTACAGTATATTAAATATAATTACTGTAGTTTTTGATAGTTTATTTACAGTATATATAACACATATTTGGTGTACTTTTTGATATTTTATGTACAGTATGTAATGTATATTTACTGTACTTTTTGATATTTTATTTACAGTATATAATATAGATTTGGTGTAATTTTTGATATTTTATGTACAGTATATTAAATATAATTACTGTAATTTTTGATAGTTTATGTACAGTACATTACATATAATTACTGTAGTTTTTGATAGTTTATTTACAGTATATATAACACATATTTGGTGTACTTTTTGATATTTTATGTACAGTATGTAATGTATATTTACTATACGTTTTGGTATTTTATTTACAGTATATAATAAACATTTGGTGTAATTTTTGATATTTTATGTACAGTATATTAAATATAATTACTGTAGTTTTTGATAGTTTATTTACAGTATATATAACACATATTTGGTGTACTTTTTGATATTTTATGTACAGTATGTAATGTATATTTACTGTACTTTTTGATATTTTATTTACAGTATATAATATAGATTTGGTGTAATTTTTGATATTTTATGTACAGTATATTAAATATAATTACTGTAGTTTTTGATAGTTTATTTACAGTATATATAACACATATTTGGTGTACTTTTTGATATTTTATGTACAGTATGTAATGTATATTTACTGTACTTTTTGATATTTTATTTACAGTATATAATATAGATTTGGGGTAATTTTTGATATTTTATGTACAGTATATTGAATATAATTACTGTAGTTTTTGATAGTTTATTTACAGTATATATAACACATATTTGGTGTACTTTTTGATATTTTATGTACAGTATGTAATGTATATTTACTGTACTTTTTGATATTTTATTTACAGTATATAATATAGATTTGGTGTAATTTTTGATATTTTATGTACACTATATTAAATATAATTACTGTAATTTTTGATAGTTTATGTACAGTATATTACATATAATTACTGTAGTTTTTGATAGTTTATTTACAGTATATATAACACATATTTAGTGTACTTTTTGATATTTTATGTACAGTATGTAATGTATATTTACTGTACTTTTTGATATTTTATTTACAGTATATAATAAACATTTGGTGTAATTTTTGATATTTTATGTACAGTATATTAAATATAATTACTGTAGTTTTTGATAGTTTATTTACAGTATATATAACACATATTTGGTGTACTTTTTGATATTTTATGTACAGTATGTATTGTATATTTACTGTACTTTTTGATATTTTATTTACAGTATATAATATAGATTTGGTGTAATTTTTGATATTTTATGTACAGTATATTAAATATAATTACTATAGTTTTTGATAGTTTATGTACAGTATATTACATATAATTACTGTAGTTTTTGATAGTTTATTTACAGTATATATAACACATATTTGGTGTACTTTTTGATATTTTATGTACAGTACGTAATGTATATTTACTGTACTTTTTGATATTTTATTTACTGTATATAATATAGATTTGGTGTAATTTTTGATATTTTATGTACAGTATATTAAATATAATTACTGTAATTTTTGATAGTTTATTTACAGTATATTACATATAATTACTGTAGTTTTTGATAGTTTATTTACAGTATATATAACACATATTTGGTGTACTTTTTGATATTTTATGTACAGTATGTAATGTATATTTACTGTACTTTTTGATATTTATGTACAGTATATTAAATATAATTACTGTAATTTTTGATACTGTATTTACAGTATATTACATATAAATACTGTAGTTTTTGATAGTTTATTTACAGTATATATAACACATATTTGGTGTACTTTTTGATATTTTATGTACAGTATGTAATGTATATTTACTGTACTTTTTGATATTTTATTTACAGTATATAATATAGATTTGGTGTAATTTTTGGTATTTTATGTACAGTATATTAAATATAATTACTGTAGTTTTTGATATTTTATTTACAGTATATATAACTCATATTTGCTGTACTTTTTGATATTTTATGTACAGTATGTAATGCATATTTACTGTACTGTTTGATATTTTATTTACAGTATATAATAAACATTTGGTGTAATTTTAGATAGTTTATTTACAGTATATTAAGTATAATGACTGTAGTTTTTGATAGTTTATTTACAGTATATATGACACATATTTGGTGTACTTTTTGATATTTTATGTACAGTATGTATTGTATATTTACTGTACTTTTTGATATTTTATTTACAGTATATAATATAGATTTGGTGTAATTTTTGATATTTTATGTACAGTATATTAAATATAATTACTGTAATTTTTGATAGTTTATTTACAGTATATTACATATAATTACTGTAGTTTTTGATAGTTTATTTACAATATATATAACACATATTTGGTGTACTTTTTGATATTTTATGTACAGTATGTAATGTATATTTACTGTACTTTTTGACATTTTATTTACAGTATATAATATAGATTTGGTGTAATTTTGATATTTTATGTACAGTATATTAAATATAATTACTGTAGTTTTTGATAGTTTATTTACAGTATATATAACACATATTTGGTGTACTTTTTGATATTTTATGTACAGTATGTAATGTATATTTACTGTACTTTTTGATATTTTATTTACAGTATATAATATAGATTTGGGGTAATTTTTGATATTTTATGTACAGTATATTGAATATAATTACTGTAGTTTTTGATAGTTTATTTACAGTATATATAACACATATTTGGTGTACTTTTTGATATTTTATGTACAGTATGTAATGTATATTTACTGTACTTTTTGATATTTTATTTACAGTATATAATATAGATTTGGTGTAATTTTTGATATTTTATGTACAGTATATTAAATATAATTACTGTAATTTTTGATAGTTTATGTACAGTATATTACATATAATTACTGTAGTTTTTGATAGTTTATTTACAGTATATATAACACATATTTAGTGTACTTTTTGATATTTTATGTACAGTATGTAATGTATATTTACTGTACTTTTTGATATTTTATTTACAGTATATAATAAACATTTGGTGTAATTTTTGATATTTTATGTACAGTATATTAAATATAATTACTGTAGTTTTGATAGTTTATTTACAGTATATATAACACATATTTGGTGTACTTTTTGATATTTTATGTACAGTATGTAATGTATATTTACTGTACTTTTTGATATTTTATTTACAGTATATAATATAGATTTGGTGTAATTTTTGATATTTTATGTACAGTATATTAAATATACTTACTGTAATTTTTGATAGTTTATTTACAGTATATTACATATAATTACTGTAGTTTTTGATAGTTTATTTACAGTATATATAACACATATTTAGTGTACTTTTTGATATTTTATGTACAGTATGTAATGTATATTTACTGTACTTTTTGATATTTTATTTACAGTATATAATAAACATTTGGTGTAATTTTTGATATTTTATGTACAGTATATTAAATATAATTACTGTAGTTTTTGATAGTTTATTTACAGTATATATGACACATATTTGGTGTACTTTTTGATATTTTATGTACATTATGTAATGTGTATTTACTCTACTTTTTGATATTTTATTTACAGTATATAATATAGATTTGGTGTAATTTTTGATATTTTATGTACAGTATATTAAATATAATTACTGTAGTTTTTGATAGTTTATTTACAGTATATATAACACATATTTGGTGTACTTTTTGATATTTTATGTACAGTATGTAATGTATATTTACTGTACTTTTTGATATTTTATTTACAGTATATAATATAGATTTGGTGTAATTTTTGATATTTTATGTACAGTATATTAAATATAATTACTGTAGTTTTTGATAGTTTATTTACAGTATATATAACACATATTTGGTGTACTTTTTGATATTTCATGTACAGTATGTAATGTATATTTACTGTACTTTTTGATATTTTATTTACAGTATATAATATAGATTTGGTGTAATTTTTGATATTTTATGTACAGTATATTAAATATAATTACTGTAATTTTTGATAGTTTATGTACAGCATATTACATATAATTACTGTAGTTTTTGATAGTTTATTTACAGTATATGTAACACATATTTAGTGTACTTTTTGATATTTTATGGACAGTATGTAATGTATATTTACTGTACTTTTTGATATTTTATTTACAGTATATAATAGAGATTTGGGGTAATTTTTGATATTTTATGTACAGTATATTGAATATAATTACTGTAGTTTTTGATAGTTTATTTACAGTATATATAACACATATTTGGTGTACTTTTTGATATTTTATGTAGAATATGTAATGTATATTTACTGTACTTTTTGATATTTTATTTACAGTATATAATATAGATTTGGTGTAATTTTTGATATTTTATGTACAGTATATTAAATATAATTACTGTAATTTTTGATAGTTTATGTACAGTATATTACATATAATTACTGTAGTTTTTGATAGTTTATTTACAGTATATATAACACATATTTAGTGTACTTTTTGATATTTTATGTACAGTATGTAATGTATATTTACTGTACTTTTTGATATTTTATTTACAGTATATAATAAACATTTGGTGTAATTTTTGATATTTTATGTACAGTATATTAAATATAATTATTGTAGTTTTTGATAGTTTATTTACAGTATATATAACACATATTTGGTGTACTTTTTGATATTTTATGTACAGTATGTATTGTATATTTACTGTACTTTTTGATATTTTATTTACAGTATATAATACAGATTTGGTGTAATTTTTGATATTTTATGTACAGTATATTAAATATAATTACTATAGTTTTTGATAGTTTACGTACAGTATATTACATATAATTACTGTAGTTTTTGATAGTTTATTTACAGTATATATAACACATATTTGGTGTACTTTTTGATATTTTATGTACAGTACGTAATGTATATTTACTGTACTTTTTGATATTTTATTTACTGTATATAATATAGATTTGGTGTAATTTTTGATATTTTATGTACAGTATATTAAATATAATTACTGTAATATTTGATAGTTTATTTACAGTATATTACATATAATTACTGTAGTTTTTGATAGTTTATTTACAGTATATATAACACATATTTGGTGTACTTTTTGATATTTTATGTACAGTATGTAATGTATATTTACTGTACTTTTTGATATTTTATGTACAGTATATTAAATATAATTACTGTAATTTTTGATACTTTATTTACAGTATATTACATATAAATACTGTAGTTTTTGATAGTTTATTTACAGTATATATAACACATATTTGGTGTACTTTTTGATATTTTATGTACAGTATGTAATGTATATTTACTGTACTTTTTGATATTTTATTTACAGTATATAATATAGATTTGGTGTAATTTTTGGTATTTTATGTACAGTATATTAAATATAATTACTGTAGTTTTTGATATTTTATTTACAGTATATATAACTCATATTTGCTGTACTTTTTGATATTTTATGTACAGTATGTAATGCATATTTACTGTACTATTTGATATTTTATTTACAGTATATAATAAACATTTGGTGTAATTTTAGATAGTTTATTTACAGTATATTAAGTATAATGACTGTAGTTTTTGATAGTTTATTTACAGTATATATGACACATATTTGGTGTACTTTTTGATATTTTATGTACAGTATGTATTGTATATTTACTGTACTTTTTGATATTTTATTTACAGTATATAATATAGATTTGGTGTAATTTTTGATATTTTATGTACAGTATATTAAATATAATTACTGTAATTTTTGATAGTTTATTTACAGTATATTACATATAATTACTGTAGTTTTTGATAGTTTATTTACAATATATATAACACATATTTGGTGTACTTTTTGATATTTTATGCACAGTATGTAATGTATATTTACTGTACTTTTTGACATTTTATTTACAGTATATAATATAGATTTGGTGTAATTTTTGATATTTTATGTACAGTATATTAAATATAATTACTGTAGTTTTTGATAGTTTATTTACAGTATATATAACACATATTTGGTGTACTTTTTGATATTTTATGTACAGTATGTAATGTATATTTACTGTACTTTTTGATATTTTATTTACAGTATATAATATAGATTTGGGGTAATTTTTGATATTTTATGTACAGTATATTGAATATAATTACTGTAGTTTTTGATAGTTTATTTACAGTATATATAACACATATTTGGTGTACTTTTTGATATTTTATGTACAGTATGTAATGTATATTTACTGTACTTTTTGATATTTTATTTCCAGTATATAATATAGATTTGGTGTAATTTTTGATATTTTATGTACAGTATATTAAATATAATTACTGTAATTTTTGATAGTTTATGTACAGTATATTACATATAATTACTGTAGTTTTTGATAGTTTATTTACAGTATATATAACACATATTTAGTGTACTTTTTGATATTTTATGTACAGTATGTAATGTATATTTACTGTACTTTTTGATATTTTATTTACAGTATATAATAAACATTTGGTGTAATTTTTGATATTTTATGTACAGTATATTAAATATAATTACTGTAGTTTTGATAGTTTATTTACAGTATATATAACACATATTTGGTGTACTTTTTGATATTTTATGTACAGTATGTAATGTATATTTACTGTACTTTTTGATATTTTATTTACAGTATATAATATAGATTTGGTGTAATTTTTGATATTTTATGTACAGTATATTAAATATACTTACTGTAATTATTGATAGTTTATTTACAGTATATTACATATAATTACTGTAGTTTTTGATAGTTTATTTACAGTATATATAACACATATTTAGTGTACTTTTTGATATTTTATGTACAGTATGTAATGTATATTTACTGTACTTTTTGATATTTTATTTACAGTATATAATAAACATTTGGTGTAATTTTTGATATTTTATGTACAGTATATTAAATATAATTACTGTAGTTTTTGATAGTTTATTTACAGTATATATGACACATATTTGGTGTACTTTTTGATATTTTATGTACATTATGTAATGTGTATTTACTCTACTTTTTGATATTTTATTTACAGTATATAATATAGATTTGGTGTAATTTTTGATATTTTATGTACAGTATATTAAATATAATTACTGTAGTTTTTGATAGTTTATTTACAGTATATATAACACATATTTGGTGTACTTTTTGATATTTTATGTACAGTATGTAATGTATATTTACTGTACTTTTTGATATTTTATTTACAGTATATAATATAGATTTGGTGTAATTTTTGATATTTTATGTACAGTATATTAAATATAATTACTGTAGTTTTTGATAGTTTATTTACAGTATATATAACACATATTTGGTGTACTTTTTGATATTTCATGTACAGTATGTAATGTATATTTACTGTACTTTTTGATATTTTATTTACAGTATATAATATAGATTTGGTGTAATTTTTGATATTTTATGTACAGTATATTAAATATAATTACTGTAATTTTTGATAGTTTATGTACAGCATATTACATATAATTACTGTAGTTTTTGATAGTTTATTTACAGTATATGTAACACATATTTAGTGTACTTTTTGATATTTTATGGACAGTATGTAATGTATATTTACTGTACTTTTTGATATTTTATTTACAGTATATAATAAACATTTGGTGTAATTTTTGATATTTTATGTACAGTATATTAAATATAATTACTGTAGTTTTGATAGTTTATTTACAGTATATATAACACATATTTGGTGTACTTTTTGATATTTCATGTACAGTATGTAATGTATATTTACTGTACTTTTTGATATTTTATTTACAGTATATAATATAGATTTGGTGTAATTTTTGATATTTTATGTACAGTATATTAAATATAATTACTGTAATTTTTGATAGTTTATGTACAGTATATTACATATAATTACTGTAGTTTTTGATAGTTTATTTACAGTATTTATAACACATATTTGGTGTACTTTTTGATATTTTATGTACAGTATGTAATGTATATTTACTGTACGTTTTGGTATTTTATTTACAGTATATAATAAACATTTGGTGTAATTTTTGATATTTTATGTACAGTATATTAAATATAATTACTGTAGTTTTTGATAGTTTATTTACAGTATATATAACACATATTTGGTGTACTTTTTGATATTTTATGTACAGTATGTAATGTATATTTACTGTACTTTTTGATATTTTATTTACAGTATATAATATAGATTTGGTGTAATTTTTGATATTTTATGTACAGTATATTAAATATAATTACTGTAATTTTTGATAGTTTATGTACAGTACATTACATATAATTACTGTAGTTTTTGATAGTTTATTTACAGTATATATAACACATATTTGGTGTACTTTTTGATATTTTATGTACAGTATGTAATGTATATTTACTATACGTTTTGGTATTTTATTTACAGTATATAATAAACATTTGGTGTAATTTTTGATATTTTATGTACAGTATATTAAATATAATTACTGTAGTTTTTGATAGTTTATTTACAGTATATATAACACATATTTGGTGTACTTTTTGATATTTTATGTACAGTATGTAATGTATATTTACTGTACTTTTTGATATTTTATTTACAGTATATAATATAGATTTGGTGTAATTTTTGATATTTTATGTACAGTATATTAAATATAATTACTGTAGTTTTTGATAGTTTATTTACAGTATATATAACACATATTTGGTGTACTTTTTGATATTTTATGTACAGTATGTAATGTATATTTACTGTACTTTTTGATATTTTATTTACAGTATATAATATAGATTTGGGGTAATTTTTGATATTTTATGTACAGTATATTGAATATAATTACTGTAGTTTTTGATAGTTTATTTACAGTATATATAACACATATTTGGTGTACTTTTTGATATTTTATGTACAGTATGTAATGTATATTTACTGTACTTTTTGATATTTTATTTACAGTATATAATATAGATTTGGTGTAATTTTTGATATTTTATGTACAGTATATTAAATATAATTACTGTAATTTTTGATAGTTTACGTACAGTATATTACATATAATTACTGTAGTTTTTGATAGTTTATTTACAGTATATATAACACATATTTGGTGTACTTTTTGATATTTTATGTACAGTACGTAATGTATATTTACTGTACTTTTTGATATTTTATTTACTGTATATAATATAGATTTGGTGTAATTTTTGATATTTTATGTACAGTATATTAAATATAATTACTGTAATTTTTGATAGTTTATTTACAGTATATTACATATAATTACTGTAGTTTTTGATAGTTTATTTACAGTATATATAACACATATTTGGTGTACTTTTTGATATTTTATGTACAGTATGTAATGTATATTTACTGTACTTTTTGATATTTTATTTACAGTATATAATATAGATTTGGTGTAATTTTTGGTATTTTATGTACAGTATATTAAATATAATTACTGTAGTTTTTGATATTTTATTTACAGTATATATAAATCATATTTGCTGTACTTTTTGATATTTTATGTACAGTATGTAATGCATATTTACTGTACTATTTGATATTTTATTTACAGTATATAATAAACATTTGGTGTAATTTTAGATAGTTTATTTACAGTATATTAAGTATAATGACTGTAGTTTTTGATAGTTTATTTACAGTATATATGACACATATTTGGTGTACTTTTTGATATTTTATGTACAGTATGTAATGTATATTTAATGTACTTTTTGATATTTTATTTACAGTATATAATATAGATTTGGTGTAATTTTTGATATTTTATGTACAGTATATTAAATATAATTACTGTAATTTTTGATAGTTTATTTACAGTATATTACATATAATTACTGTAGTTTTTGATAGTTTATTTACAGTATATATAGCACATGTTTGGTGTACTTTTTGATATTTTATGTACAGTATGTAATGTATATTTACTGTACTTTTTGATATTTTATGTACAGTATATTAAATATAATTATTGTAATTTTTGATAGTTTATTTACAGTATATTACATATAATTACTGTAGTTTTTGATAGTTTATTTACAGTATATATAACACATATTTGGTGTACTTTTTGATATTTTATGTACAGTATGTAATGTATATTTACTGTACTTTTTGATATTTTATGTACAGTATATTAAATATAATTACTGTAATTTTTGATGTTTTATGTACAGTATATTAAATATAATTACTGTAGTTTTTGATAGTTTATTTACAGTATATATGACACATATTTGGTGTACTTTTTGATATTTTATGTACAGTATGTAATGTGTATTTACTGTACTTTTTGATATTTTATTTGCAGTAGATAATAAACATTTGGTGTAATTTTTGATATTTTATGTACAGTATATTAAATATAATTACTGTAATTTTTGGTAGTTTATTTACAGTATATTACATATTATTACTGTAGTTTTTGATAGTTTATTTACAGTATATATAACACATATTTGGTGTACTTTTTGATATTTTATGTACAGTATGTAATGTATATTTACTGTACTTTTTGATATTTTATTTACAGTATATAATAAACATTTGGTGTAATTTTTGATATTTTATGTACAGTATATTAAATATACTTACTGTAATTTTTGATAGTTTATTTACAGTATATTACATATAATTACTGTAGTTTTTGATAGTTTATTTACAGTATATATAACACATATTTAGTGTACTTTTTGATATTTTATGTACAGTATGTAATGTATATTTACTGTACTTTTTGATATTTTATTTACAGTATATAATAAACATTTGGTGTAATTTTTGATATTTTATGTACAGTATATTAAATATAATTACTGTAGTTTTTGATAGTTTATTTACAGTATATATGACACATATTTGGTGTACTTTTTGATATTTTATGTACATTATGTAATGTGTATTTACTCTACTTTTTGATATTTTATTTACAGTATATAATATAGATTTGGTGTAATTTTTGATATTTTATGTACAGTATATTAAATATAATTACTGTAGTTTTTGATAGTTTATTTACAGTATATATAACACATATTTGGTGTACTTTTTGATATTTTATGTACAGTATGTAATGTATATTTACTGTACTTTTTGATATTTTATTTACAGTATATAATATAGATTTGGTGTAATTTTTGATATTTTATGTACAGTATATTAAATATAATTACTGTAGTTTTTGATAGTTTATTTACAGTATATATAACACATATTTGGTGTACTTTTTGATATTTCATGTACAGTATGTAATGTATATTTACTGTACTTTTTGATATTTTATTTACAGTATATAATATAGATTTGGTGTAATTTTTGATATTTTATGTACAGTATATTAAATATAATTACTGTAATTTTTGATAGTTTATGTACAGCATATTACATATAATTACTGTAGTTTTTGATAGTTTATTTACAGTATATGTAACACATATTTAGTGTACTTTTTGATATTTTATGGACAGTATGTAATGTATATTTACTGTACTTTTTGATTTTTTATTTACAGTATATAATAAACATTTGGTGTAATTTTTGATATTTTATATACAGTATATTAAATATAATTACTGTAGTTTTGATAGTTTATTTACAGTATATATAACACATATTTGGTGTACTTTTTGATATTTCATGTACAGTATGTAATGTATATTTACTGTACTTTTTGATATTTTATTTACAGTATATAATATAGATTTGGTGTAATTTTTGATATTTTATGTACAGTATATTAAATATAATTACTGTAATTTTTGATAGTTTATGTACAGTATATTACATATAATTACTGTAGTTTTTGATAGTTTATTTACAGTATTTATAACACATATTTGGTGTACTTTTTGATATTTTATGTACAGTATGTAATGTATATTTACTGTACTTTTTGATATTTTATTTACAGTATATAATAAACATTTGGTGTAATTTTTGATATTTTATGTACAGTATATTAAATATAATTACTGTAGTTTTTGATAGTTTATTTACAGTATATATGACACATATTTGGTGTACTTTTTGATATTTTATGTACATTATGTAATGTGTATTTACTCTACTTTTTGATATTTTATTTACAGTATATAATATAGATTTGGTGTAATTTTTGATATTTTATGTACAGTATATTAAATATAATTACTGTAGTTTTTGATAGTTTATTTACAGTATATATAACACATATTTGGTGTACTTTTTGATATTTTATGTACAGTATGTAATGTATATTTACTGTACTTTTTGATATTTTATTTACAGTATATAATATAGATTTGGTGTAATTTTTGATATTTTATGTACAGTATATTAAATATAATTACTGTAGTTTTTGATAGTTTATTTACAGTATTTATAACACATATTTGGTGTACTTTTTGATATTTTATGTACAGTATGTAATGTATATTTACTGTACGTTTTGGTATTTTATTTACAGTATATAATAAACATTTGGTGTAATTTTTGATATTTTATGTACAGTATATTAAATATAATTACTGTAGTTTTTGATAGTTTATTTACAGTATATATAACACATATTTGGTGTACTTTTTGATATTTTATGTACAGTATGTAATGTATATTTACTGTACTTTTTGATATTTTATTTACAGTATATAATATAGATTTGGTGTAATTTTTGATATTTTATGTACAGTATATTAAATATAATTACTGTAATTTTTGATAGTTTATGTACAGTACATTACATATAATTACTGTAGTTTTTGATAGTTTATTTACAGTATATATAACACATATTTGGTGTACTTTTTGATATTTTATGTACAGTATGTAATGTATATTTACTATACGTTTTGGTATTTTATTTACAGTATATAATAAACATTTGGTGTAATTTTTGATATTTTATGTACAGTATATTAAATATAATTACTGTAGTTTTTGATAGTTTATTTACAGTATATATAACACATATTTGGTGTACTTTTTGATATTTTATGTACAGTATGTAATGTATATTTACTGTACTTTTTGATATTTTATTTACAGTATATAATATAGATTTGGTGTAATTTTTGATATTTTATGTACAGTATATTAAATATAATTACTGTAGTTTTTGATAGTTTATTTACAGTATATATAACACATATTTGGTGTACTTTTTGATATTTTATGTACAGTATGTAATGTATATTTACTGTACTTTTTGATATTTTATTTACAGTATATAATATAGATTTGGGGTAATTTTTGATATTTTATGTACAGTATATTGAATATAATTACTGTAGTTTTTGATAGTTTATTTACAGTATATATAACACATATTTGGTGTACTTTTTGATATTTTATGTACAGTATGTAATGTATATTTACTGTACTTTTTGATATTTTATTTACAGTATATAATATAGATTTGGTGTAATTTTTGATATTTTATGTACAGTATATTAAATATAATTACTGTAATTTTTGATAGTTTACGTACAGTATATTACATATAATTACTGTAGTTTTTGATAGTTTATTTACAGTATATATAACACATATTTGGTGTACTTTTTGATATTTTATGTACAGTACGTAATGTATATTTACTGTACTTTTTGATATTTTATTTACTGTATATAATATAGATTTGGTGTAATTTTTGATATTTTATGTACAGTATATTAAATATAATTACTGTAATTTTTGATAGTTTATTTACAGTATATTACATATAATTACTGTAGTTTTTGATAGTTTATTTACAGTATATATAACACATATTTGGTGTACTTTTTGATATTTTATGTACAGTATGTAATGTATATTTACTGTACTTTTTGATATTTTATGTACAGTATATTAAATATAATTACTGTAATTTTTGATGTTTTATGTACAGTATATTAAATATAATTACTGTAGTTTTTGATAGTTTATTTACAGTATATATGACACATATTTGGTGTACTTTTTGATATTTTATGTACAGTATGTAATGTGTATTTACTGTACTTTTTGATATTTTATTTGCAGTAGATAATAAACATTTGGTGTAATTTTTGATATTTTATGTACAGTATATTAAATATAATTACTGTAATTTTTGGTAGTTTATTTACAGTATATTACATATTATTACTGTAGTTTTTGATAGTTTATTTACAGTATATATAACACATATTTGGTGTACTTTTTGATATTTTATGTACAGTATGTAATGTATATTTACTGTACTTTTTGATATTTTATTTACAGTATATAATAAACATTTGGTGTAATTTTTGATATTTTATGTACAGTATATTAAATATACTTACTGTAATTTTTGATAGTTTATTTACAGTATATTACATATAATTACTGTAGTTTTTGATAGTTTATTTACAGTATATATAACACATATTTAGTGTACTTTTTGATATTTTATGTACAGTATGTAATGTATATTTACTGTACTTTTTGATATTTTATTTACAGTATATAATAAACATTTGGTGTAATTTTTGATATTTTATGTACAGTATATTAAATATAATTACTGTAGTTTTTGATAGTTTATTTACAGTATATATGACACATATTTGGTGTACTTTTTGATATTTTATGTACATTATGTAATGTGTATTTACTCTACTTTTTGATATTTTATTTACAGTATATAATATAGATTTGGTGTAATTTTTGATATTTTATGTACAGTATATTAAATATAATTACTGTAGTTTTTGATAGTTTATTTACAGTATATATAACACATATTTGGTGTACTTTTTGATATTTTATGTACAGTATGTAATGTATATTTACTGTACTTTTTGATATTTTATTTACAGTATATAATATAGATTTGGTGTAATTTTTGATATTTTATGTACAGTATATTAAATATAATTACTGTAGTTTTTGATAGTTTATTTACAGTATATATAACACATATTTGGTGTACTTTTTGATATTTCATGTACAGTATGTAATGTATATTTACTGTACTTTTTGATATTTTATTTACAGTATATAATATAGATTTGGTGTAATTTTTGATATTTTATGTACAGTATATTAAATATAATTACTGTAATTTTTGATAGTTTATGTACAGCATATTACATATAATTACTGTAGTTTTTGATAGTTTATTTACAGTATATGTAACACATATTTAGTGTACTTTTTGATATTTTATGGACAGTATGTAATGTATATTTACTGTACTTTTTGATATTTTATTTACAGTATATAATAAACATTTGGTGTAATTTTTGATATTTTATATACAGTATATTAAATATAATTACTGTAGTTTTGATAGTTTATTTACAGTATATATAACACATATTTGGTGTACTTTTTGATATTTCATGTACAGTATGTAATGTATATTTACTGTACTTTTTGATATTTTATTTACAGTATATAATATAGATTTGGTGTAATTTTTGATATTTTATGTACAGTATATTAAATATAATTACTGTAATTTTTGATAGTTTATGTACAGTATATTACATATAATTACTGTAGTTTTTGATAGTTTATTTACAGTATTTATAACACATATTTGGTGTACTTTTTGATATTTTATGTACAGTATGTAATGTATATTTACTGTACTTTTTGATATTTTATTTACAGTATATAATAAACATTTGGTGTAATTTTTGATATTTTATGTACAGTATATTAAATATAATTACTGTAGTTTTTGATAGTTTATTTACAGTATATATGACACATATTTGGTGTACTTTTTGATATTTTATGTACATTATGTAATGTGTATTTACTCTACTTTTTGATATTTTATTTACAGTATATAATATAGATTTGGTGTAATTTTTGATATTTTATGTACAGTATATTAAATATAATTACTGTAGTTTTTGATAGTTTATTTACAGTATATATAACACATATTTGGTGTACTTTTTGATATTTTATGTACAGTATGTAATGTATATTTACTGTACTTTTTGATATTTTATTTACAGTATATAATATAGATTTGGTGTAATTTTTGATATTTTATGTACAGTATATTAAATATAATTACTGTAGTTTTTGATAGTTTATTTACAGTATTTATAACACATATTTGGTGTACTTTTTGATATTTTATGTACAGTATGTAATGTATATTTACTGTACGTTTTGGTATTTTATTTACAGTATATAATAAACATTTGGTGTAATTTTTGATATTTTATGTACAGTATATTAAATATAATTACTGTAGTTTTTGATAGTTTATTTACAGTATATATAACACATATTTGGTGTACTTTTTGATATTTTATGTACAGTATGTAATGTATATTTACTGTACTTTTTGATATTTTATTTACAGTATATAATATAGATTTGGTGTAATTTTTGATATTTTATGTACAGTATATTAAATATAATTACTGTAATTTTTGATAGTTTATGTACAGCATATTACATATAATTACTGTAGTTTTTGATAGTTTATTTACAGTATATGTAACACATATTTAGTGTACTTTTTGATATTTTATGGACAGTATGTAATGTATATTTACTGTACTTTTTGATATTTTATTTACAGTATATAATAAACATTTCGTGTAATTTTTGATATTTTATATACAGTATATTAAATATAATTACTGTAGTTTTTGATAGTTTATTTACAGTATATATAACACATATTTGGTGTACTTTTTGATATTTTATGTACAGTATGTAATGTATATTTACTGTACTTTTTGATATTTTATTTACAGTATATAATATAGATTTGGTGTAATTTTTGATATTTTATGTACAGTATATTAAATATAATTACTGTAGTTTTTGATAGTTTATTTACAGTATATATAACACATATTTGGTGTACTTTTTGATATTTTATGTACAGTATGTAATGTATATTTACTGTACTTTTTGATATTTTATTTACAGTATATAATATAGATTTGGGGTAATTTTTGATATTTTATGTACAGTATATTGAATATAATTACTGTAGTTTTTGATAGTTTATTTACAGTATATATAACACATATTTGGTGTACTTTTTGATATTTTATGTACAGTATGTAATGTATATTTACTGTACTTTTTGATATTTTATTTACAGTATATAATATAGATTTGGTGTAATTTTTGATATTTTATGTACAGTATATTAAATATAATTACTGTAGTTTTTGATAGTTTATTTACAGTATATATAACACATATTTGGTGTACTTTTTGATATTTCATGTACAGTATGTAATGTATATTTACTGTACTTTTTGATATTTTATTTACAGTATATAATATAGATTTGGTGTAATTTTTGATATTTTATGTACAGTATATTAAATATAATTACTGTAATTTTTGATAGTTTATGTACAGTACATTACATATAATTACTGTAGTTTTTGATAGTTTATTTACAGTATATATAACATATATTTGGTGTACTTTTTGATATTTTATGTACAGTATGTAATGTATATTTACTATACGTTTTGGTATTTTATTTACAGTATATAATAAACATTTGGTGTAATTTTTGATATTTTATGTACAGTATATTAAATATAATTACTGTAGTTTTTGATAGTTTATTTACAGTATATATAACACATATTTGGTGTACTTTTTGATATTTTATGTACAGTATGTAATGTATATTTACTGTAATTTTTGATATTTTATTTACAGTATATAATATAGATTTGGTGTAATTTTTGATATTTTATGTACAGTATATTAAATATAATTACTGTAGTTTTTGATAGTTTATTTACAGTATATATAACACATATTTGGTGTACTTTTTGATATTTTATGTACAGTATGTAATGTATATTTACTGTACTTTTTGATATTTTATTTACAGTATATAATATAGATTTGGGGTAATTTTTGATATTTTATGTACAGTATATTGAATATAATTACTGTAGTTTTTGATAGTTTATTTACAGTATATATAACACATATTTGGTGTACTTTTTGATATTTTATGTACAGTATGTAATGTATATTTACTGTACTTTTTGATATTTTATTTACAGTATATAATATAGATTTGGTGTAATTTTTGATATTTTATGTACAGTATATTAAATATAATTACTGTAGTTTTTGATAGTTTATTTACAGTATATATAACACATATTTGGTGTACTTTTTGATATTTCATGTACAGTATGTAATGTATATTTACTGTACTTTTTGATATTTTATTTACAGTATATAATATAGATTTGGTGTAATTTTTGATATTTTATGTACAGTATATTAAATATAATTACTGTAATTTTTGATAGTTTATGTACAGTACATTACATATAATTACTGTAGTTTTTGATAGTTTATTTACAGTATATATAACATATATTTGGTGTACTTTTTGATATTTTATGTACAGTATGTAATGTATATTTACTATACGTTTTGGTATTTTATTTACAGTATATAATAAACATTTGGTGTAATTTTTGATATTTTATGTACAGTATATTAAATATAATTACTGTAGTTTTTGATAGTTTATTTACAGTATATATAACACATATTTGGTGTACTTTTTGATATTTTATGTACAGTATGTAATGTATATTTACTGTACTTTTTGATATTTTATTTACAGTATATAATATAGATTTGGTGTAATTTTTGATATTTTATGTACAGTATATTAAATATAATTACTGTAGTTTTTGATAGTTTATTTACAGTATATATAACACATATTTGGTGTACTTTTTGATATTTTATGTACAGTATGTAATGTATATTTACTGTACTTTTTGATATTTTATTTACAGTATATAATATAGATTTGGGGTAATTTTTGATATTTTATGTACAGTATATTGAATATAATTACTGTAGTTTTTGATAGTTTATTTACAGTATATATAACACATATTTGGTGTACTTTTTGATATTTTATGTACAGTATGTAATGTATATTTACTGTACTTTTTGATATTTTATTTACAGTATATAATATAGATTTGGTGTAATTTTTGATATTTTATGTACAGTATATTAAATATAATTACTGTAGTTTTTGATAGTTTATTTACAGTATATATAACACATATTTGGTGTACTTTTTGATATTTCATGTACAGTATGTAATGTATATTTACTGTACTTTTTGATATTTTATTTACAGTATATAATATAGATTTGGTGTAATTTTTGATATTTTATGTACAGTATATTAAATATAATTACTGTAATTTTTGATAGTTTATGTACAGTACATTACATATAATTACTGTAGTTTTTGATAGTTTATTTACAGTATATATAACATATATTTGGTGTACTTTTTGATATTTTATGTACAGTATGTAATGTATATTTACTATACGTTTTGGTATTTTATTTACAGTATATAATAAACATTTGGTGTAATTTTTGATATTTTATGTACAGTATATTAAATATAATTACTGTAGTTTTTGATAGTTTATTTACAGTATATATAACACATATTTGGTGTACTTTTTGATATTTTATGTACAGTATGTAATGTATATTTACTGTACTTTTTGATATTTTATTTACAGTATATAATATAGATTTGGTGTAATTTTTGATATTTTATGTACAGTATATTAAATATAATTACTGTAGTTTTTGATAGTTTATTTACAGTATATATAACACATATTTGGTGTACTTTTTGATATTTCATGTACAGTATGTAATGTATATTTACTGTACTTTTTGATATTTTATTTACAGTATATAATATAGATTTGGTGTAATTTTTGATATTTTATGTACAGTATATTAAATATAATTACTGTAATTTTTGATAGTTTATGTACAGTACATTACATATAATTACTGTAGTTTTTGATAGTTTATTTACAGTATATATAACATATATTTGGTGTACTTTTTGATATTTTATGTACAGTATGTAATGTATATTTACTATACGTTTTGGTATTTTATTTACAGTATATAATAAACATTTGGTGTAATTTTTGATATTTTATGTACAGTATATTAAATATAATTACTGTAGTTTTTGATAGTTTATTTACAGTATATATAACACATATTTGGTGTACTTTTTGATATTTTATGTACAGTATGTAATGTATATTTACTGTACTTTTTGATATTTTATTTACAGTATATAATATAGATTTGGTGTAATTTTTGATATTTTATGTACAGTATATTAAATATAATTACTGTAGTTTTTGATAGTTTATTTACAGTATATATAACACATATTTGGTGTACTTTTTGATATTTTATGTACAGTATGTAATGTATATTTACTGTACTTTTTGATATTTTATTTACAGTATATAATATAGATTTGGGGTAATTTTTGATATTTTATGTACAGTATATTGAATATAATTACTGTAGTTTTTGATAGTTTATTTACAGTATATATAACACATATTTGGTGTACTTTTTGATATTTTATGTACAGTATGTAATGTATATTTACTGTACTTTTTGATATTTTATTTACAGTATATAATATAGATTTGGTGTAATTTTTGATATTTTATGTACAGTATATTAAATATAATTACTGTAGTTTTTGATAGTTTATTTACAGTATATATAACACATATTTGGTGTACTTTTTGATATTTCATGTACAGTATGTAATGTATATTTACTGTACTTTTTGATATTTTATTTACAGTATATAATATAGATTTGGTGTAATTTTTGATATTTTATGTACAGTATATTAAATATAATTACTGTAATTTTTGATAGTTTATGTACAGTACATTACATATAATTACTGTAGTTTTTGATAGTTTATTTACAGTATATATAACATATATTTGGTGTACTTTTTGATATTTTATGTACAGTATGTAATGTATATTTACTATACGTTTTGGTATTTTATTTACAGTATATAATAAACATTTGGTGTAATTTTTGATATTTTATGTACAGTATATTAAATATAATTACTGTAGTTTTTGATAGTTTATTTACAGTATATATAACACATATTTGGTGTACTTTTTGATATTTTATGTACAGTATGTAATGTATATTTACTGTACTTTTTGATATTTTATTTACAGTATATAATATAGATTTGGTGTAATTTTTGATATTTTATGTACAGTATATTAAATATAATTACTGTAGTTTTTGATAGTTTATTTACAGTATATATAACACATATTTGGTGTACTTTTTGATATTTTATGTACAGTATGTAATGTATATTTACTGTACTTTTTGATATTTTATTTACAGTATATAATATAGATTTGGGGTAATTTTTGATATTTTATGTACAGTATATTGAATATAATTACTGTAGTTTTTGATAGTTTATTTACAGTATATATAACACATATTTGGTGTACTTTTTGATATTTTATGTACAGTATGTAATGTATATTTACTGTACTTTTTGATATTTTATTTACAGTATATAATATAGATTTGGTGTAATTTTTGATATTTTATGTACAGTATATTAAATATAATTACTGTAGTTTTTGATAGTTTATTTACAGTATATATAACACATATTTGGTGTACTTTTTGATATTTCATGTACAGTATGTAATGTATATTTACTGTACTTTTTGATATTTTATTTACAGTATATAATATAGATTTGGTGTAATTTTTGATATTTTATGTACAGTATATTAAATATAATTACTGTAATTTTTGATAGTTTATGTACAGTACATTACATATAATTACTGTAGTTTTTGATAGTTTATTTACAGTATATATAACATATATTTGGTGTACTTTTTGATATTTTATGTACAGTATGTAATGTATATTTACTATACGTTTTGGTATTTTATTTACAGTATATAATAAACATTTGGTGTAATTTTTGATATTTTATGTACAGTATATTAAATATAATTACTGTAGTTTTTGATAGTTTATTTACAGTATATATAACACATATTTGGTGTACTTTTTGATATTTTATGTACAGTATGTAATGTATATTTAGTGTACTTTTTGATATTTTATTTACAGTATATAATATAGATTTGGTGTAATTTTTGATATTTTATGTACAGTATATTAAATATAATTACTGTAGTTTTTGATAGTTTATTTACAGTATATATAACACATATTTGGTGTACTTTTTGATATTTCATGTACAGTATGTAATGTATATTTACTGTACTTTTTGATATTTTATTTACAGTATATAATATAGATTTGGTGTAATTTTTGATATTTTATGTACAGTATATTAAATATAATTACTGTAATTTTTGATAGTTTATGTACAGTACATTACATATAATTACTGTAGTTTTTGATAGTTTATTTACAGTATATATAACATATATTTGGTGTACTTTTTGATATTTTATGTACAGTATGTAATGTATATTTACTATACGTTTTGGTATTTTATTTACAGTATATAATAAACATTTGGTGTAATTTTTGATATTTTATGTACAGTATATTAAATATAATTACTGTAGTTTTTGATAGTTTATTTACAGTATATATAACACATATTTGGTGTACTTTTTGATATTTTATGTACAGTATGTAATGTATATTTACTGTACTTTTTGATATTTTATTTACAGTATATAATATAGATTTGGTGTAATTTTTGATATTTTATGTACAGTATATTAAATATAATTACTGTAGTTTTTGATAGTTTATTTACAGTATATATAACACATATTTGGTGTACTTTTTGATATTTTATGTACAGTATGTAATGTATATTTACTGTACTTTTTGATATTTTATTTACAGTATATAATATAGATTTGGGGTAATTTTTGATATTTTATGTACAGTATATTGAATATAATTACTGTAGTTTTTGATAGTTTATTTACAGTATATATAACACATATTTGGTGTACTTTTTGATATTTTATGTACAGTATGTAATGTATATTTACTGTACTTTTTGATATTTTATTTACAGTATATAATATAGATTTGGTGTAATTTTTGATATTTTATGTACAGTATATTAAATATAATTACTGTAGTTTTTGATAGTTTATTTACAGTATATATAACACATATTTGGTGTACTTTTTGATATTTCATGTACAGTATGTAATGTATATTTACTGTACTTTTTGATATTTTATTTACAGTATATAATATAGATTTGGTGTAATTTTTGATATTTTATGTACAGTATATTAAATATAATTACTGTAATTTTTGATAGTTTATGTACAGTACATTACATATAATTACTGTAGTTTTTGATAGTTTATTTACAGTATATATAACATATATTTGGTGTACTTTTTGATATTTTATGTACAGTATGTAATGTATATTTACTATACGTTTTGGTATTTTATTTACAGTATATAATAAACATTTGGTGTAATTTTTGATATTTTATGTACAGTATATTAAATATAATTACTGTAGTTTTTGATAGTTTATTTACAGTATATATAACACATATTTGGTGTACTTTTTGATATTTTATGTACAGTATGTAATGTATATTTACTGTACTTTTTGATATTTTATTTACAGTATATAATATAGATTTGGTGTAATTTTTGATATTTTATGTACAGTATATTAAATATAATTACTGTAGTTTTTGATAGTTTATTTACAGTATATATAACACATATTTGGTGTACTTTTTGATATTTTATGTACAGTATGTAATGTATATTTACTGTACTTTTTGATATTTTATTTACAGTATATAATATAGATTTGGGGTAATTTTTGATATTTTATGTACAGTATATTGAATATAATTACTGTAGTTTTTGATAGTTTATTTACAGTATATATAACACATATTTGGTGTACTTTTTGATATTTTATGTACAGTATGTAATGTATATTTACTGTACTTTTTGATATTTTATTTACAGTATATAATATAGATTTGGTGTAATTTTTGATATTTTATGTACAGTATATTAAATATAATTACTGTAGTTTTTGATAGTTTATTTACAGTATATATAACACATATTTGGTGTACTTTTTGATATTTCATGTACAGTATGTAATGTATATTTACTGTACTTTTTGATATTTTATTTACAGTATATAATATAGATTTGGTGTAATTTTTGATATTTTATGTACAGTATATTAAATATAATTACTGTAATTTTTGATAGTTTATGTACAGTACATTACATATAATTACTGTAGTTTTTGATAGTTTATTTACAGTATATATAACATATATTTGGTGTACTTTTTGATATTTTATGTACAGTATGTAATGTATATTTACTATACGTTTTGGTATTTTATTTACAGTATATAATAAACATTTGGTGTAATTTTTGATATTTTATGTACAGTATATTAAATATAATTACTGTAGTTTTTGATAGTTTATTTACAGTATATATAACACATATTTGGTGTACTTTTTGATATTTTATGTACAGTATGTAATGTATATTTACTGTACTTTTTGATATTTTATTTACAGTATATAATATAGATTTGGTGTAATTTTTGATATTTTATGTACAGTATATTAAATATAATTACTGTAGTTTTTGATAGTTTATTTACAGTATATATAACACATATTTGGTGTACTTTTTGATATTTTATGTACAGTATGTAATGTATATTTACTGTACTTTTTGATATTTTATTTACAGTATATAATATAGATTTGGGGTAATTTTTGATATTTTATGTACAGTATATTGAATATAATTACTGTAGTTTTTGATAGTTTATTTACAGAATATATAACACATATTTGGTGTACTTTTTGATATTTTATGTACAGTATGTAATGTATATTTACTGTACTTTTTGATATTTTATTTACAGTATATAATATAGATTTGGTGTAATTTTTGATATTTTATGTACAGTATATTAAATATAATTACTGTAGTTTTTGATAGTTTATTTACAGTATATATAACACATATTTGGTGTACTTTTTGATATTTCATGTACAGTATGTAATGTATATTTACTGTACTTTTTGATATTTTATTTACAGTATATAATATAGATTTGGTGTAATTTTTGATATTTTATGTACAGTATATTAAATATAATTACTGTAATTTTTGATAGTTTATGTACAGTACATTACATATAATTACTGTAGTTTTTGATAGTTTATTTACAGTATATATAACATATATTTGGTGTACTTTTTGATATTTTATGTACAGTATGTAATGTATATTTACTATACGTTTTGGTATTTTATTTACAGTATATAATAAACATTTGGTGTAATTTTTGATATTTTATGTACAGTATATTAAATATAATTACTGTAGTTTTTGATAGTTTATTTACAGTATATATAACACATATTTGGTGTACTTTTTGATATTTTATGTACAGTATGTAATGTATATTTACTGTACTTTTTGATATTTTATTTACAGTATATAATATAGATTTGGTGTAATTTTTGATATTTTATGTACAGTATATTAAATATAATTACTGTAGTTTTTGATAGTTTATTTACAGTATATATAACACATATTTGGTGTACTTTTTGATATTTTATGTACAGTATGTAATGTATATTTACTGTACTTTTTGATATTTTATTTACAGTATATAATATAGATTTGGGGTAATTTTTGATATTTTATGTACAGTATATTGAATATAATTACTGTAGTTTTTGATAGTTTATTTACAGTATATATAACACATATTTGGTGTACTTTTTGATATTTTATGTACAATATGTAATGTATATTTACTGTACTTTTTGATATTTTATTTACAGTATATAATATAGATTTGGTGTAATTTTTGATATTTTATGTACAGTATATTAAATATAATTACTGTAGTTTTTGATAGTTTATTTACAGTATATATAACACATATTTGGTGTACTTTTTGATATTTCATGTACAGTATGTAATGTATATTTACTGTACTTTTTGATATTTTATTTACAGTATATAATATAGATTTGGTGTAATTTTTGATATTTTATGTACAGTATATTAAATATAATTACTGTAATTTTTGATAGTTTATGTACAGTACATTACATATAATTACTGTAGTTTTTGATAGTTTATTTACAGTATATATAACATATATTTGGTGTACTTTTTGATATTTTATGTACAGTATGTAATGTATATTTACTATACGTTTTGGTATTTTATTTACAGTATATAATAAACATTTGGTGTAATTTTTGATATTTTATGTACAGTATATTAAATATAATTACTGTAGTTTTTGATAGTTTATTTACAGTATATATAACACATATTTGGTGTACTTTTTGATATTTTATGTACAGTATGTAATGTATATTTACTGTACTTTTTGATATTTTATTTACAGTATATAATATAGATTTGGTGTAATTTTTGATATTTTATGTACAGTATATTAAATATAATTACTGTAGTTTTTGATAGTTTATTTACAGTATATATAACACATATTTGGTGTACTTTTTGATATTTTATGTACAGTATGTAATGTATATTTACTGTACTTTTTGATATTTTATTTACAGTATATAATATAGATTTGGGGTAATTTTTGATATTTTATGTACAGTATATTGAATATAATTACTGTAGTTTTTGATAGTTTATTTACAGTATATATAACACATATTTGGTGTACTTTTTGATATTTTATGTACAGTATGTAATGTATATTTACTGTACTTTTTGATATTTTATTTACAGTATATAATATAGATTTGGTGTAATTTTTGATATTTTATGTACAGTATATTAAATATAATTACTGTAGTTTTTGATAGTTTATTTACAGTATATATAACACATATTTGGTGTACTTTTTGATATTTCATGTACAGTATGTAATGTATATTTACTGTACTTTTTGATATTTTATTTACAGTATATAATATAGATTTGGTGTAATTTTTGATATTTTATGTACAGTATATTAAATATAATTACTGTAATTTTTGATAGTTTATGTACAGTACATTACATATAATTACTGTAGTTTTTGATAGTTTATTTACAGTATATATAACATATATTTGGTGTACTTTTTGATATTTTATGTACAGTATGTAATGTATATTTACTATACGTTTTGGTATTTTATTTACAGTATATAATAAACATTTCGTGTAATTTTTGATATTTTATATACAGTATATTAAATATAATTACTGTAGTTTTGATAGTTTATTTACAGTATATATAACACATATTTGGTGTACTTTTTGATATTTCATGTACAGTATGTAATGTATATTTACTGTACTTTTTGATATTTTATTTACAGTATATAATATAGATTTGGTGTAATTTTTGATATTTTATGTACAGTATATTAAATATAATTACTGTAATTTTTGATAGTTTATGTACAGTATATTACATATAATTACTGTAGTTTTTGATAGTTTATTTACAGTATTTATAACACATATTTGGTGTACTTTTTGATATTTTATGTACAGTATGTAATGTATATTTACTGTACGTTTTGGTATTTTATTTACAGTATATAATAAACATTTGGTGTAATTTTTGATATTTTATGTACAGTATATTAAATATAATTACTGTAGTTTTTGATAGTTTATTTACAGTATATATAACACATATTTGGTGTACTTTTTGATATTTTATGTACAGTATGTAATGTATATTTACTGTACTTTTTGATATTTTATTTACAGTATATAATATAGATTTGGTGTAATTTTTGATATTTTATGTACAGTATATTAAATATAATTACTGTAATTTTTGATAGTTTATGTACAGTACATTACATATAATTACTGTAGTTTTTGATAGTTTATTTACAGTATATATAACATATATTTGGTGTACTTTTTGATATTTTATGTACAGTATGTAATGTATATTTACTATACGTTTTGGTATTTTATTTACAGTATATAATAAACATTTGGTGTAATTTTTGATATTTTATGTACAGTATATTAAATATAATTACTGTAGTTTTTGATAGTTTATTTACAGTATATATAACACATATTTGGTGTACTTTTTGATATTTTATGTACAGTATGTAATGTATATTTACTGTACTTTTTGATATTTTATTTACAGTATATAATATAGATTTGGTGTAATTTTTGATATTTTATGTACAGTATATTAAATATAATTACTGTAGTTTTTGATAGTTTATTTACAGTATATATAACACATATTTGGTGTACTTTTTGATATTTTATGTACAGTACGTAATGTATATTTACTGTACTTTTTGATATTTTATTTACAGTATATAATATAGATTTGGTGTAATTTTTGATATTTTATGTACAGTATATTAAATATAATTACTGTAATTTTTGATAGTTTATTTACAGTATATTACATATAATTACTGTAGTTTTTGATAGTTTATTTACAGTATATATAACACATATTTGGTGTACTTTTTGATATTTTATGTACAGTATGTAATGTATATTTACTGTACTTTTTGATATTTTATGTACAGTATATTAAATATAATTACTGTAATTTTTGATAGTTTATTTACAGTATATTACATATAATTACTGTAGTTTTTGATAGTTTATTTACAGTATATATGACACATATTTGGTGTACTTTTTGATATTTTATGTACAGTATGTAATGTATACTTACTGTACTTTTTGATATTTTATTTACAGTATATAATAATCATTTGGTGTGATTTTTGATATTTTATGTACAGTATATGAAATATAATTACTGTAATTTTTGATAGTTTATTTACAGTATATTACATATAATTACTGTAGTTTTTGATAGTTTATTTACAGTATATATAACACATATTTGGTGTACTTTTTGATATTTTATGTACAGTATGTAATGTATATTTACTGTACTTTTTGATATTTTATGTACAGTATATTATATATAATTACTGTAATTTTTGATAGTTTATTTACAGAATATTACATAAAATTACTGTAGTTTTTGAGAGTATATTTACAGTATATATAACACATATTTGGTGTACTTTTTGATATTTTATGTACAGTATGTAATGTATATTTACTGTACTTTTTGATATTTTATTTACAGTATATAATATAGATTTGGTGTAATTTTTGGTATTTTATGTACAGTATATTAAATATAATTACTGTAGTTTTTGATAGTTTATTTACAGTATATATAACTCATATTTGGTGTACTTTTTGATATTTTATGTACAGTACGTAATGTATATTTACTGTACTTTTTGATATTTTATTTACAGTATATAATATAGATTTGGTGTAATTTTTGATATTTTATGTACAGTATATTAAATATAATTACTGTAATTTTTGATAGTTTATTTACAGTATATTACATATAATTACTGTAGTTTTTGATAGTTTATTTACAGTATATATAACACATATTTGGTGTACTTTTTGATATTTTATGTACAGTATGTAATGTATATTTACTGTACTTTTTGATATTTTATTTACAGTATATAATATAGATTTGGGGTAATTTTTGATATTTTATGTACAGTATATTGAATATAATTACTGTAGTTTTTGATAGTTTATTTACAGTATATATAACACATATTTGGTGTACTTTTTGATATTTTATGTACAGTATGTAATGTATATTTACTGTACTTTTTGATATTTTATTTACAGTATATAATATAGATTTGGTGTAATTTTTGATATTTTATGTACAGTATATTAAATATAATTACTGTAGTTTTTGATAGTTTATTTACAGTATATATAACACATATTTGGTGTACTTTTTGATATTTCATGTACAGTATGTAATGTATATTTACTGTACTTTTTGATATTTTATTTACAGTATATAATATAGATTTGGTGTAATTTTTGATATTTTATGTACAGTATATTAAATATAATTACTGTAATTTTTGATAGTTTATGTACAGTACATTACATATAATTACTGTAGTTTTTGATAGTTTATTTACAGTATATATAACACATATTTGGTGTACTTTTTGATATTTTATGTACAGTATGTAATGTATATTTACTATACGTTTTGGTATTTTATTTACAGTATATAATAAACATTTGGTGTAATTTTTGATATTTTATGTACAGTATATTAAATATAATTACTGTAGTTTTTGATAGTTTATTTACAGTATATATAACACATATTTGGTGTACTTTTTGATATTTTATGTACAGTATGTAATGTATATTTACTGTACTTTTTGATATTTTATTTACAGTATATAATATAGATTTGGTGTAATTTTTGATATTTTATGTACAGTATATTAAATATAATTACTGTAGTTTTTGATAGTTTATTTACAGTATATATAACACATATTTGGTGTACTTTTTGATATTTCATGTACAGTATGTAATGTATATTTACTGTACTTTTTGATATTTTATTTACAGTATATAATATAGATTTGGTGTAATTTTTGATATTTTATGTACAGTATATTAAATATAATTACTGTAATTTTTGATAGTTTATGTACAGTACATTACATATAATTACTGTAGTTTTTGATAGTTTATTTACAGTATATATAACATATATTTGGTGTACTTTTTGATATTTTATGTACAGTATGTAATGTATATTTACTATACGTTTTGGTATTTTATTTACAGTATATAATAAACATTTGGTGTAATTTTTGATATTTTATGTACAGTATATTAAATATAATTACTGTAGTTTTTGATAGTTTATTTACAGTATATATAACACATATTTGGTGTACTTTTTGATATTTTATGTACAGTATGTAATGTATATTTACTGTACTTTTTGATATTTTATTTACAGTATATAATATAGATTTGGTGTAATTTTTGATATTTTATGTACAGTATATTAAATATAATTACTGTAGTTTTTGATAGTTTATTTACAGTATATATAACACATATTTGGTGTACTTTTTGATATTTTATGTACAGTATGTAATGTATATTTACTGTACTTTTTGATATTTTATTTACAGTATATAATATAGATTTGGGGTAATTTTTGATATTTTATGTACAGTATATTGAATATAATTACTGTAGTTTTTGATAGTTTATTTACAGTATATATAACACATATTTGGTGTACTTTTTGATATTTTATGTACAGTATGTAATGTATATTTACTGTACTTTTTGATATTTTATTTACAGTATATAATATAGATTTGGTGTAATTTTTGATATTTTATGTACAGTATATTAAATATAATTACTGTAGTTTTTGATAGTTTATTTACAGTATATATAACACATATTTGGTGTACTTTTTGATATTTCATGTACAGTATGTAATGTATATTTACTGTACTTTTTGATATTTTATTTACAGTATATAATATAGATTTGGTGTAATTTTTGATATTTTATGTACAGTATATTAAATATAATTACTGTAATTTTTGATAGTTTATGTACAGTACATTACATATAATTACTGTAGTTTTTGATAGTTTATTTACAGTATATATAACATATATTTGGTGTACTTTTTGATATTTTATGTACAGTATGTAATGTATATTTACTATACGTTTTGGTATTTTATTTACAGTATATAATAAACATTTGGTGTAATTTTTGATATTTTATGTACAGTATATTAAATATAATTACTGTAGTTTTTGATAGTTTATTTACAGTATATATAACACATATTTGGTGTACTTTTTGATATTTTATGTACAGTATGTAATGTATATTTACTGTACTTTTTGATATTTTATTTACAGTATATAATATAGATTTGGTGTAATTTTTGATATTTTATGTACAGTATATTAAATATAATTACTGTAGTTTTTGATAGTTTATTTACAGTATATATAACACATATTTGGTGTACTTTTTGATATTTTATGTACAGTATGTAATGTATATTTACTGTACTTTTTGATATTTTATTTACAGTATATAATATAGATTTGGGGTAATTTTTGATATTTTATGTACAGTATATTGAATATAATTACTGTAGTTTTTGATAGTTTATTTACAGTATATATAACACATATTTGGTGTACTTTTTGATATTTTATGTACAGTATGTAATGTATATTTACTGTACTTTTTGATATTTTATTTACAGTATATAATATAGATTTGGTGTAATTTTTGATATTTTATGTACAGTATATTAAATATAATTACTGTAGTTTTTGATAGTTTATTTACAGTATATATAACACATATTTGGTGTACTTTTTGATATTTCATGTACAGTATGTAATGTATATTTACTGTATTTTTGATATTTTATTTACAGTATATAATATAGATTTGGTGTAATTTTTGATATTTTATGTACAGTATATTAAATATAATTACTGTAATTTTTGATAGTTTATGTACAGTACATTACATATAATTACTGTAGTTTTTGATAGTTTATTTACAGTATATATAACATATATTTGGTGTACTTTTTGATATTTTATGTACAGTATGTAATGTATATTTACTATACGTTTTGGTATTTTATTTACAGTATATAATAAACATTTGGTGTAATTTTTGATATTTTATGTACAGTATATTAAATATAATTACTGTAGTTTTTGATAGTTTATTTACAGTATATATAACACATATTTGGTGTACTTTTTGATATTTTATGTACAGTATGTAATGTATATTTACTGTACTTTTTGATATTTTATTTACAGTATATAATATAGATTTGGTGTAATTTTTGATATTTTATGTACAGTATATTAAATATAATTACTGTAGTTTTTGATAGTTTATTTACAGTATATATAACACATATTTGGTGTACTTTTTGATATTTTATGTACAGTATGTAATGTATATTTACTGTACTTTTTGATATTTTATTTACAGTATATAATATAGATTTGGGGTAATTTTTGATATTTTATGTACAGTATATTGAATATAATTACTGTAGTTTTTGATAGTTTATTTACAGTATATATAACACATATTTGGTGTACTTTTTGATATTTTATGTACAGTATGTAATGTATATTTACTGTACTTTTTGATATTTTATTTACAGTATATAATATAGATTTGGTGTAATTTTTGATATTTTATGTACAGTATATTAAATATAATTACTGTAGTTTTTGATAGTTTATTTACAGTATATATAACACATATTTGGTGTACTTTTTGATATTTCATGTACAGTATGTAATGTATATTTACTGTACTTTTTGATATTTTATTTACAGTATATAATATAGATTTGGTGTAATTTTTGATATTTTATGTACAGTATATTAAATATAATTACTGTAATTTTTGATAGTTTATGTACAGCATATTACATATAATTACTGTAGTTTTTGATAGTTTATTTACAGTATATGTAACACATATTTAGTGTACTTTTTGATATTTTATGGACAGTATGTAATGTATATTTACTGTACTTTTTGATATTTTATTTACAGTATATAATAAACATTTCGTGTAATTTTTGATATTTTATATACAGTATATTAAATATAATTACTGTAGTTTTGATAGTTTATTTACAGTATATATAACACATATTTGGTGTACTTTTTGATATTTCATGTACAGTATGTAATGTATATTTACTGTACTTTTTGATATTTTATTTACAGTATATAATATAGATTTGGTGTAATTTTTGATATTTTATGTACAGTATATTAAATATAATTACTGTAATTTTTGATAGTTTATGTACAGTATATTACATATAATTACTGTAGTTTTTGATAGTTTATTTACAGTATTTATAACACATATTTGGTGTACTTTTTGATATTTTATGTACAGTATGTAATGTATATTTACTGTACGTTTTGGTATTTTATTTACAGTATATAATAAACATTTGGTGTAATTTTTGATATTTTATGTACAGTATATTAAATATAATTACTGTAGTTTTTGATAGTTTATTTACAGTATATATAACACATATTTGGTGTACTTTTTGATATTTTATGTACAGTATGTAATGTATATTTACTGTACTTTTTGATATTTTATTTACAGTATATAATATAGATTTGGTGTAATTTTTGATATTTTATGTACAGTATATTAAATATAATTACTGTAATTTTTGATAGTTTATGTACAGTACATTACATATAATTACTGTAGTTTTTGATAGTTTATTTACAGTATATATAACATATATTTGGTGTACTTTTTGATATTTTATGTACAGTATGTAATGTATATTTACTATACGTTTTGGTATTTTATTTACAGTATATAATAAACATTTGGTGTAATTTTTGATATTTTATGTACAGTATATTAAATATAATTACTGTAGTTTTTGATAGTTTATTTACAGTATATATAACACATATTTGGTGTACTTTTTGATATTTTATGTACAGTATGTAATGTATATTTACTGTACTTTTTGATATTTTATTTACAGTATATAATATAGATTTGGTGTAATTTTTGATATTTTATGTACAGTATATTAAATATAATTACTGTAGTTTTTGATAGTTTATTTACAGTATATATAACACATATTTGGTGTACTTTTTGATATTTTATGTACAGTATGTAATGTATATTTACTGTACTTTTTGATATTTTATTTACAGTATATAATATAGATTTGGTGTAATTTTTGATATTTTATGTACAGTATATTAAATATAATTACTGTAGTTTTTGATAGTTTATTTACAGTATATATAACACATATTTGGTGTACTTTTTGATATTTTATGTACAGTATGTAATGTATATTTACTGTACTTTTTGATATTTTATTTACAGTATATAATATAGATTTGGGGTAATTTTTGATATTTTATGTACAGTATATTGAATATAATTACTGTAGTTTTTGATAGTTTATTTACAGTATATATAACACATATTTGGTGTACTTTTTGATATTTTATGTACAGTATGTAATGTATATTTACTGTACTTTTTGATATTTTATTTACAGTATATAATATAGATTTGGTGTAATTTTTGATATTTTATGTACAGTATATTAAATATAATTACTGTAGTTTTTGATAGTTTATTTACAGTATATATAACACATATTTGGTGTACTTTTTGATATTTCATGTACAGTATGTAATGTATATTTACTGTACTTTTTGATATTTTATTTACAGTATATAATATAGATTTGGTGTAATTTTTGATATTTTATGTACAGTATATTAAATATAATTACTGTAATTTTTGATAGTTTATGTACAGCATATTACATATAATTACTGTAGTTTTTGATAGTTTATTTACAGTATATGTAACACATATTTAGTGTACTTTTTGATATTTTATGGACAGTATGTAATGTATATTTACTGTACTTTTTGATATTTTATTTACAGTATATAATAAACATTTCGTGTAATTTTTGATATTTTATATACAGTATATTAAATATAATTACTGTAGTTTTTGATAGTTTATTTACAGTATATATAACACATATTTGGTGTACTTTTTGATATTTTATGTACAGTATGTAATGTATATTTACTGTACTTTTTGATATTTTATTTACAGTATATAATATAGATTTGGTGTAATTTTTGATATTTTATGTACAGTATATTAAATATAATTACTGTAGTTTTTGATAGTTTATTTACAGTATATATAACACATATTTGGTGTACTTTTTGATATTTTATGTACAGTATGTAATGTATATTTACTGTACTTTTTGATATTTTATTTACAGTATATAATATAGATTTGGTGTAATTTTTGATATTTTATGTACAGTATATTAAATATAATTACTGTAGTTTTTGATAGTTTATTTACAGTATATATAACACATATTTGGTGTACTTTTTGATATTTCATGTACAGTATGTAATGTATATTTACTGTACTTTTTGATATTTTATTTACAGTATATAATATAGATTTGGTGTAATTTTTGATATTTTATGTACAGTATATTAAATATAATTACTGTAATTTTTGATAGTTTATGTACAGCATATTACATATAATTACTGTAGTTTTTGATAGTTTATTTACAGTATATGTAACACATATTTAGTGTACTTTTTGATATTTTATGGACAGTATGTAATGTATATTTACTGTACTTTTTGATATTTTATTTACAGTATATAATAAACATTTCGTGTAATTTTTGATATTTTATATACAGTATATTAAATATAATTACTGTAGTTTTGATAGTTTATTTACAGTATATATAACACATATTTGGTGTACTTTTTGATATTTCATGTACAGTATGTAATGTATATTTACTGTACTTTTTGATATTTTATTTACAGTATATAATATAGATTTGGTGTAATTTTTGATATTTTATGTACAGTATATTAAATATAATTACTGTAATTTTTGATAGTTTATGTACAGTATATTACATATAATTACTGTAGTTTTTGATAGTTTATTTACAGTATTTATAACACATATTTGGTGTACTTTTTGATATTTTATGTACAGTATGTAATGTATATTTACTGTACGTTTTGGTATTTTATTTACAGTATATAATAAACATTTGGTGTAATTTTTGATATTTTATGTACAGTATATTAAATATAATTACTGTAGTTTTTGATAGTTTATTTACAGTATATATAACACATATTTGGTGTACTTTTTGATATTTTATGTACAGTATGTAATGTATATTTACTGTACTTTTTGATATTTTATTTACAGTATATAATATAGATTTGGTGTAATTTTTGATATTTTATGTACAGTATATTAAATATAATTACTGTAATTTTTGATAGTTTATGTACAGTACATTACATATAATTACTGTAGTTTTTGATAGTTTATTTACAGTATATATAACATATATTTGGTGTACTTTTTGATATTTTATGTACAGTATGTAATGTATATTTACTATACGTTTTGGTATTTTATTTACAGTATATAATAAACATTTGGTGTAATTTTTGATATTTTATGTACAGTATATTAAATATAATTACTGTAGTTTTTGATAGTTTATTTACAGTATATATAACACATATTTGGTGTACTTTTTGATATTTTATGTACAGTATGTAATGTATATTTACTGTACTTTTTGATATTTTATTTACAGTATATAATATAGATTTGGTGTAATTTTTGATATTTTATGTACAGTATATTAAATATAATTACTGTAGTTTTTGATAGTTTATTTACAGTATATATAACACATATTTGGTGTACTTTTTGATATTTTATGTACAGTATGTAATGTATATTTACTGTACTTTTTGATATTTTATTTACAGTATATAATATAGATTTGGGGTAATTTTTGATATTTTATGTACAGTATATTGAATATAATTACTGTAGTTTTTGATAGTTTATTTACAGTATATATAACACATATTTGGTGTACTTTTTGATATTTTATGTACAGTATGTAATGTATATTTACTGTACTTTTTGATATTTTATTTACAGTATATAATATAGATTTGGTGTAATTTTTGATATTTTATGTACAGTATATTAAATATAATTACTGTAATTTTTGATAGTTTACGTACAGTATATTACATATAATTACTGTAGTTTTTGATAGTTTATTTACAGTATATATAACACATATTTGGTGTACTTTTTGATATTTTATGTACAGTACGTAATGTATATTTACTGTACTTTTTGATATTTTATTTACTGTATATAATATAGATTTGGTGTAATTTTTGATATTTTATGTACAGTATATTAAATATAATTACTGTAATTTTTGATAGTTTATTTACAGTATATTACATATAATTACTGTAGTTTTTGATAGTTTATTTACAGTATATATAACACATATTTGGTGTACTTTTTGATATTTTATGTACAGTATGTAATGTATATTTACTGTACTTTTTGATATTTTATGTACAGTATATTAAATATAATTACTGTAATTTTTGATACTTTATTTACAGTATATTACATATAAATACTGTAGTTTTTGATAGTTTATTTACAGTATATATAACACATATTTGGTGTACTTTTTGATATTTAATGTACAGTATGTAATGTATATTTACTGTACTTTTTGATATTTTATTTACAGTATATAATATAGATTTGGTGTAATTTTTGGTATTTTATGTACAGTATATTAAATATAATTACTGTAGTTTTTGATATTTTATTTACAGTATATATAAATCATATTTGCTGTACTTTTTGATATTTTATGTACAGTATGTAATGCATATTTACTGTACTATTTGATATTTTATTTACAGTATATAATAAACATTTCGTGTAATTTTAGATAGTTTATTTACAGTATATTAAGTATAATGACTGTAGTTTTTGATAGTTTATTTACAGTATATATGACACATATTTGGTGTACTTTTTGATATTTTATGTACAGTATGTATTGTATATTTACTGTACTTTTTGATATTTTATTTACAGTATATAATATAGATTTGGTGTAATTTTTGATATTTTATGTACAGTATATTAAATATAATTACTGTAATTTTTGGTAGTTTATTTACAGTATATTACATATAATTACTGTAGTTTTTGATAGTTTATTTACAATACATATAACACATATTTGGTGTACTCTTTGATATTTTATGTACAGTATGTAATGTATATTTACTGTACTTTTTGATATTTTATTTACAGTATATAATAAACATTTGGTGTAATTTTTGATATTTTATGTACAGTATATTAAATATAATTACTGTAATTTTTGGTAGTTTATTTACAGTGTATTACATATAATTACTGTAGTTTTTGATAGTTTATTTACAGTATATATAACACATATTTGGTGTACTTTTTGATATTTTATGTACAGTATGTAATGTATATTTAATGTACTTTTTGATATTTTATTTACAGTATATAATATAGATTTGGTGTAATTTTTGATATTTTATGTACAGTATATTAAATATAATTACTGTAATTTTTGATAGTTTATTTACAGTATATTACATATAATTACTGTAGTTTTTGATAGTTTATTTACAGTATATATAGCACATGTTTGGTGTACTTTTTGATATTTTATGTACAGTATGTAATGTATATTTACTGTACTTTTTGATATTTTATGTACAGTATATTAAATATAATTATTGTAATTTTTGATAGTTTATTTACAGTATATTACATATAATTACTGTAGTTTTTGATAGTTTATTTACAGTATATATAACACATATTTGGTGTACTTTTTGATATTTTATGTACAGTATGTAATGTATATTTACTGTACTTTTTGATATTTTATGTACAGTATATTAAATATAATTACTGTAATTTTTGATGTTTTATGTACAGTATATTAAATATAATTACTGTAGTTTTTGATAGTTTATTTACAGTATATATGACACATATTTGGTGTACTTTTTGATATTTTATGTACAGTATGTAATGTGTATTTACTGTACTTTTTGATATTTTATTTGCAGTAGATAATAAACATTTGGTGTAATTTTTGATATTTTATGTACAGTATATTAAATATAATTACTGTAATTTTTGGTAGTTTATTTACAGTATATTACATATTATTACTGTAGTTTTTGATAGTTTATTTACAGTATATATAACACATATTTGGTGTACTTTTTGATATTTTATGTACAGTATGTAATGTATATTTACTGTACTTTTTGATATTTTATTTACAGTATATAATAAACATTTGGTGTAATTTTTGATATTTTATGTACAGTATATTAAATATAATTACTGTAATTTTTGGTAGTTTATTTACAGTGTATTACATATAATTACTGTAGTTTTTGATAGTTTATTTACAGTATATATAACACATATTTGGTGTACTTTTTGATATTTTATGTACAGTATGTAATGTATATTTAATGTACTTTTTGATATTTTATTTACAGTATATAATATAGATTTGGTGTAATTTTTGATATTTTATGTACAGTATATTAAATATAATTACTGTAATTTTTGATAGTTTATTTACAGTATATTACATATAATTACTGTAGTTTTTGATAGTTTATTTACAGTATATATAGCACATGTTTGGTGTACTTTTTGATATTTTATGTACAGTATATTAAATATAATTATTGTAATTTTTGATAGTTTATTTACAGTATATTACATATAATTACTGTAGTTTTTGATAGTTTATTTACAGTATATATAACACATATTTGGTGTACTTTTTGATATTTTATGTACAGTATGTAATGTATATTTACTGTACTTTTTGATATTTTATGTACAGTATATTAAATATAATTACTGTAATTTTTGATGTTTTATGTACAGTATATTAAATATAATTACTGTAGTTTTTGATAGTTTATTTACAGTATATATGACACATATTTGGTGTACTTTTTGATATTTTATGTACAGTATGTAATGTGTATTTACTGTACTTTTTGATATTTTATTTGCAGTAGATAATAAACATTTGGTGTAATTTTTGATATTTTATGTACAGTATATTAAATATAATTACTGTAATTTTTGGTAGTTTATTTACAGTATATTACATATTATTACTGTAGTTTTTGATAGTTTATTTACAGTATATATAACACATATTTGGTGTACTTTTTGATATTTTATGTACAGTATGTAATGTATATTTAATATACTTTTTGATATTTTATTTACAGTATATAATATAGATTTGGTGTAATTTTTGATATTTTATGTACAGTATATTAAATATAATTACTGTAATTTTTGATAGTTTATTTACAGTATATTACATATAATTACTGTAGTTTTTGATAGTTTATTTACAGTATATATAGCACATATATGGTGTACTTTTTGATATTTTATGTACAGTATGTAATGTATATTTACTGAATTTTTGTTATTATATTTACAGTATATAATAAACATTTGGTGTAATTTTTGATATTTTATGTACAGTATATTAAATATAATTACTGTAGTTTTTGATAGTTTATTTACAGTATATATGACACATATTTGGTGTACTTTTTGATATTTTATGTACAGTATGTAATGTGTATTTACTGTACTTTTTGATATTTTATTTGCAGTATATAATATAGATTTGGTGTAATTTTTGATATTTTATGTACAGTATATTAAATATAATTACTGTAATTTTTGATAGTTTATTTACAGTATATTACACATAATTACTGTAGATTTTGATAGTTTATTTACAGGATATATAACACATATTTGGTGTACTTTTTGATATTTTATGTACAGTATGTAATGTATATTTACTGTACTTTTTGATATTTTATTTACAGTATATAATAAACATTTGGTGTAATTTTTGATATTTTATGTACAGTATATTAAATATAATTACTGTAGTTTTTGATAGTTTATTTACAGTATATATAACACATATTTGGTGTACTTTTTGATATTTTATGTACAGTATATTAAATATAATTATTGTAATTTTTGATAGTTTATTTACAGTATATTACATATAATTACTGTAGTTTTTGATAGTTTATTTACGGTATATATAACACATATTTGGTGTACTTTTTGATATTTTATGTACAGTATGTAATGTATATTTACTGCACTTTTTGATATTTTATGTACAGTATATTAAATATAATTACTGTAATTTTTGATGTTTTATGTACAGTATATTAAATATAATTACTGTAGTTTTTGATAGTTTATTTACAGTATATATGACACATATTTGGTGTACTTTTTGATATTTTATGTACAGTATGTAATGTGTATTTACTGTACTTTTTGATATTTTATTTGCAGTAGATAATAAACATTTGGTGTAATTTTTGATATTTTATGTACAGTATATTAAATATAATTACTGTAATTTTTGGTAGTTTATTTACAGTATATTACATATTATTACTGTAGTTTTTGATAGTTTATTTACAGTATATATAACACATATTTGGTGTACTTTTTGATATTTTATGTACAGTATGTAATGTATATTTAATGTACTTTTTGATATTTTATTTACAGTATATAATATAGATTTGGTGTAATTTTTGATGTTTTATGTACAGTATATTAAATATAATTACTGTAATTTTTGATAGTTTATTTACAGTATATTACATATAATTACTGTAGTTTTTGATAGTTTATTTACAGTATATATAGCACATATATGGTGTACTTTTTGATATTTTATGTACAGTATGTAATGTATATTTACTGAATTTTTGTTATTATATTTACAGTATATAATAAACATTTGGTGTAATTTTTGATATTTTATGTACAGTATATTAAATATAATTACTGTAGTTTTTGATAGTTTATTTACAGTATATATGACACATATTTTGTGTACTTTTTGATATTTTATGTACAGTATGTAATGTGTATTTACTGTACTTTTTGATATTTTATTTGCAGTATATAATATAGATTTGGTGTAATTTTTGATATTTTATGTACAGTATATTAAATATAATTACTGTAATTTTTGATAGTTTATTTACAGTATATTACACATAATTACTGTAGATTTTGATAGTTTATTTACAGGATATATAACACATATTTGGTGTACTTTTTGATATTTTATGTACAGTATGTAATGTATATTTACTGTACTTTTTGATATTTTATTTACAGTATATAATAAACATTTGGTGTAATTTTTGATATTTTATGTACAGTATATTAAATATAATTACTGTAGTTTTTGATAGTTTATTTACAGTATATATAACACATATTTGGTGTACTTTTTGATATTTTATGTACAGTATATTAAATATAATTATTGTAATTTTTGATAGTTTATTTACAGTATATTACATATAATTACTGTAGTTTTTGATAGTTTATTTACGGTATATATAACACATATTTGGTGTACTTTTTGATATTTTATGTACAGTATGTAATGTATATTTACTGTACTTTTTGATATTTTATGTACAGTATATTAAATATAATTACTGTAATTTTTGATGTTTTATGTACAGTATATTAAATATAATTACTGTAGTTTTTGATAGTTTATTTACAGTATATATGACACATATTTGGTGTACTTTTTGATATTTTATGTACAGTATGTAATGTGTATTTACTGTACTTTTTGATATTTTATTTGCAGTAGATAATAAACATTTGGTGTAATTTTTGATATTTTATGTACAGTATATTAAATATAATTACTGTAATTTTTGGTAGTTTATTTACAGTATATTACATATTATTACTGTAGTTTTTGATAGTTTATTTACAGTATATATAACACATATTTGGTGTACTTTTTGATATTTTATGTACAGTATGTAATGTATATTTAATGTACTTTTTGATATTTTATTTACAGTATATAATATAGATTTGGTGTAATTTTTGATGTTTTATGTACAGTATATTAAATATAATTACTGTAATTTTTGATAGTTTATTTACAGTATATTACATATAATTACTGTAGTTTTTGATAGTTTATTTACAGTATATATAGCACATATATGGTGTACTTTTTGATATTTTATGTACAGTATGTAATGTATATTTACTGAATTTTTGTTATTATATTTACAGTATATAATAAACATTTGGTGTAATTTTTGATATTTTATGTACAGTATATTAAATATAATTACTGTAGTTTTTGATAGTTTATTTACAGTATATATGACACATATTTGGTGTACTTTTTGATATTTTATGTACAGTATGTAATGTGTATTTACTGTACTTTTTGATATTTTATTTGCAGTATATAATATAGATTTGGTGTAATTTTTGATATTTTATGTACAGTATATTAAATATAATTACTGTAATTTTTGATAGTTTATTTACAGTATATTACACATAATTACTGTAGATTTTGATAGTTTATTTACAGGATATATAACACATATTTGGTGTACTTTTTGATATTTTATGTACAGTATGTAATGTATATTTACTGTACTTTTTGATATTTTATTTACAGTATATAATAAACATTTGGTGTAATTTTTGATATTTTATGTACAGTATATTAAATATAATTACTGTAGTTTTTGATAGTTTATTTACAGTATATATAACACATATTTGGTGTACTTTTTGATATTTTATGTACAGTATGTAATGTATATTTACTGTACTTTTTGATATTTTATTTGCAGTATATAATATAGATTTGGTGTAATTTTTGATATTTTATGTACAGTATATTAAATATAATTACTGTAATTTTTGATAGTTTATGTACAGTATATTACATATAATTACTGTAGTTTTTGATAGTTTATTTACAGTATATATAACACATATTTGGTGTACTTTTTGATATTTTATGTACAGTATGTAATGTATATTTACTGTACGTTTTGGTATTTTATTTACAGAATATAATAAACATTTGGTGTAATTTTTGATATTTTATGTACAGTATATTAAATATAATTACTGTAGTTTTTGATAGTTTATTTACAGTATATATAACACATATTTGGTGTACTTTTTGATATTTTATGTACAGTATGTAATGTATATTTACTGTACTTTTTGATATTTTATTTACAGTATATAATATAGATTTGGTGTAGTTTTTGATATTTTATGTACAGTATATTGAATATAATTACTGTAATTTTTGATAGTTTATGTACAGTATATTACATATAATTACTGTAGTTTTTGATAGTTTATTTACAGTATATATAACACATATTTGGTGTACTTTTTGATATTTTATGTACAGTATGTAATGTATATTTACTATACGTTTTGGTATTTTATTTACAGTATATAATAAACATTTGGTGTAATTTTTGATATTTTATGTACAGTATATTAAATATAATTACTGTAGTTTTTGATAGTTTATTTACAGTATATATAACACATATTTGGTGTACTTTTTGATATTTTATGTACAGTATGTAATGTATATTTACTGTACTTTTTGATATTTTATTTACAGTATATAATATAGATTTGGTGTAATTTTTGATATTTTATGTACAGTATATTAAATATAATTACTATAGTTTTTGATAGTTTATTTACAGTATATATAACACATATTTGGTGTACTTTTTGATATTTTATGTACAGTATGTAATGTATATTTACTGTACTTTTTGATATTTTATTTACAGTATATAATATAGATTTGGGGTAATTTTTGATATTTTATGTACAGTATATTGAATATAATTACTGTAGTTTTTGATAGTTTATTTACAGTATATATAACACATATTTGGTGTACTTTTTGATATTTTTTGTACAGTATGTAATGTATATTTACTGTACTTTTTGACATTTTATTTACAGTATATAATATAGATTTGGTGTAATTTTTGATATTTTATGTACAGTATATTAAATATAATTACTGTAATTTTTGATAGTTTATGTACAGTATATTACATATAATTACTGTAGTTTTTGATAGTTTATTTACAGTATATATAACACATATTTAGTGTACTTTTTGATATTTTATGTACAGTATGTAATGTATATTTACTGTACTTTTTGATATTTTATTTACAGTATATAATAAACATTTGGTGTAATTTTTGATATTTTATGTACAGTATATTAAATATAATTACTGTAGTTTTGATAGTTTATTTACAGTATATATAACACATATTTGGTGTACTTTTTGATATTTTATGTACAGTATGTAATGTATATTTACTGTTCTTTTTGATATTTTATTTACACTACATAATATAGATTTGGTGTAATTTTTGATATTTTATGTACAGTATATTAAATATACTTACTGTAATTTTTGATAGTTTATGTACAGTATATAACATATAATTACTGTAGTTTTTGATAGTTTATTTACAGCATATATAACACATATTTAGTGTACTTTTTGATATTTTATGTACAGTATGTAATGTATATTTACTGTACTTTTTGATATTTTATTTACAGTATATAATAAACATTTCGTGTAATTTTTGATATTTTATGTACAGTATATTAAATATAATTACTGTAGTTTTGATAGTTTATTTACAGTATATATAACACATATTTGGTGTACTTTTTGATATTTTATGTACAGTATGTAATGTATATTTACTGTACTTTTTGATATTTTATTTACGGTATATAATATAGATTTGGTGTAATTTTTGATATTTTATGTACAGTATATTAAATATAATTACTGTAATTTTTGATAGTTTATGTACAGTATATTACATATAATTACTGTAGTTTTTGATAGTTTATTTACAGTATATATAACACATATTTAGTGTACTTTTTGATATTTTATGTACAGTATGTAATGTATATTTACTGTACTTTTTGATATTTTATTTACAGTATATAATATGGATTTGGTGTAATTTTTGATATTTTATGTACAGTATATGAAATATAATTTCTGTAGTTTTTGATAGTTTATTTACAGTATATATGACACATATTTGGTGTACTTTTTGATATTTTATGTACATTATGTAATGTGTATTTACTCTACTTTTTGATATTTTATTTACAGTATATAATATAGATTTGGTGTAATTTTTGATATTTTATGTACAGTATATTAAATAAAATTACTGTAGTTTTTGATAGTTTATTTACAGTATATATAACACATATTTGGTGTACTTTTTGATATTTTATGTACAGTATGTCATGTATATTTACTGTACTTTTTGATATTTTATTTACAGTATATAATATAGATTTGGTGTAATTTTTGATATTTTATGTACAGTATATTAAATATAATTACTGTAATTTTTGATAGTTTATGTACAGTATATTACATATAATTACTGTAGTTTTTGATAGTTTATTTACAGTATATATGACACATATTTGGTGTACTTTTTGATATTTTATGTACAGTATGTAATGTATATTTACTGTACGTTTTGGTATTTTATTTACAGTATATAATAAACATTTGGTGTAATTTTTGATATTTTATGTACAGTATATTAAATATAATTACTGTAGTTTTTGATAGTTTATTTACAGTATATATAACACATATTTGGTGTACTTTTTGATATTTTATGTACAGTATGTAATGTATATTTACTGTACTTTTTGATATTTTATTTACAGTATATAATATAGATTTGGTGTAATTTTTGATATTTTATGTACAGTATATTAAATATAATTACTGTAGTTTTTGATAGTTTATTTATAGTATATATAACACATATTTGGTGTACTTTTTGATATTTTATGTACAGTATGTAATGTATATTTACTGTACTTTTTGATATTTTATTTACAGTATATAATAAACATTTGGTGTAATTTTTGATATTTTATGTACAGTATATTAAATATAATTACTGTAGTTTTGATAGTTTATTTACAGTATATATAACACATATTTGGTGTACTTTTTGATATTTTATGTACAGTATGTAATGTATATTTACTGTACTTTTTGATATTTTATTTACACTACATAATATAGATTTGGTGTAATTTTTGATATTTTATGTACAGTATATTAAATATACTTACTGTAATTTTTGATAGTTTATGTACAGTATATAACATATAATTACTGTAGTTTTTGATAGTTTATTTACAGCATATATAACACATATTTAGTGTACTTTTTGATATTTTATGTACAGTATGTAATGTATATTTACTGTACTTTTTGATATTTTATTTACAGTATATAATAAACATTTCGTGTAATTTTTGATATTTTATGTACAGTATATTAAATATAATTACTGTAGTTTTGATAGTTTATTTACAGTATATATAACACATATTTGGTGTACTTTTTGATATTTTATGTACAGTATGTAATGTATATTTACTGTACTTTTTGATATTTTATTTACGGTATATAATATAGATTTGGTGTAATTTTTGATATTTTATGTACAGTATATTAAATATAATTACTGTAATTTTTGATAGTTTATGTACAGTATATTACATATAATTACTGTAGTTTTTGATAGTTTATTTACAGTATATATAACACATATTTAGTGTACTTTTTGATATTTTATGTACAGTATGTAATGTATATTTACTGTACTTTTTGATATTTTATTTACAGTATATAATATGGATTTGGTGTAATTTTTGATATTTTATGTACAGTATATGAAATATAATTTCTGTAGTTTTTGATAGTTTATTTACAGTATATATGACACATATTTGGTGTACTTTTTGATATTTTATGTACATTATGTAATGTGTATTTACTCTACTTTTTGATATTTTATTTACAGTATAAAATATAGATTTGGTGTAATTTTTGATATTTTATGTACAGTATATTAAATAAAATTACTGTAGTTTTTGATAGTTTATTTACAGTATATATAACACATATTTGGTGTACTTTTTGATATTTTATGTACAGTATGTAATGTATATTTACTGTACTTTTTGATATTTTATTTACAGTATATAATAAACATTTGGTGTAATTTTTGATATTTTATGTACAGTATATTAAATATAATTACTGTAGTTTTGATAGTTTATTTACAGTATATATAACACATATTTGGTGTACTTTTTGATATTTTATGTACAGTATGTAATGTATATTTACTGTACTTTTTGATATTTTATTTACACTACATAATATAGATTTGGTGTAATTTTTGATATTTTATGTACAGTATATTAAATATACTTACTGTAATTTTTGATAGTTTATTTACAGTATATATAACACATATTTGGTGTACTTTTTGATATTTTATGTACAGTATGTAATGTATATTTACTGTACTTTTTGATATTTTATTTACACTACATAATATAGATTTGGTGTAATTTTTGATATTTTATGTACAGTATATTAAATATACTTACTGTAATTTTTGATAGTTTATGTACAGTATATAACATATAATTACTGTAGTTTTTGATAGTTTATTTACAGCATATATAACACATATTTAGTGTACTTTTTGATATTTTATGTACAGTATGTAATGTATATTTACTGTACTTTTTGATATTTTATTTACAGTATATAATAAACATTTCGTGTAATTTTTGATATTTTATGTACAGTATATTAAATATAATTACTGTAGTTTTGATAGTTTATTTACAGTATATATAACACATATTTGGTGTACTTTTTGATATTTTATGTACAGTATGTAATGTATATTTACTGTACTTTTTGATATTTTATTTACGGTATATAATATAGATTTGGTGTAATTTTTGATATTTTATGTACAGTATATTAAATATAATTACTGTAATTTTTGATAGTTTATGTACAGTATATTACATATAATTACTGTAGTTTTTGATAGTTTATTTACAGTATATATAACACATATTTAGTGTACTTTTTGATATTTTATGTACAGTATGTAATGTATATTTACTGTACTTTTTGATATTTTATTTACAGTATATAATATGGATTTGGTGTAATTTTTGATATTTTATGTACAGTATATGAAATATAATTTCTGTAGTTTTTGATAGTTTATTTACAGTATATATGACACATATTTGGTGTACTTTTTGATATTTTATGTACATTATGTAATGTGTATTTACTCTACTTTTTGATATTTTATTTACAGTATATAATATAGATTTGGTGTAATTTTTGATATTTTATGTACAGTATATTAAATAAAATTACTGTAGTTTTTGATAGTTTATTTACAGTATATATAACACATATTTGGTGTACTTTTTGATATTTTATGTACAGTATGTCATGTATATTTACTGTACTTTTTGATATTTTATTTACAGTATATAATATAGATTTGGTGTAATTTTTGATATTTTATGTACAGTATATTAAATATAATTACTGTAATTTTTGATAGTTTATGTACAGTATATTACATATAATTACTGTAGTTTTTGATAGTTTATTTACAGTATATATGACACATATTTGGTGTACTTTTTGATATTTTATGTACAGTATGTAATGTATATTTACTGTACGTTTTGGTATTTTATTTACAGTATATAATAAACATTTGGTGTAATTTTTGATATTTTATGTACAGTATATTAAATATAATTACTGTAGTTTTTGATAGTTTATTTACAGTATATATAACACATATTTGGTGTACTTTTTGATATTTTATGTACAGTATGTAATGTATATTTACTGTACTTTTTGATATTTTATTTACAGTATATAATATAGATTTGGTGTAATTTTTGATATTTTATGTACAGTATATTAAATATAATTACTGTAGTTTTTGATAGTTTATTTATAGTATATATAACACATATTTGGTGTACTTTTTGATATTTTATGTACAGTATGTAATGTATATTTACTGTACTTTTTGATATTTTATTTACAGTATATAATAAACATTTGGTGTAATTTTTGATATTTTATGTACAGTATATTAAATATAATTACTGTAGTTTTGATAGTTTATTTACAGTATATATAACACATATTTGGTGTACTTTTTGATATTTTATGTACAGTATGTAATGTATATTTACTGTACTTTTTGATATTTTATTTACACTACATAATATAGATTTGGTGTAATTTTTGATATTTTATGTACAGTATATTAAATATACTTACTGTAATTTTTGATAGTTTATGTACAGTATATAACATATAATTACTGTAGTTTTTGATAGTTTATTTACAGCATATATAACACATATTTAGTGTACTTTTTGATATTTTATGTACAGTATGTAATGTATATTTACTGTACTTTTTGATATTTTATTTACAGTATATAATAAACATTTCGTGTAATTTTTGATATTTTATGTACAGTATATTAAATATAATTACTGTAGTTTTGATAGTTTATTTACAGTATATATAACACATATTTGGTGTACTTTTTGATATTTTATGTACAGTATGTAATGTATATTTACTGTACTTTTTGATATTTTATTTACGGTATATAATATAGATTTGGTGTAATTTTTGATATTTTATGTACAGTATATTAAATATAATTACTGTAATTTTTGATAGTTTATGTACAGTATATTACATATAATTACTGTAGTTTTTGATAGTTTATTTACAGTATATATAACACATATTTAGTGTACTTTTTGATATTTTATGTACAGTATGTAATGTATATTTACTGTACTTTTTGATATTTTATTTACAGTATATAATATGGATTTGGTGTAATTTTTGATATTTTATGTACAGTATATGAAATATAATTTCTGTAGTTTTTGATAGTTTATTTACAGTATATATGACACATATTTGGTGTACTTTTTGATATTTTATGTACATTATGTAATGTGTATTTACTCTACTTTTTGATATTTTATTTACAGTATATAATATAGATTTGGTGTAATTTTTGATATTTTATGTACAGTATATTAAATAAAATTACTGTAGTTTTTGATAGTTTATTTACAGTATATATAACACATATTTGGTGTACTTTTTGATATTTTATGTACAGTATGTCATGTATATTTACTGTACTTTTTGATATTTTATTTACAGTATATAATATAGATTTGGTGTAATTTTTGATATTTTATGTACAGTATATTAAATATAATTACTGTAATTTTTGATAGTTTATGTACAGTATATTACATATAATTACTGTAGTTTTTGATAGTTTATTTACAGTATATATGACACATATTTGGTGTACTTTTTGATATTTTATGTACAGTATGTAATGTATATTTACTGTACGTTTTGGTATTTTATTTACAGTATATAATAAACATTTGGTGTAATTTTTGATATTTTATGTACAGTATATTAAATATAATTACTGTAGTTTTTGATAGTTTATTTACAGTATATATAACACATATTTGGTGTACTTTTTGATATTTTATGTACAGTATGTAATGTATATTTACTGTACTTTTTGATATTTTATTTACAGTATATAATATAGATTTGGTGTAATTTTTGATATTTTATGTACAGTATATTAAATATAATTACTGTAGTTTTTGATAGTTTATTTACAGTATATATAACACATATTTGGTGTACTTTTTGATATTTTATGTACAGTATGTAATGTATATTTACTGTACTTTTTGATATTTTATTTACAGTATATAATATAGATTTGGGGTAATTTTTGATATTTTATGTACAGTATATTGAATATAATTACTGTAGTTTTTGATAGTTTATTTACAGTATATATAACACATATTTGGTGTACTTTTTGATATTTTATGTACAGTATGTAATGTATATTTACTGTACTTTTTGATATTTTATTTACAGTATATAATACAGATTTGGTGTAATTTTTGATATTTCATGTCCAGTATATTAAATATAATTACTGTAATTTTTGATAGTTTATGTACAGTATATTACATATAATTACTGTAGTTTTTGATAGTTTATTTACAGTATATATAACACATATTTAGTGTACTTTTTGATATTTTATGTACAGTATGTAATGTATATTTACTGTACTTTTTGATATTTTATTTACAGTATATAATAAACATTTGGTGTAATTTTTGATATTTTATGTACAGTATATTAAATATAATTACTGTAGTTTTTGATAGTTTATTTACAGTATATATAACACATATTTGGTGTACTTTTTGATATTTTATGTACAGTATGTAATGTATATTTACTGTACTTTTTGATATTTTATTTACAGTATATAATACAGATTTGGTGTAATTTTTGATATTTCATGTCCAGTATATTAAATATAATTACTGTAATTTTTGATAGTTTATGTACAGTATATTACATATAATTACTGTAGTTTTTGATAGTTTATTTACAGTATATATAACACATATTTAGTGTACTTTTTGATATTTTATGTACAGTATGTAATGTATATTTACTGTACTTTTTGATATTTTATTTACAGTATATAATATAGATTTGGTGTAATTTTTGATATTTTATGTACAGTATATTAAATATAATTACTGTAATTTTTGATAGTTTATGTACAGTATATAACATATAATTACTGTAGTTTTTGATAGTTTATTTACAGCATATATAACACATATTTAGTGTACTTTTTGATATTTTATGTACAGTATGTAATGTATATTTACTGTACTTTTTGATATTTTATTTACAGTATATAATAAACATTTGGTGTAATTTTTGATATTTTATGTACAGTATATTAAATATAATTACTGTAGTTTTGATAGTTTATTTACAGTATATATAACACATATTTGGTGTACTTTTTGATATTTTATGTACAGTATGTAATGTATATTTACTGTACTTTTTGATATTTTATTTACGGTATATAATATAGATTTGGTGTAATTTTTGATATTTTATGTACAGTATATTAAATATACTTACTGTAATTTTTGATAGTTTATTTACAGTATATTACATATAATTACTGTAGTTTTTGATAGTTTATTTACAGTATATATAACACATATTTAGTGTACTTTTTGATATTTTATGTACAGTATGTAATGTATATTTACTGTACTTTTTGATATTTTATTTACAGTATATAATATGGATTTGGTGTAATTTTTGATATTTTATGTACAGTATATGAAATATAATTTCTGTAGTTTTTGATAGTTTATTTACAGTATATATGACACATATTTGGTGTACTTTTTGATATTTTATGTACATTATGTAATGTGTATTTACTCTACTTTTTGATATTTTATTTACAGTATATAATATAGATTTGGTGTAATTTTTGATATTTTATGTACAGTATATTAAATAAAATTACTGTAGTTTTTGATAGTTTATTTACAGTATATATAACACATATTTGGTGTACTTTTTGATATTTTATGTACAGTATGTCATGTATATTTACTGTACTTTTTGATATTTTATTTACAGTATATAATATAGATTTGGTGTAATTTTTGATATTTTATGTACAGTATATTAAATATAATTACTGTAATTTTTGATAGTTTATGTACAGTATATTACATATAATTACTGTAGTTTTTGATAGTTTATTTACAGTATATATAACACATATTTAGTGTACTTTTTGATATTTTATGTACAGTATGTAATGTATATTTACTGTACTTTTTGATATTTTATTTACAGTATATAATATGGATTTGGTGTAATTTTTGATATTTTATGTACAGTATATGAAATATAATTTCTGTAGTTTTTGATAGTTTATTTACAGTATATATGACACATATTTGGTGTACTTTTTGATATTTTATGTACATTATGTAATGTGTATTTACTCTACTTTTTGATATTTTATTTACAGTATATAATATAGATTTGGTGTAATTTTTGATATTTTATGTACAGTATATTAAATAAAATTACTGTAGTTTTTGATAGTTTATTTACAGTATATATAACACATATTTGGTGTACTTTTTGATATTTTATGTACAGTATGTCATGTATATTTACTGTACTTTTTGATATTTTATTTACAGTATATAATATAGATTTGGTGTAATTTTTGATATTTTATGTACAGTATATTAAATATAATTACTGTAATTTTTGATAGTTTATGTACAGTATATTACATATAATTACTGTAGTTTTTGATAGTTTATTTACAGTATATATGACACATATTTGGTGTACTTTTTGATATTTTATGTACAGTATGTAATGTATATTTACTGTACGTTTTGGTATTTTATTTACAGTATATAATAAACATTTGGTGTAATTTTTGATATTTTATGTACAGTATATTAAATATAATTACTGTAGTTTTTGATAGTTTATTTACAGTATATATAACACATATTTGGTGTACTTTTTGATATTTTATGTACAGTATGTAATGTATATTTACTGTACTTTTTGATATTTTATTTACAGTATATAATATAGATTTGGTGTAATTTTTGATATTTTATGTACAGTATATTAAATATAATTACTGTAGTTTTTGATAGTTTATTTACAGTATATATAACACATATTTGGTGTACTTTTTGATATTTTATGTACAGTATGTCATGTATATTTACTGTACTTTTTGATATTTTATTTACAGTATATAATATAGATTTGGGGTAATTTTTGATATTTTATGTACAGTATATTGAATATAATTACTGTAGTTTTTGATAGTTTATTTACAGTATATATAACACATATTTGGTGTACTTTTTGATATTTTATGTACAGTATGTAATGTATATTTACTGTACTTTTTGATATTTTATTTACAGTATATAATACAGATTTGGTGTAATTTTTGATATTTCATGTCCAGTATATTAAATATAATTACTGTAATTTTTGATAGTTTATGTACAGTATATTACATATAATTACTGTAGTTTTTGATAGTTTATTTACAGTATATATAACACATATTTAGTGTACTTTTTGATATTTTATGTACAGTATGTAATGTATATTTACTGTACTTTTTGATATTTTATTTACATTATATAATATAGATTTGGTGTAATTTTTGATATTTTATGTACAGTATATTAAATATAATTACTGTAATTTTTGATAGTTTATGTACAGTATATAACATATAATTACTGTAGTTTTTGATAGTTTATTTACAGCATATATAACACATATTTAGTGTACTTTTTGATATTTTATGTACAGTATGTAATGTATATTTACTGTACTTTTTGATATTTTATTTACAGTATATAATAAACATTTGGTGTAATTTTTGATATTTTATGTGCAGTATATTAAATATAATTACTGTAGTTTTTGATAGTTTATTTACAGTATATATAACACATATTTGGTGTACTTTTTGATATTTTATGTACAGTATGTAATGTATATTTACTGTACTTTTTGATATTTTATTTACAGTATATAATACAGATTTGGTGTAATTTTTGATATTTCATGTCCAGTATATTAAATATAATTACTGTAATTTTTGATAGTTTATGTACAGTATATTACATATAATTACTGTAGTTTTTGATAGTTTATTTACAGTATATATAACACATATTTAGTGTACTTTTTGATATTTTATGTACAGTATGTAATGTATATTTACTGTACTTTTTGATATTTTATTTACAGTATATAATATAGATTTGGTGTAATTTTTGATATTTTATGTACAGTATATTAAATATAATTACTGTAATTTTTGATAGTTTATGTACAGTATATAACATATAATTACTGTAGTTTTTGATAGTTTATTTACAGCATATATAACACATATTTAGTGTACTTTTTGATATTTTATGTACAGTATGTAATGTATATTTACTGTACTTTTTGATATTTTATTTACAGTATATAATAAACATTTGGTGTAATTTTTGATATTTTATGTACAGTATATTAAATATAATTACTGTAGTTTTGATAGTTTATTTACAGTATATATAACACATATTTGGTGTACTTTTTGATATTTTATGTACAGTATGTAATGTATATTTACTGTACTTTTTGATATTTTATTTACGGTATATAATATAGATTTGGTGTAATTTTTGATATTTTATGTACAGTATATTAAATATACTTACTGTAATTTTTGATAGTTTATTTACAGTATATTACATATAATTACTGTAGTTTTTGATAGTTTATTTACAGTATATATAACACATATTTAGTGTACTTTTTGATATTTTATGTACAGTATGTAATGTATATTTACTGTACTTTTTGATATTTTATTTACAGTATATAATATGGATTTGGTGTAATTTTTGATATTTTATGTACAGTATATGAAATATAATTTCTGTAGTTTTTGATAGTTTATTTACAGTATATATGACACATATTTGGTGTACTTTTTGATATTTTATGTACATTATGTAATGTGTATTTACTCTACTTTTTGATATTTTATTTACAGTATATAATATAGATTTGGTGTAATTTTTGATATTTTATGTACAGTATATTAAATAAAATTACTGTAGTTTTTGATAGTTTATTTACAGTATATATAACACATATTTGGTGTACTTTTTGATATTTTATGTACAGTATGTCATGTATATTTACTGTACTTTTTGATATTTTATTTACAGTATATAATATAGATTTGGGGTAATTTTTGATATTTTATGTACAGTATATTAAATAAAATTACTGTAGTTTTTGATAGTTTATTTACAGTATATATAACACATATTTGGTGTACTTTTTGATATTTTATGTACAGTATGTCATGTATATTTACTGTACTTTTTGATATTTTATTTACAGTATATAATATAGATTTGGTGTAATTTTTGATATTTTATGTACAGTATATTAAATATAATTACTGTAATTTTTGATAGTTTATGTACAGTATATTACATATAATTACTGTAGTTTTTGATAGTTTATTTACAGTATATATGACACATATTTGGTGTACTTTTTGATATTTTATGTACAGTATGTAATGTATATTTACTGTACGTTTTGGTATTTTATTTACAGTATATAATAAACATTTGGTGTAATTTTTGATATTTTATGTACAGTATATTAAATATAATTACTGTAGTTTTTGATAGTTTATTTACAGTATATATAACACATATTTGGTGTACTTTTTGATATTTTATGTACAGTATGTAATGTATATTTACTGTACTTTTTGATATTTTATTTACAGTATATAATATAGATTTGGTGTAATTTTTGATATTTTATGTACAGTATATTAAATATAATTACTGTAGTTTTTGATAGTTTATTTACAGTATATATAACACATATTTGGTGTACTTTTTGATATTTTATGTACAGTATGTCATGTATATTTACTGTACTTTTTGATATTTTATTTACAGTATATAATATAGATTTGGGGTAATTTTTGATATTTTATGTACAGTATATTGAATATAATTACTGTAGTTTTTGATAGTTTATTTACAGTATATATAACACATATTTGGTGTACTTTTTGATATTTTATGTACAGTATGTAATGTATATTTACTGTACTTTTTGATATTTTATTTACAGTATATAATACAGATTTGGTGTAATTTATGATATTTCATGTCCAGTATATTAAATATAATTACTGTAATTTTTGATAGTTTATGTACAGTATATTACATATAATTACTGTAGTTTTTGATAGTTTATTTACAGTATATATAACACATATTTAGTGTACTTTTTGATATTTTATGTACAGTATGTAATGTATATTTACTGTACTTTTTGATATTTTATTTACAGTATATAATAAAGATTTGGTGTAATTTTTGATATTTTATGTACAGTATATTAAATATAATTACTGTAGTTTTTGATAGTTTATTTACAGTATATATAACACATATTTGGTGTACTTTTTGATATTTTATGTACAGTATGTAATGTATATTTACTGTACTTTTTGATATTTTATTTACAGTATATAATACAGATTTGGTGTAATTTTTGATATCTCATGTCCAGTATATTAAATATAATTACTGTAATTTTTGATAGTTTATGTACAGTATATTACATATAATTACTGTAGTTTTTGATAGTTTATTTACAGTATATATAACACATATTTAGTGTACTTTTTGATATTTTATGTACAGTATGTAATGTATATTTACTGTACTTTTTGATATTTTATTTACAGTATATAATATAGATTTGGTGTAATTTTTGATATTTTATGTACAGTATATTAAATATAATTACTGTAATTTTTGATAGTTTATGTACAGTATATAACATATAATTACTGTAGTTTTTGATAGTTTATTTACAGCATATATAACACATATTTAGTGTACTTTTTGATATTTTATGTACAGTATGTAATGTATATTTACTGTACTTTTTGATATTTTATTTACAGTATATAATAAACATTTGGTGTAATTTTTGATATTTTATGTACAGTATATTAAATATAATTACTGTAGTTTTGATAGTTTATTTACAGTATATATAACACATATTTGGTGTACTTTTTGATATTTTATGTACAGTATGTAATGTATATTTACTGTACTTTTTGATATTTTATTTACGGTATATAATATAGATTTGGTGTAATTTTTGATATTTTATGTACAGTATATTAAATATACTTACTGTAATTTTTGATAGTTTATTTACAGTATATTACATATAATTACTGTAGTTTTTGATAGTTTATTTACAGTATATATAACACATATTTAGTGTACTTTTTGATATTTTATGTACAGTATGTAATGTATATTTACTGTACTTTTTGATATTTTATTTACAGTATATAATATGGATTTGGTGTAATTTTTGATATTTTATGTACAGTATATGAAATATAATTTCTGTAGTTTTTGATAGTTTATTTACAGTATATATGACACATATTTGGTGTACTTTTTGATATTTTATGTACATTATGTAATGTGTATTTACTCTACTTTTTGATATTTTATTTACAGTATATAATATAGATTTGGTGTAATTTTTGATATATTATGTACAGTATATTAAATAAAATTACTGTAGTTTTTGATAGTTTATTTACAGTATATATAACACATATTTGGTGTACTTTTTGATATTTTATGTACAGTATGTCATGTATATTTACTGTACTTTTTGATATTTTATTTACAGTATATAATATAGATTTGGTGTAATTTTTGATATTTTATGTACAGTATATTAAATATAATTACTGTAATTTTTGATAGTTTATGTACAGTATATTACATATAATTACTGTAGTTTTTGATAGTTTATTTACAGTATATATAACACATATTTAGTGTACTTTTTGATATTTTATGTACAGTATGTAATGTATATTTACTGTACTTTTTGATATTTTATTTACAGTATATAATATGGATTTGGTGTAATTTTTGATATTTTATGTACAGTATATGAAATATAATTTCTGTAGTTTTTGATAGTTTATTTACAGTATATATGACACATATTTGGTGTACTTTTTGATATTTTATGTACATTATGTAATGTGTATTTACTCTACTTTTTGATATTTTATTTACAGTATATAATATAGATTTGGTGTAATTTTTGATATTTTATGTACAGTATATTAAATAAAATTACTGTAGTTTTTGATAGTTTATTTACAGTATATATAACACATATTTGGTGTACTTTTTGATATTTTATGTACAGTATGTCATGTATATTTACTGTACTTTTTGATATTTTATTTACAGTATATAATATAGATTTGGTGTAATTTTTGATATTTTATGTACAGTATATTAAATATAATTACTGTAATTTTTGATAGTTTATGTACAGTATATTACATATAATTACTGTAGTTTTTGATAGTTTATTTACAGTATATATGACACATATTTGGTGTACTTTTTGATATTTTATGTACAGTATGTAATGTATATTTACTGTACGTTTTGGTATTTTATTTACAGTATATAATAAACATTTGGTGTAATTTTTGATATTTTATGTACAGTATATTAAATATAATTACTGTAGTTTTTGATAGTTTATTTACAGTATATATAACACATATTTGGTGTACTTTTTGATATTTTATGTACAGTATGTAATGTATATTTACTGTACTTTTTGATATTTTATTTACAGTATATAATATAGATTTGGTGTAATTTTTGATATTTTATGTACAGTATATTAAATATAATTACTGTAGTTTTTGATAGTTTATTTACAGTATATATAACACATATTTGGTGTACTTTTTGATATTTTATGTACAGTATGTCATGTATATTTACTGTACTTTTTGATATTTTATTTACAGTATATAATATAGATTTGGGGTAATTTTTGATATTTTATGTACAGTATATTGAATATAATTACTGTAGTTTTTGATAGTTTATTTACAGTATATATAACACATATTTGGTGTACTTTTTGATATTTTATGTACAGTATGTAATGTATATTTACTGTACTTTTTGATATTTTATTTACAGTATATAATACAGATTTGGTGTAATTTTTGATATTTCATGTCCAGTATATTAAATATAATTACTGTAATTTTTGATAGTTTATGTACAGTATATTACATATAATTACTGTAGTTTTTGATAGTTTATTTACAGTATATATAACACATATTTAGTGTACTTTTTGATATTTTATGTACAGTATGTAATGTATATTTACTGTACTTTTTGATATTTTATTTACAGTATATAATATAGATTTGGTGTAATTTTTGATATTTTATGTACAGTATATTAAATATAATTACTGTAATTTTTGATAGTTTATGTACAGTATATAACATATAATTACTGTAGTTTTTGATAGTTTATTTACAGCATATATAACACATATTTAGTGTACTTTTTGATATTTTATGTACAGTATGTAATGTATATTTACTGTACTTTTTGATATTTTATTTACAGTATATAATAAACATTTGGTGTAATTTTTGATATTTTATGTACAGTATATTAAATATAATTACTGTAGTTTTTGATAGTTTATTTACAGTATATATAACACATATTTGGTGTACTTTTTGATATTTTATGTACAGTATGTAATGTATATTTACTGTACTTTTTGATATTTTATTTACAGTATATAATACAGATTTGGTGTAATTTTTGATATTTCATGTCCAGTATATTAAATATAATTACTGTAATTTTTGATAGTTTATGTACAGTATATTACATATAATTACTGTAGTTTTTGATAGTTTATTTACAGTATATATAACACATATTTAGTGTACTTTTTGATATTTTATGTACAGTATGTAATGTATATTTACTGTACTTTTTGATATTTTATTTACAGTATATAATATAGATTTGGTGTAATTTTTGATATTTTATGTACAGTATATTAAATATAATTACTGTAATTTTTGATAGTTTATGTACAGTATATAACATATAATTACTGTAGTTTTTGATAGTTTATTTACAGCATATATAACACATATTTAGTGTACTTTTTGATATTTTATGTACAGTATGTAATGTATATTTACTGTACTTTTTGATATTTTATTTACAGTATATAATAAACATTTGGTGTAATTTTTGATATTTTATGTACAGTATATTAAATATAATTACTGTAGTTTTGATAGTTTATTTACAGTATATATAACACATATTTGGTGTACTTTTTGATATTTTATGTACAGTATGTCATGTATATTTACTGTACTTTTTGATATTTTATTTACAGTATATAATATAGATTTGGTGTAATTTTTGATATTTTATGTACAGTATATTAAATAAAATTACTGTAGTTTTTGATAGTTTATTTACAGTATATATAACACATATTTGGTGTACTTTTTGATATTTTATGTACAGTATGTCATGTATATTTACTGTACTTTTTGATATTTTATTTGCAGTATATAATAAACATTTGGTGTAATTTTTGATATTTTATGTACAGTATATTAAATATAATTACTGTAGTTTTTGATAGTTTATTTACAGTATATATGACACATATTTGGTGTACTTTTTGATATTTTATGTACAGTATGTAATGTATATTTACTGTACTTTTTGATATTTTATTTACAGTATATAATATAGATTTGGTGTAATTTTTGATATTTTATGTACAGTATATTAAATAAAATTACTGTAGTTTTTGATAGTTTATTTACAGTATATATAACACATATTTGGTGTACTTTTTGATATTTTATGTACAGTATGTCATGTATATTTACTGTACTTTTTGATATTTTATTTGCAGTATATAATAAACATTTGGTGTAATTTTTGATATTTTATGTACAGTATATTAAATATAATTACTGTAATTTTTGATAGTTTATGTACAGTATATTACATATAATTACTGTAGTTTTTGATAGTTTATTTACTGTATATATAACACATATTTGGTGTACTTTTTGATATTTTATTTACAGTATATAATATAGATTTGGTGTAATTTTTGATATTTTATGTACAGTATATTAAATATAATTACTGTAATTTTTGATAGTTTATGTACAGTATATTACATATAATTACTGTAGTTTTTGATAGTTTATTTACAGTATATATAACACATATTTGGTGTACTTTTTGATATTTTATGTACAGTATGTAATGTATATTTACTGTACGTTTTGGTATTTTATTTACAGTATATAATATAGATTTGGTGTAATTTTTGATATTTTATGTACAGTATATTAAATATAATTACTGTAGTTTTTGATAGTTTATTTACAGTATATATAACACATATTTGGTGTACTTTTTGATATTTTATGTACAGTATGTAATGTATATTTACTGTACTTTTTGATATTTTATTTACAGTATATAATATAGATTTGGTGTAATTTTTGATATTTTATGTACAGTATATTAAATATAATTACTGTAATTTTTGATATTTTATGTACAGTATATTAAATATAATTACTGTAGTTTTTGATAGTTTATTTACAGTATATATAACACATATTTGGTGTACTTTTTGATATTTTATGTACAGTATGTAATGTATATTTACTGTACGTTTTGGTATTTTATTTACAGTATATAATAAACATTTGGTGTAATTTTTGATATTTTATGTACAGTATATTAAATATAATTACTGTAGTTTTTCATAGTTTATTTACAGTATATATAACACATATTTGGTGTACTTTTTGATATTTTATGTACAGTATGTAATGTATATTTAATGTACTTTTTGATATTTTATTTACAGTATATAATATAGATTTGGTGTAATTTTTGATATTTTATGTACAGTATATTAAATATAATTACTGTAATTTTTGATAGTTTATGTACAGTATATTACATATAATTACTGTAGTTTTTGATAGTTTATTTACAGTATATATAACACATATTTGGTGTACTTTTTGATATTTTATGTACAGTATGTAATGTATATTTACTGTACCTTTTGGTATTTTATTTACAGTATATAATAAACATTTGGTGTAATTTTTGATATTTTATGTATAGTATATTAAATATAATTACTGTAGTTTTTGATAGTTTATTTACAGTATATATAACACATATTTGGTGTACTTTTTGATATTTTATGTACAGTATGTAATGTATATTTACTGTACTTTTTGATATTTTATTTACAGTATATAATATAGATTTGGTGTAATTTTTGATATTTTATGTACAGTATATTAAATATAATTACTGTAATTTTTGATAGTTTATGTACAGTATATTACATATAATTACTGTAGTTTTTGATAGTTTATTGACAGTATATATAACACATATTTGGTGTACTTTTTGATATTTTATGTACAGTATGTAATGTATATTTACTGTACGTTTTGGTATTTTATTTACAGTATATAATAAACATTTGGTGTAATTTTTGATATTTTATGTACAGTATATTAAATATAATTACTGTAGTTTTTGATAGTTTATTTACAGTATATATAACACATATTTGGTGTACTTTTTGATATTTTATGTACAGTATGTAATGTATATTTACTGTACTTTTTGATATTTTATTTACAGTATATAATATAGATTTGGTGTAATTTTTGATATTTTATGTACAGTATATTAAATATAATTACTGTAGTTTTTGATAGTTTATTTACAGTATATATAACACATATTTGGTGTACTTTTTGATATTTTATGTACAGTATGTAATGTATATTTAATGTACTTTTTGATATTTTATTTACAGTATATAATATAGATTTGGTGTAATTTTTGATATTTTATGTACAGTATATTAAATATAATTACTGTAATTTTTGATAGTTTATGTACAGTATATTACATATAATTACTGTAGTTTTTGATAGTTTATTTACTGTATATATAACACATATTTGGTGTACTTTTTGGTATTTTATTTACAGTATATAATATAGATTTGGTGTAATTTTTGATATTTTATGTACAGTATATTAAATATAATTACTGTAATTTTTGATAGTTTATGTACAGTATATTACATATAATTACTGTAGTTTTTGATAGTTTATTTACAGTATATATAACACATATTTGGTGTACTTTTTGATATTTTATGTACAGTATGTAATGTATATTTACTGTACGTTTTGGTATTTTATTTACAGTATATAATATAGATTTGGTGTAATTTTTGATATTTTATGTACAGTATATTAAATATAATTACTGTAGTTTTTGATAGTTTATTTACAGTATATATAACACATATTTGGTGTACTTTTTGATATTTTATGTACAGTATGTAATGTATATTTACTGTACTTTTTGATATTTTATTTACAGTATATAATATAGATTTGGTGTAATTTTTGATATTTTATGTACAGTATATTAAATATAATTACTGTAATTTTTGATAGTTTATGTACAGTATATTACATATAATTACTGTAGTTTTTGATAGTTTATTTACAGTATATATAACACATATTTGGTGTACTTTTTGATATTTTATGTACAGTATGTAATGTATATTTACTGTACGTTTTGGTATTTTATTTACAGTATATAATAAACATTTGGTGTAATTTTTGATATTTTATGTACAGTATATTAAATATAATTACTGTAGTTTTTGATAGTTTATTTACAGTATATATAACACATATTTGGTGTACTTTTTGATATTTTATGTACAGTATGTAATGTATATTTACTGTACTTTTTGATATTTTATTTACAGTATATAATATAGATTTGGTGTAATTTTTGATATTTTATGTACAGTATATTAAATATACTTACTGTAATTTTTGATAGTTTATTTACAGTATATTACATATAATTACTGTAGTTTTTGATAGTTTATTTACAGTATATATAACACATATTTAGTGTACTTTTTGATATTTTATGTACAGTATGTAATGTATATTTACTGTACTTTTTGATATTTTATTTACAGTATATAATATGGATTTGGTGTAATTTTTGATATTTTATGTACAGTATATTAAATATAATTACTGTAGTTTTTGATAGTTTATTTACAGTATATATGACACATATTTGGTGTACTTTTTGATATTTTATGTACAGTATGTAATGTGTATTTACTGTACTTTTTGATATTTTATTTGCAGTATATAATATAGATTTGGTGTAATTTTTGATATTTTATGTACAGTATATTAAATATAATTACTGTAATTTTTGATAGTTTATTTACAGTATATTACACATAATTACTGTAGATTTTGATAGTTTATTTACAGGATATATAACACATATTTGGTGTACTTTTTGATATTTTATGTACAGTATGTAATGTATATTTACTGTACTTTTTGATATTTTATTTGCAGTATATAATAAACATTTGGTGTAATTTTTGATATTTTATGTACAGTATATTAAATATAATTACTGTAGTTTTTGATAGTTTATTTACAGTATATATGACACATATTTGGTGTACTTTTTGATATTTTATGTACAGTATGTAATGTATATTTACTGTACTTTTTGATATTTTATTTACAGTATATAATATAGATTTGGTGTAATTTTTGATATTTTATGTACAGTATATTGAATATAATTACTGTAATTTTTGATAGTTTATGTACAGTATATTACATATAATTACTGTAGTTTTTGATAGTTTATTTACAGTATATATAACACATATTTGGTGTACTTTTTGATATTTTATGTACAGTATGTAATGTATATTTACTGTACGTTTTGGTATTTTATTTACAGTATATAATATAGATTTGGTGTAATTTTTGATATTTTATGTACAGTATATTAAATATAATTACTGTAGTTTTTGATAGTTTATTTACAGTATATATAACACATATTTGGTGTACTTTTTGATATTTTATGTACAGTATGTAATGTATATTTACTGTACTTTTTGATATTTTATTTACAGTATATAATATAGATTTGGTGTAATTTTTGATATTTTATGTACAGTATATTAAATATAATTACTGTAATTTTTGATAGTTTATGTACAGTATATTACATATAATTACTGTAGTTTTTGATAGTTTATTTACAGTATATATAACACATATTTGGTGTACTTTTTGATATTTTATGTACAGTATGTAATGTATATTTACTGTACGTTTTGGTATTTTATTTACAGTATATAATAAACATTTGGTGTAATTTTTGAAATTTTATGTACAGTATATTAAATATAATTACTGTAGTTTTTGATAGTTTATTTACAGTATATATAACACATATTTGGTGTACTTTTTGATATTTTATGTACAGTATGTAATGTATATTTACTGTACTTTTTGATATTTTATTTACAGTATATAATATAGATTTGGTGTAATTTTTGATATTTTATGTACAGTATATTAAATATAATTACTGTAGTTTTTGATAGTTTATTTACAGTATATATAACACATATTTGGTGTACTTTTTGATATTTTATGTACAGTATGTAATGTATATTTAATGTACTTTTTGATATTTTATTTACAGTATATAATATAGATTTGGTGTAATTTTTGATATTTTATGTACAGTATATTAAATATAATTACTGTAATTTTTGATAGTTTATGTACAGTATATTACATATAATTACTGTAGTTTTTGATAGTTTATTTACAGAATATATAACACATATTTGGTGTACTTTTTGATATTTTATGTACAGTATGTAATGTATATTTACTGTACGTTTTGGTATTTTATTTACAGTATATAATAAACATTTGGTGTAATTTTTGATATTTTATGTACAGTATATTAAATATAATTACTGTAGTTTTTGATAGTTTATTTACAGTATATATAACACATATTTGGTGTACTTTTTGATATTTTATGTACAGTATGTAATGTATATTTACTGTACTTTTTGATATTTTATTTACAGTATATAATATAGATTTGGTGTAATTTTTGATATTTTATGTACAGTATATTAAATATACTTACTGTAATTTTTGATAGTTTATTTACAGTATATTACATATAATTACTGTAGTTTTTGATAGTTTATTTACAGTATATATAACACATATTTAGTGTACTTTTTGATATTTTATGTACAGTATGTAATGTATATTTACTGTACTTTTTGATATTTTATTTACAGTATATAATATGGATTTGGTGTAATTTTTGATATTTTATGTACAGTATATTAAATATAATTACTGTAGTTTTTGATAGTTTATTTACAGTATATATGACACATATTTGGTGTACTTTTTGATATTTTATGTACAGTATGTAATGTATATTTACTGTACTTTTTGATATTTTATTTACAGTATATAATATAGATTTGGTGTAATTTTTGATATTTTATGTACAGTATATTGAATATAATTACTGTAATTTTTGATAGTTTATGTACAGTATATTACATATAATTACTGTAGTTTTTGATAGTTTATTTACAGTATATATAACACATATTTGGTGTACTTTTTGATATTTTATGTACAGTATGTAATGTATATTTACTGTACGTTTTGGTATTTTATTTACAGTATATAATAAACATTTGGTGTAATTTTTGATATTTTATGTACAGTATATTAAATATAATTACTGTAGTTTTTGATAGTTTATTTACAGTATATATAACACATATTTGGTGTACTTTTTGATATTTTATGTACAGTATGTAATGTATATTTACTGTACTTTTTGATATTTTATTTACAGTATATAATATAGATTTGGTGTAATTTTTGATATTTTATGTACAGTATATTAAATATAATTACTGTAGTTTTTCATAGTTTATTTACAGTATATATAACACATATTTGGTGTACTTTTTGATATTTTATGTACAGTATGTAATGTATATTTAATGTACTTTTTGATATTTTATTTACAGTATATAATATAGATTTGGTGTAATTTTTGATATTTTATGTACAGTATATTAAATATAATTACTGTAATTTTTGATAGTTTATGTACAGTATATTACATATAATTACTGTAGTTTTTGATAGTTTATTTACAGTATATATAACACATATTTGGTGTACTTTTTGATATTTTATGTACAGTATGTAATGTATATTTACTGTACATTTTGGTATTTTATTTACAGTATATAATAAACATTTGGTGTAATTTTTGATATTTTATGTACAGTATATTAAATATAATTACTGTAGTTTTTGATAGTTTATTTACAGTATATATAACACATATTTGGTGTACTTTTTGATATTTTATGTACAGTATGTAATGTATATTTACTGTACTTTTTGATATTTTATTTACAGTATATAATATAGATTTGGTGTAATTTTTGATATTTTATGTACAGTATATTAAATATAATTACTGTAATTTTTGATAGTTTATGTACAGTATATTAAATATAATTACTGTAGTTTTTGATAGTTTATTTACAGTATATATAACACATATTTGGTGTACTTTTTGATATTTTATGTACAGTATGTAATGTATATTTACTGTACGTTTTGGTATTTTATTTACAGTATATAATAAACATTTGGTGTAATTTTTGAAATTTTATGTACAGTATATTAAATATAATTACTGTAGTTTTTGATAGTTTATTTACAGTATATATAACACATATTTGGTGTACTTTTTGATATTTTATGTACAGTATGTAATGTATATTTACTGTACTTTTTGATATTTTATTTACAGTATATAATATAGATTTGGTGTAATTTTTGATATTTTATGTACAGTATATTAAATATAATTACTGTAGTTTTTGATAGTTTATTTACAGTATATATAACACATATTTGGTTTACTTTTTGATATTTTATGTACAGTATGTAATGTATATTTAATGTACTTTTTGATATTTTATTTACAGTATATAATATAGATTTGGTGTAATTTTTGATATTTTATGTACAGTATATTAAATATAATTACTGTAATTTTTGATAGTTTATGTACAGTATATTACATATAATTACTGTAGTTTTTGATAGTTTATTTACAGAATATATAACACATATTTGGTGTACTTTTTGATATTTTATGTACAGTATGTAATGTATATTTACTGTACGTTTTGGTATTTTATTTACAGTATATAATAAACATTTGGTGTAATTTTTGATATTTTATGTACAGTATATTAAATATAATTACTGTAGTTTTTGATAGTTTATTTACAGTATATATAACACATATTTGGTGTACTTTTTGATATTTTATGTACAGTATGTAATGTATATTTACTGTACTTTTTGATATTTTATTTACAGTATATAATATAGATTTGGTGTAATTTTTGATATTTTATGTACAGTATATTAAATATAATTACTGTAATTTTTGATAGTTTATGTACAGTATATTACATATAATTACTGTAGTTTTTGATAGTTTATTTACAGAATATATAACACATATTTGGTGTACTTTTTGATATTTTATGTACAGTATGTAATGTATATTTACTGTACGTTTTGGTATTTTATTTACAGTATATAATAAACATTTGGTGTAATTTTTGATATTTTATGTACAGTATATTAAATATAATTACTGTAGTTTTTGATAGTTTATTTACAGTATATATGACACATATTTGGTGTACTTTTTGATATTTTATGTACAGTATGTAATGTATATTTACTGTACTTTTTGATATTTTATTTACAGTATATAATATAGATTTGGTGTAATTTTTGATATTTTATGTACAGTATATTGAATATAATTACTGTAATTTTTGATAGTTTATGTACAGTATATTACATATAATTACTGTAGTTTTTGATAGTTTATTTACAGTATATATAACACATATTTGGTGTACTTTTTGATATTTTATGTACAGTATGTAATGTATATTTACTGTACGTTTTGGTATTTTATTTACAGTATATAATAAACATTTGGTGTAATTTTTGATATTTTATGTACAGTATATTAAATATAATTACTGTAGTTTTTGATAGTTTATTTACAGTATATATAACACATATTTGGTGTACTTTTTGATATTTTATGTACAGTATGTAATGTATATTTACTGTACTTTTTGATATTTTATTTACAGTATATAATATAGATTTGGTGTAATTTTTGATATTTTATGTACAGTATATTAAATATAATTACTGTAGTTTTTCATAGTTTATTTACAGTATATATAACACATATTTGGTGTACTTTTTGATATTTTATGTACAGTATGTAATGTATATTTAATGTACTTTTTGATATTTTATTTACAGTATATAATATAGATTTGGTGTAATTTTTGATATTTTATGTACAGTATATTAAATATAATTACTGTAATTTTTGATAGTTTATGTACAGTATATTACATATAATTACTGTAGTTTTTGATAGTTTATTTACAGTATATATAACACATATTTGGTGTACTTTTTGATATTTTATGTACAGTATGTAATGTATATTTACTGTACGTTTTGGTATTTTATTTACAGTATATAATAAACATTTGGTGTAATTTTTGATATTTTATGTACAGTATATTAAATATAATTACTGTAGTTTTTGATAGTTTATTTACAGTATATATAACACATATTTGGTGTACTTTTTGATATTTTATGTACAGTATGTAATGTATATTTACTGTACTTTTTGATATTTTATTTACAGTATATAATATAGATTTGGTGTAATTTTTGATATTTTATGTACAGTATATTAAATATAATTACTGTAATTTTTGATAGTTTATGTACAGTATATTACATATAATTACTGTAGTTTTTGATAGTTTATTTACAGTATATATAACACATATTTGGTGTACTTTTTGATATTTTATGTACAGTATGTAATGTATATTTACTGTACGTTTTGGTATTTTATTTACAGTATATAATAAACATTTGGTGTAATTTTTGATATTTTATGTACAGTATATTAAATATAATTACTGTAGTTTTTGATAGTTTATTTACAGTATATATAACACATATTTGGTGTACTTTTTGATATTTTATGTACAGTATGTAATGTATATTTACTGTACTTTTTGATATTTTATTTACAGTATATAATATAGATTTGGTGTAATTTTTGATATTTTATGTACAGTATATTAAATATACTTACTGTAATTTTTGATAGTTTATTTACAGTATATTACATATAATTACTGTAGTTTTTGATAGTTTATTTACAGTATATATAACACATATTTAGTGTACTTTTTGATATTTTATGTACAGTATGTAATGTATATTTACTGTACTTTTTGATATTTTATTTACAGTATATAATATGGATTTGGTGTAATTTTTGATATTTTATGTACAGTATATTAAATATAATTACTGTAGTTTTTGATAGTTTATTTACAGTATATATGACACATATTTGGTGTACTTTTTGATATTTTATGTACAGTATGTAATGTGTATTTACTGTACTTTTTGATATTTTATTTGCAGTATATAATATAGATTTGGTGTAATTTTTGATATTTTATGTACAGTATATTAAATATAATTACTGTAATTTTTGATAGTTTATTTACAGTATATTACACATAATTACTGTAGATTTTGATAGTTTATTTACAGGATATATAACACATATTTGGTGTACTTTTTGATATTTTATGTACAGTATGTAATGTATATTTACTGTACTTTTTGATATTTTATTTGCAGTATATAATAAACATTTGGTGTAATTTTTGATATTTTATGTACAGTATATTAAATATAATTACTGTAGTTTTTGATAGTTTATTTACAGTATATATGACACATATTTGGTGTACTTTTTGATATTTTATGTACAGTATGTAATGTATATTTACTGTACTTTTTGATATTTTATTTACAGTATATAATATAGATTTGGTGTAATTTTTGATATTTTATGTACAGTATATTAAATATAATTACTGTAATTTTTGATAGTTTATGTACAGTATATTACATATAATTACTGTAGTTTTTGATAGTTTATTTACAGTATATATAACACATATTTGGTGTACTTTTTGATATTTTATGTACAGTATGTAATGTATATTTACTGTACGTTTTGGTATTTTATTTACAGTATATAATAAACATTTGGTGTAATTTTTGAAATTTTATGTACAGTATATTAAATATAATTACTGTAGTTTTTGATAGTTTATTTACAGTATATATAACACATATTTGGTGTACTTTTTGATATTTTATGTACAGTATGTAATGTATATTTACTGTACTTTTTGATATTTTATTTACAGTATATAATATAGATTTGGTGTAATTTTTGATATTTTATGTACAGTATATTAAATATAATTACTGTAGTTTTTGATAGTTTATTTACAGTATATATAACACATATTTGGTGTACTTTTTGATATTTTATGTACAGTATGTAATGTATATTTAATGTACTTTTTGATATTTTATTTACAGTATATAATATAGATTTGGTGTAATTTTTGATATTTTATGTACAGTATATTAAATATAATTACTGTAATTTTTGATAGTTTATGTACAGTATATTACATATAATTACTGTAGTTTTTGATAGTTTATTTACAGAATATATAACACATATTTGGTGTACTTTTTGATATTTTATGTACAGTATGTAATGTATATTTACTGTACGTTTTGGTATTTTATTTACAGTATATAATAAACATTTGGTGTAATTTTTGATATTTTATGTACAGTATATTAAATATAATTACTGTAGTTTTTGATAGTTTATTTACAGTATATATAACACATATTTGGTGTACTTTTTGATATTTTATGTACAGTATGTAATGTATATTTACTGTACTTTTTGATATTTTATTTACAGTATATAATATAGATTTGGTGTAATTTTTGATATTTTATGTACAGTATATTAAATATACTTACTGTAATTTTTGATAGTTTATTTACAGTATATTACATATAATTACTGTAGTTTTTGATAGTTTATTTACAGTATATATAACACATATTTAGTGTACTTTTTGATATTTTATGTACAGTATGTAATGTATATTTACTGTACTTTTTGATATTTTATTTACAGTATATAATATGGATTTGGTGTAATTTTTGATATTTTATGTACAGTATATTAAATATAATTACTGTAGTTTTTGATAGTTTATTTACAGTATATATGACACATATTTGGTGTACTTTTTGATATTTTATGTACAGTATGTAATGTATATTTACTGTACTTTTTGATATTTTATTTACAGTATATAATATAGATTTGGTGTAATTTTTGATATTTTATGTACAGTATATTGAATATAATTACTGTAATTTTTGATAGTTTATGTACAGTATATTACATATAATTACTGTAGTTTTTGATAGTTTATTTACAGTATATATAACACATATTTGGTGTAATTTTTGATATTTTATGTACAGTATGTAATGTATATTTACTGTACGTTTTGGTATTTTATTTACAGTATATAATAAACATTTGGTGTAATTTTTGATATTTTATGTACAGTATATTAAATATAATTACTGTAGTTTTTGATAGTTTATTTACAGTATATATAACACATATTTGGTGTACTTTTTGATATTTTATGTACAGTATGTAATGTATATTTAGTGTACTTTTTGATATTTTATTTACAGTATATAATATAGATTTGGTGTAATTTTTGATATTTTATGTACAGTATATTAAATATAATTACTGTAGTTTTTCATAGTTTATTTACAGTATATATAACACATATTTGGTGTACTTTTTGATATTTTATGTACAGTATGTAATGTATATTTAATGTACTTTTTGATATTTTATTTACAGTATATAATATAGATTTGGTGTAATTTTTGATATTTTATGTACAGTATATTAAATATAATTACTGTAATTTTTGATAGTTTATGTACAGTATATTACATATAATTACTGTAGTTTTTGATAGTTTATTTACAGTATATATAACACATATTTGGTGTACTTTTTGATATTTTATGTACAGTATGTAATGTATATTTACTGTACGTTTTGGTATTTTATTTACAGTATATAATAAACATTTGGTGTAATTTTTGATATTTTATGTACAGTATATTAAATATAATTACTGTAGTTTTTGATAGTTTATTTACAGTATATATAACACATATTTGGTGTACTTTTTGATATTTTATGTACAGTATGTAATGTATATTTACTGTACTTTTTGATATTTTATTTACAGTATATAATATAGATTTGGTGTAATTTTTGATATTTTATGTACAGTATATTAAATATAATTACTGTAATTTTTGATAGTTTATGTACAGTATATTACATATAATTACTGTAGTTTTTGATAGTTTATTGACAGTATATATAACACATATTTGGTGTACTTTTTGATATTTTATGTACAGTATGTAATGTATATTTACTGTACGTTTTGGTATTTTATTTACAGTATATAATAAACATTTGGTGTAATTTTTGATATTTTATGTACAGTATATTAAATATAATTACTGTAGTTTTTGATAGTTTATTTACAGTATATATAACACATATTTGGTGTACTTTTTGATATTTTATGTACAGTATGTAATGTATATTTACTGTACTTTTTGATATTTTATTTACAGTATATAATATAGATTTGGTGTAATTTTTGATATTTTATGTACAGTATATTAAATATAATTACTGTAGTTTTTGATAGTTTATTTACAGTATATATAACACATATTTGGTGTACTTTTTGATATTTTATGTACAGTATGTAATGTATATTTAATGTACTTTTTGATATTTTATTTACAGTATATAATATAGATTTGGTGTAATTTTTGATATTTTATGTACAGTATATTAAATATAATTACTGTAATTTTTGATAGTTTATGTACAGTATATTACATATAATTACTGTAGTTTTTGATAGTTTATTTACTGTATATATAACACATATTTGGTGTACTTTTTGATATTTTATTTACAGTATATAATATAGATTTGGTGTAATTTTTGATATTTTATGTACAGTATATTAAATATAATTACTGTAATTTTTGATAGTTTATGTACAGTATATTACATATAATTACTGTAGTTTTTGATAGTTTATTTACAGTATATATAACACATATTTGGTGTACTTTTTGATATTTTATGTACAGTATGTAATGTATATTTACTGTACGTTTTGGTATTTTATTTACAGTATATAATATAGATTTGGTGTAATTTTTGATATTTTATGTACAGTATATTAAATATAATTACTGTAGTTTTTGATAGTTTATTTACAGTATATATAACACATATTTGGTGTACTTTTTGATATTTTATGTACAGTATGTAATGTATATTTACTGTACTTTTTGATATTTTATTTACAGTATATAATATAGATTTGGTGTAATTTTTGATATTTTATGTACAGTATATTAAATATAATTACTGTAATTTTTGATAGTTTATGTACAGTATATTACATATAATTACTGTAGTTTTTGATAGTTTATTTACAGTATATATAACACATATTTGGTGTACTTTTTGATATTTTATGTACAGTATGTAATGTATATTTACTGTACGTTTTGGTATTTTATTTACAGTATATAATAAACATTTGGTGTAATTTTTGATATTTTATGTACAGTATATTAAATATAATTACTGTAGTTTTTGATAGTTTATTTACAGTATATATAACACATATTTGGTGTACTTTTTGATATTTTATGTACAGTATGTAATGTATATTTACTGTACTTTTTGATATTTTATTTACAGTATATAATATAGATTTGGTGTAATTTTTGATATTTTATGTACAGTATATTAAATATACTTACTGTAATTTTTGATAGTTTATTTACAGTATATTACATATAATTACTGTAGTTTTTGATAGTTTATTTACAGTATATATAACACATATTTAGTGTACTTTTTGATATTTTATGTACAGTATGTAATGTATATTTACTGTACTTTTTGATATTTTATTTACAGTATATAATATGGATTTGGTGTAATTTTTGATATTTTATGTACAGTATATTAAATATAATTACTGTAGTTTTTGATAGTTTATTTACAGTATATATGACACATATTTGGTGTACTTTTTGATATTTTATGTACAGTATGTAATGTGTATTTACTGTACTTTTTGATATTTTATTTGCAGTATATAATATAGATTTGGTGTAATTTTTGATATTTTATGTACAGTATATTAAATATAATTACTGTAATTTTTGATAGTTTATTTACAGTATATTACACATAATTACTGTAGATTTTGATAGTTTATTTACAGGATATATAACACATATTTGGTGTACTTTTTGATATTTTATGTACAGTATGTAATGTATATTTACTGTACTTTTTGATATTTTATTTGCAGTATATAATAAACATTTGGTGTAATTTTTGATATTTTATGTACAGTATATTAAATATAATTACTGTAGTTTTTGATAGTTTATTTACAGTATATATGACACATATTTGGTGTACTTTTTGATATTTTATGTACAGTATGTAATGTATATTTACTGTACTTTTTGATATTTTATTTACAGTATATAATATAGATTTGGTGTAATTTTTGATATTTTATGTACAGTATATTGAATATAATTACTGTAATTTTTGATAGTTTATGTACAGTATATTACATATAATTACTGTAGTTTTTGATAGTTTATTTACAGTATATATAACACATATTTGGTGTACTTTTTGATATTTTATGTACAGTATGTAATGTATATTTACTGTACGTTTTGGTATTTTATTTACAGTATATAATATAGATTTGGTGTAATTTTTGATATTTTATGTACAGTATATTAAATATAATTACTGTAGTTTTTGATAGTTTATTTACAGTATATATAACACATATTTGGTGTACTTTTTGATATTTTATGTACAGTATGTAATGTATATTTACTGTACTTTTTGATATTTTATTTACAGTATATAATATAGATTTGGTGTAATTTTTGATATTTTATGTACAGTATATTAAATATAATTACTGTAATTTTTGATAGTTTATGTACAGTATATTACATATAATTACTGTAGTTTTTGATAGTTTATTTACAGTATATATAACACATATTTGGTGTACTTTTTGATATTTTATGTACAGTATGTAATGTATATTTACTGTACGTTTTGGTATTTTATTTACAGTATATAATAAACATTTGGTGTAATTTTTGAAATTTTATGTACAGTATATTAAATATAATTACTGTAGTTTTTGATAGTTTATTTACAGTATATATAACACATATTTGGTGTACTTTTTGATATTTTATGTACAGTATGTAATGTATATTTACTGTACTTTTTGATATTTTATTTACAGTATATAATATAGATTTGGTGTAATTTTTGATATTTTATGTACAGTATATTAAATATAATTACTGTAGTTTTTGATAGTTTATTTACAGTATATATAACACATATTTGGTGTACTTTTTGATATTTTATGTACAGTATGTAATGTATATTTAATGTACTTTTTGATATTTTATTTACAGTATATAATATAGATTTGGTGTAATTTTTGATATTTTATGTACAGTATATTAAATATAATTACTGTAATTTTTGATAGTTTATGTACAGTATATTACATATAATTACTGTAGTTTTTGATAGTTTATTTACAGAATATATAACACATATTTGGTGTACTTTTTGATATTTTATGTACAGTATGTAATGTATATTTACTGTACGTTTTGGTATTTTATTTACAGTATATAATAAACATTTGGTGTAATTTTTGATATTTTATGTACAGTATATTAAATATAATTACTGTAGTTTTTGATAGTTTATTTACAGTATATATAACACATATTTGGTGTACTTTTTGATATTTTATGTACAGTATGTAATGTATATTTACTGTACTTTTTGATATTTTATTTACAGTATATAATATAGATTTGGTGTAATTTTTGATATTTTATGTACAGTATATTAAATATACTTACTGTAATTTTTGATAGTTTATTTACAGTATATTACATATAATTACTGTAGTTTTTGATAGTTTATTTACAGTATATATAACACATATTTAGTGTACTTTTTGATATTTTATGTACAGTATGTAATGTATATTTACTGTACTTTTTGATATTTTATTTACAGTATATAATATGGATTTGGTGTAATTTTTGATATTTTATGTACAGTATATTAAATATAATTACTGTAGTTTTTGATAGTTTATTTACAGTATATATGACACATATTTGGTGTACTTTTTGATATTTTATGTACAGTATGTAATGTATATTTACTGTACTTTTTGATATTTTATTTACAGTATATAATATAGATTTGGTGTAATTTTTGATATTTTATGTACAGTATATTGAATATAATTACTGTAATTTTTGATAGTTTATGTACAGTATATTACATATAATTACTGTAGTTTTTGATAGTTTATTTACAGTATATATAACACATATTTGGTGTACTTTTTGATATTTTATGTACAGTATGTAATGTATATTTACTGTACGTTTTGGTATTTTATTTACAGTATATAATAAACATTTGGTGTAATTTTTGATATTTTATGTACAGTATATTAAATATAATTACTGTAGTTTTTGATAGTTTATTTACAGTATATATAACACATATTTGGTGTACTTTTTGATATTTTATGTACAGTATGTAATGTATATTTACTGTACTTTTTGATATTTTATTTACAGTATATAATATAGATTTGGTGTAATTTTTGATATTTTATGTACAGTATATTAAATATAATTACTGTAGTTTTTCATAGTTTATTTACAGTATATATAACACATATTTGGTGTACTTTTTGATATTTTATGTACAGTATGTAATGTATATTTAATGTACTTTTTGATATTTTATTTACAGTATATAATATAGATTTGGTGTAATTTTTGATATTTTATGTACAGTATATTAAATATAATTACTGTAATTTTTGATAGTTTATGTACAGTATATTACATATAATTACTGTAGTTTTTGATAGTTTATTTACAGTATATATAACACATATTTGGTGTACTTTTTGATATTTTATGTACAGTATGTAATGTATATTTACTGTACGTTTTGGTATTTTATTTACAGTATATAATAAACATTTGGTGTAATTTTTGATATTTTATGTACAGTATATTAAATATAATTACTGTAGTTTTTGATAGTTTATTTACAGTATATATAACACATATTTGGTGTACTTTTTGATATTTTATGTACAGTATGTAATGTATATTTACTGTACTTTTTGATATTTTATTTACAGTATATAATATAGATTTGGTGTAATTTTTGATATTTTATGTACAGTATATTAAATATAATTACTGTAATTTTTGATAGTTTATGTACAGTATATTAAATATAATTACTGTAGTTTTTGATAGTTTATTTACAGTATATATAACACATATTTGGTGTACTTTTTGATATTTTATGTACAGTATGTAATGTATATTTACTGTACGTTTTGGTATTTTATTTACAGTATATAATAAACATTTGGTGTAATTTTTGAAATTTTATGTACAGTATATTAAATATAATTACTGTAGTTTTTGATAGTTTATTTACAGTATATATAACACATATTTGGTGTACTTTTTGATATTTTATGTACAGTATGTAATGTATATTTACTGTACTTTTTGATATTTTATTTACAGTATATAATATAGATTTGGTGTAATTTTTGATATTTTATGTACAGTATATTAAATATAATTACTGTAGTTTTTGATAGTTTATTTACAGTATATATAACACATATTTGGTTTACTTTTTGATATTTTATGTACAGTATGTAATGTATATTTAATGTACTTTTTGATATTTTATTTACAGTATATAATATAGATTTGGTGTAATTTTTGATATTTTATGTACAGTATATTAAATATAATTACTGTAATTTTTGATAGTTTATGTACAGTATATTACATATAATTACTGTAGTTTTTGATAGTTTATTTACAGAATATATAACACATATTTGGTGTACTTTTTGATATTTTATGTACAGTATGTAATGTATATTTACTGTACGTTTTGGTATTTTATTTACAGTATATAATAAACATTTGGTGTAATTTTTGATATTTTATGTACAGTATATTAAATATAATTACTGTAGTTTTTGATAGTTTATTTACAGTATATATAACACATATTTGGTGTACTTTTTGATATTTTATGTACAGTATGTAATGTATATTTACTGTACTTTTTGATATTTTATTTACAGTATATAATATAGATTTGGTGTAATTTTTGATATTTTATGTACAGTATATTAAATATAATTACTGTAATTTTTGATAGTTTATGTACAGTATATTACATATAATTACTGTAGTTTTTGATAGTTTATTTACAGAATATATAACACATATTTGGTGTACTTTTTGATATTTTATGTACAGTATGTAATGTATATTTACTGTACGTTTTGGTATTTTATTTACAGTATATAATAAACATTTGGTGTAATTTTTGATATTTTATGTACAGTATATTAAATATAATTACTGTAGTTTTTGATAGTTTATTTACAGTATATATGACACATATTTGGTGTACTTTTTGATATTTTATGTACAGTATGTAATGTATATTTACTGTACTTTTTGATATTTTATTTACAGTATATAATATAGATTTGGTGTAATTTTTGATATTTTATGTACAGTATATTGAATATAATTACTGTAATTTTTGATAGTTTATGTACAGTATATTACATATAATTACTGTAGTTTTTGATAGTTTATTTACAGTATATATAACACATATTTGGTGTACTTTTTGATATTTTATGTACAGTATGTAATGTATATTTACTGTACGTTTTGGTATTTTATTTACAGTATATAATAAACATTTGGTGTAATTTTTGATATTTTATGTACAGTATATTAAATATAATTACTGTAGTTTTTGATAGTTTATTTACAGTATATATAACACATATTTGGTGTACTTTTTGATATTTTATGTACAGTATGTAATGTATATTTACTGTACTTTTTGATATTTTATTTACAGTATATAATATAGATTTGGTGTAATTTTTGATATTTTATGTACAGTATATTAAATATAATTACTGTAGTTTTTCATAGTTTATTTACAGTATATATAACACATATTTGGTGTACTTTTTGATATTTTATGTACAGTATGTAATGTATATTTAATGTACTTTTTGATATTTTATTTACAGTATATAATATAGATTTGGTGTAATTTTTGATATTTTATGTACAGTATATTAAATATAATTACTGTAATTTTTGATAGTTTATGTACAGTATATTACATATAATTACTGTAGTTTTTGATAGTTTATTTACAGTATATATAACACATATTTGGTGTACTTTTTGATATTTTATGTACAGTATGTAATGTATATTTACTGTACGTTTTGGTATTTTATTTACAGTATATAATAAACATTTGGTGTAATTTTTGATATTTTATGTACAGTATATTAAATATAATTACTGTAGTTTTTGATAGTTTATTTACAGTATATATAACACATATTTGGTGTACTTTTTGATATTTTATGTACAGTATGTAATGTATATTTACTGTACTTTTTGATATTTTATTTACAGTATATAATATAGATTTGGTGTAATTTTTGATATTTTATGTACAGTATATTAAATGTAATTACTGTAATTTTTGATAGTTTATGTACAGTATATTACATATAATTACTGTAGTTTTTGATAGTTTATTTACAGTATATATAACACATATTTGGTGTACTTTTTGATATTTTATGTACAGTATGTAATGTATATTTACTGTACGTTTTGGTATTTTATTTACAGTATATAATAAACATTTGGTGTAATTTTTGATATTTTATGTACAGTATATTAAATATAATTACTGTAGTTTTTGATAGTTTATTTACAGTATATATAACACATATTTGGTGTACTTTTTGATATTTTATGTACAGTATGTAATGTATATTTACTGTACTTTTTGATATTTTATTTACAGTATATAATATAGATTTGGTGTAATTTTTGATATTTTATGTACAGTATATTAAATATACTTACTGTAATTTTTGATAGTTTATTTACAGTATATTACATATAATTACTGTAGTTTTTGATAGTTTATTTACAGTATATATAACACATATTTAGTGTACTTTTTGATATTTTATGTACAGTATGTAATGTATATTTACTGTACTTTTTGATATTTTATTTACAGTATATAATATGGATTTGGTGTAATTTTTGATATTTTATGTACAGTATATTAAATATAATTACTGTAGTTTTTGATAGTTTATTTACAGTATATATGACACATATTTGGTGTACTTTTTGATATTTTATGTACAGTATGTAATGTGTATTTACTGTACTTTTTGATATTTTATTTGCAGTATATAATATAGATTTGGTGTAATTTTTGATATTTTATGTACAGTATATTAAATATAATTACTGTAATTTTTGATAGTTTATTTACAGTATATTACACATAATTACTGTAGATTTTGATAGTTTATTTACAGGATATATAACACATATTTGGTGTACTTTTTGATATTTTATGTACAGTATGTAATGTATATTTACTGTACTTTTTGATATTTTATTTGCAGTATATAATAAACATTTGGTGTAATTTTTGATATTTTATGTACAGTATATTAAATATAATTACTGTAGTTTTTGATAGTTTATTTACAGTATATATGACACATATTTGGTGTACTTTTTGATATTTTATGTACAGTATGTAATGTATATTTACTGTACTTTTTGATATTTTATTTACAGTATATAATATAGATTTGGTGTAATTTTTGATATTTTATGTACAGTATATTAAATATAATTACTGTAATTTTTGATAGTTTATGTACAGTATATTACATATAATTACTGTAGTTTTTGATAGTTTATTTACAGTATATATAACACATATTTGGTGTACTTTTTGATATTTTATGTACAGTATGTAATGTATATTTACTGTACGTTTTGGTATTTTATTTACAGTATATAATAAACATTTGGTGTAATTTTTGAAATTTTATGTACAGTATATTAAATATAATTACTGTAGTTTTTGATAGTTTATTTACAGTATATATAACACATATTTGGTGTACTTTTTGATATTTTATGTACAGTATGTAATGTATATTTACTGTACTTTTTGATATTTTATTTACAGTATATAATATAGATTTGGTGTAATTTTTGATATTTTATGTACAGTATATTAAATATAATTACTGTAGTTTTTGATAGTTTATTTACAGTATATATAACACATATTTGGTGTACTTTTTGATATTTTATGTACAGTATGTAATGTATATTTAATGTACTTTTTGATATTTTATTTACAGTATATAATATAGATTTGGTGTAATTTTTGATATTTTATGTACAGTATATTAAATATAATTACTGTAATTTTTGATAGTTTATGTACAGTATATTACATATAATTACTGTAGTTTTTGATAGTTTATTTACAGAATATATAACACATATTTGGTGTACTTTTTGATATTTTATGTACAGTATGTAATGTATATTTACTGTACGTTTTGGTATTTTATTTACAGTATATAATAAACATTTGGTGTAATTTTTGATATTTTATGTACAGTATATTAAATATAATTACTGTAGTTTTTGATAGTTTATTTACAGTATATATAACACATATTTGGTGTACTTTTTGATATTTTATGTACAGTATGTAATGTATATTTACTGTACTTTTTGATATTTTATTTACAGTATATAATATAGATTTGGTGTAATTTTTGATATTTTATGTACAGTATATTAAATATACTTACTGTAATTTTTGATAGTTTATTTACAGTATATTACATATAATTACTGTAGTTTTTGATAGTTTATTTACAGTATATATAACACATATTTAGTGTACTTTTTGATATTTTATGTACAGTATGTAATGTATATTTACTGTACTTTTTGATATTTTATTTACAGTATATAATATGGATTTGGTGTAATTTTTGATATTTTATGTACAGTATATTAAATATAATTACTGTAGTTTTTGATAGTTTATTTACAGTATATATGACACATATTTGGTGTACTTTTTGATATTTTATGTACAGTATGTAATGTATATTTACTGTACTTTTTGATATTTTATTTACAGTATATAATATAGATTTGGTGTAATTTTTGATATTTTATGTACAGTATATTGAATATAATTACTGTAATTTTTGATAGTTTATGTACAGTATATTACATATAATTACTGTAGTTTTTGATAGTTTATTTACAGTATATATAACACATATTTGGTGTACTTTTTGATATTTTATGTACAGTATGTAATGTATATTTACTGTACGTTTTGGTATTTTATTTACAGTATATAATAAACATTTGGTGTAATTTTTGATATTTTATGTACAGTATATTAAATATAATTACTGTAGTTTTTGATAGTTTATTTACAGTATATATAACACATATTTGGTGTACTTTTTGATATTTTATGTACAGTATGTAATGTATATTTAGTGTACTTTTTGATATTTTATTTACAGTATATAATATAGATTTGGTGTAATTTTTGATATTTTATGTACAGTATATTAAATATAATTACTGTAGTTTTTCATAGTTTATTTACAGTATATATAACACATATTTGGTGTACTTTTTGATATTTTATGTACAGTATGTAATGTATATTTAATGTACTTTTTGATATTTTATTTACAGTATATAATATAGATTTGGTGTAATTTTTGATATTTTATGTACAGTATATTAAATATAATTACTGTAATTTTTGATAGTTTATGTACAGTATATTACATATAATTACTGTAGTTTTTGATAGTTTATTTACAGTATATATAACACATATTTGGTGTACTTTTTGATATTTTATGTACAGTATGTAATGTATATTTACTGTACGTTTTGGTATTTTATTTACAGTATATAATAAACATTTGGTGTAATTTTTGATATTTTATGTACAGTATATTAAATATAATTACTGTAGTTTTTGATAGTTTATTTACAGTATATATAACACATATTTGGTGTACTTTTTGATATTTTATGTACAGTATGTAATGTATATTTACTGTACTTTTTGATATTTTATTTACAGTATATAATATAGATTTGGTGTAATTTTTGATATTTTATGTACAGTATATTAAATATAATTACTGTAATTTTTGATAGTTTATGTACAGTATATTACATATAATTACTGTAGTTTTTGATAGTTTATTGACAGTATATATAACACATATTTGGTGTACTTTTTGATATTTTATGTACAGTATGTAATGTATATTTACTGTACGTTTTGGTATTTTATTTACAGTATATAATAAACATTTGGTGTAATTTTTGATATTTTATGTACAGTATATTAAATATAATTACTGTAGTTTTTGATAGTTTATTTACAGTATATATAACACATATTTGGTGTACTTTTTGATATTTTATGTACAGTATGTAATGTATATTTACTGTACTTTTTGATATTTTATTTACAGTATATAATATAGATTTGGTGTAATTTTTGATATTTTATGTACAGTATATTAAATATACTTACTGTAATTTTTGATAGTTTATTTACAGTATATTACATATAATTACTGTAGTTTTTGATAGTTTATTTACAGTATATATAACACATATTTAGTGTACTTTTTGATATTTTATGTACAGTATGTAATGTATATTTACTGTACTTTTTGATATTTTATTTACAGTATATAATATGGATTTGGTGTAATTTTTGATATTTTATGTACAGTATATTAAATATAATTACTGTAGTTTTTGATAGTTTATTTACAGTATATATGACACATATTTGGTGTACTTTTTGATATTTTATGTACAGTATGTAATGTGTATTTACTGTACTTTTTGATATTTTATTTGCAGTATATAATATAGATTTGGTGTAATTTTTGATATTTTATGTACAGTATATTAAATATAATTACTGTAATTTTTGATAGTTTATTTACAGTATATTACACATAATTACTGTAGATTTTGATAGTTTATTTACAGGATATATAACACATATTTGGTGTACTTTTTGATATTTTATGTACAGTATGTAATGTATATTTACTGTACTTTTTGATATTTTATTTGCAGTATATAATAAACATTTGGTGTAATTTTTGATATTTTATGTACAGTATATTAAATATAATTACTGTAGTTTTTGATAGTTTATTTACAGTATATATGACACATATTTGGTGTACTTTTTGATATTTTATGTACAGTATGTAATGTATATTTACTGTACTTTTTGATATTTTATTTACAGTATATAATATAGATTTGGTGTAATTTTTGATATTTTATGTACAGTATATTGAATATAATTACTGTAATTTTTGATAGTTTATGTACAGTATATTACATATAATTACTGTAGTTTTTGATAGTTTATTTACAGTATATATAACACATATTTGGTGTACTTTTTGATATTTTATGTACAGTATGTAATGTATATTTACTGTACGTTTTGGTATTTTATTTACAGTATATAATATAGATTTGGTGTAATTTTTGATATTTTATGTACAGTATATTAAATATAATTACTGTAGTTTTTGATAGTTTATTTACAGTATATATAACACATATTTGGTGTACTTTTTGATATTTTATGTACAGTATGTAATGTATATTTACTGTACTTTTTGATATTTTATTTACAGTATATAATATAGATTTGGTGTAATTTTTGATATTTTATGTACAGTATATTAAATATAATTACTGTAATTTTTGATAGTTTATGTACAGTATATTACATATAATTACTGTAGTTTTTGATAGTTTATTTACAGTATATATAACACATATTTGGTGTACTTTTTGATATTTTATGTACAGTATGTAATGTATATTTACTGTACGTTTTGGTATTTTATTTACAGTATATAATAAACATTTGGTGTAATTTTTGAAATTTTATGTACAGTATATTAAATATAATTACTGTAGTTTTTGATAGTTTATTTACAGTATATATAACACATATTTGGTGTACTTTTTGATATTTTATGTACAGTATGTAATGTATATTTACTGTACTTTTTGATATTTTATTTGCAGTATATAATATAGATTTGGTGTAATTTTTGATATTTTATGTACAGTATATTAAATATAATTACTGTAGTTTTTGATAGTTTATTTACAGTATATATAACACATATTTGGTGTACTTTTTGATATTTTATGTACAGTATGTAATGTATATTTACTGTACTTTTTGATATTTTATTTACAGTATATAATATAGATTTGGTGTAATTTTTGATATTTTATGTACAGTATATTAAATATAATTACTGTAATTTTTGATAGTTTATGTACAGTATATTACATATAATTACTGTAGTTTTTGATAGTTTATTTACAGTATATATAACACATATTTGGTGTACTTTTTGATATTTTATGTACAGTATGTAATGTATATTTACTGTACGTTTTGGTATTTTATTTACAGTATATAATAAACATTTGGTGTAATTTTTGAAATTTTATGTACAGTATATTAAATATAATTACTGTAGTTTTTGATAGTTTATTTACAGTATATATAACACATATTTGGTGTACTTTTTGATATTTTATGTACAGTATGTAATGTATATTTACTGTACTTTTTGATATTTTATTTACAGTATATAATATAGATTTGGTGTAATTTTTGATATTTTATGTACAGTATATTAAATATAATTACTGTAGTTTTTGATAGTTTATTTACAGTATATATAACACATATTTGGTGTACTTTTTGATATTTTATGTACAGTATGTAATGTATATTTAATGTACTTTTTGATATTTTATTTACAGTATATAATATAGATTTGGTGTAATTTTTGATATTTTATGTACAGTATATTAAATATAATTACTGTAATTTTTGATAGTTTATGTACAGTATATTACATATAATTACTGTAGTTTTTGATAGTTTATTTACAGAATATATAACACATATTTGGTGTACTTTTTGATATTTTATGTACAGTATGTAATGTATATTTACTGTACGTTTTGGTATTTTATTTACAGTATATAATAAACATTTGGTGTAATTTTTGATATTTTATGTACAGTATATTAAATATAATTACTGTAGTTTTTGATAGTTTATTTACAGTATATATAACACATATTTGGTGTACTTTTTGATATTTTATGTACAGTATGTAATGTATATTTACTGTACTTTTTGATATTTTATTTACAGTATATAATATAGATTTGGTGTAATTTTTGATATTTTATGTACAGTATATTAAATATACTTACTGTAATTTTTGATAGTTTATTTACAGTATATTACATATAATTACTGTAGTTTTTGATAGTTTATTTACAGTATATATAACACATATTTAGTGTACTTTTTGATATTTTATGTACAGTATGTAATGTATATTTACTGTACTTTTTGATATTTTATTTACAGTATATAATATGGATTTGGTGTAATTTTTGATATTTTATGTACAGTATATTAAATATAATTACTGTAGTTTTTGATAGTTTATTTACAGTATATATGACACATATTTGGTGTACTTTTTGATATTTTATGTACAGTATGTAATGTATATTTACTGTACTTTTTGATATTTTATTTACAGTATATAATATAGATTTGGTGTAATTTTTGATATTTTATGTACAGTATATTGAATATAATTACTGTAATTTTTGATAGTTTATGTACAGTATATTACATATAATTACTGTAGTTTTTGATAGTTTATTTACAGTATATATAACACATATTTGGTGTACTTTTTGATATTTTATGTACAGTATGTAATGTATATTTACTGTACGTTTTGGTATTTTATTTACAGTATATAATAAACATTTGGTGTAATTTTTGATATTTTATGTACAGTATATTAAATATAATTACTGTAGTTTTTGATAGTTTATTTACAGTATATATAACACATATTTGGTGTACTTTTTGATATTTTATGTACAGTATGTAATGTATATTTACTGTACTTTTTGATATTTTATTTACAGTATATAATATAGATTTGGTGTAATTTTTGATATTTTATGTACAGTATATTAAATATAATTACTGTAGTTTTTCATAGTTTATTTACAGTATATATAACACATATTTGGTGTACTTTTTGATATTTTATGTACAGTATGTAATGTATATTTAATGTACTTTTTGATATTTTATTTACAGTATATAATATAGATTTGGTGTAATTTTTGATATTTTATGTACAGTATATTAAATATAATTACTGTAATTTTTGATAGTTTATGTACAGTATATTACATATAATTACTGTAGTTTTTGATAGTTTATTTACAGTATATATAACACATATTTGGTGTACTTTTTGATATTTTATGTACAGTATGTAATGTATATTTACTGTACGTTTTGGTATTTTATTTACAGTATATAATAAACATTTGGTGTAATTTTTGATATTTTATGTACAGTATATTAAATATAATTACTGTAGTTTTTGATAGTTTATTTACAGTATATATAACACATATTTGGTGTACTTTTTGATATTTTATGTACAGTATGTAATGTATATTTACTGTACTTTTTGATATTTTATTTACAGTATATAATATAGATTTGGTGTAATTTTTGATATTTTATGTACAGTATATTAAATATAATTACTGTAATTTTTGATAGTTTATGTACAGTATATTACATATAATTACTGTAGTTTTTGATAGTTTATTTACAGTATATATAACACATATTTGGTGTACTTTTTGATATTTTATGTACAGTATGTAATGTATATTTACTGTACGTTTTGGTATTTTATTTACAGTATATAATAAACATTTGGTGTAATTTTTGATATTTTATGTACAGTATATTAAATATAATTACTGTAGTTTTTGATAGTTTATTTACAGTATATATAACACATATTTGGTGTACTTTTTGATATTTTATGTACAGTATGTAATGTATATTTACTGTACTTTTTGATATTTTATTTACAGTATATAATATAGATTTGGTGTAATTTTTGATATTTTATGTACAGTATATTAAATATACTTACTGTAATTTTTGATAGTTTATTTACAGTATATTACATATAATTACTGTAGTTTTTGATAGTTTATTTACAGTATATATAACACATATTTAGTGTACTTTTTGATATTTTATGTACAGTATGTAATGTATATTTACTGTACTTTTTGATATTTTATTTACAGAATATAATATGGATTTGGTGTAATTTTTGATATTTTATGTACAGTATATTAAATATAATTACTGTAGTTTTTGATAGTTTATTTACAGTATATATGACACATATTTGGTGTACTTTTTGATATTTTATGTACAGTATGTAATGTGTATTTACTGTACTTTTTGATATTTTATTTGCAGTATATAATATAGATTTGGTGTAATTTTTGATATTTTATGTACAGTATATTAAATATAATTACTGTAATTTTTGATAGTTTATTTACAGTATATTACACATAATTACTGTAGATTTTGATAGTTTATTTACAGGATATATAACACATATTTGGTGTACTTTTTGATATTTTATGTACAGTATGTAATGTATATTTACTGTACTTTTTGATATTTTATTTGCAGTATATAATAAACATTTGGTGTAATTTTTGATATTTTATGTACAGTATATTAAATATAATTACTGTAGTTTTTGATAGTTTATTTACAGTATATATGACACATATTTGGTGTACTTTTTGATATTTTATGTACAGTATGTAATGTATATTTACTGTACTTTTTGATATTTTATTTACAGTATATAATATAGATTTGGTGTAATTTTTGATATTTTATGTACAGTATATTGAATATAATTACTGTAATTTTTGATAGTTTATGTACAGTATATTACATATAATTACTGTAGTTTTTGATAGTTTATTTACAGTATATATAACACATATTTGGTGTACTTTTTGATATTTTATGTACAGTATGTAATGTATATTTACTGTACGTTTTGGTATTTTATTTACAGTATATAATATAGATTTGGTGTAATTTTTGATATTTTATGTACAGTATATTAAATATAATTACTGTAGTTTTTGATAGTTTATTTACAGTATATATAACATATATTTGGTGTACTTTTTGATATTTTATGTACAGTATGTAATGTATATTTAATGTACTTTTTGATATTTTATTTACAGTATATAATATAGATTTGGTGTAATTTTTGATATTTTATGTACAGTATATTAAATATAATTACTGTAATTTTTGATAGTTTATGTACAGTATATTACATATAATTACTGTAGTTTTTGATAGTTTATTTACAGTATATATAACACATATTTGGTGTACTTTTTGATATTTTATGTACAGTATGTAATGTATATTTACTGTACGTTTTGGTATTTTATTTACAGTATATAATAAACATTTGGTGTAATTTTTGAAATTTTATGTACAGTATATTAAATATAATTACTGTAGTTTTTGATAGTTTATTTACAGTATATATAACACATATTTGGTGTACTTTTTGATATTTTATGTACAGTATGTAATGTATATTTACTGTACTTTTTGATATTTTATTTACAGTATATAATATAGATTTGGTGTAATTTTTGATATTTTATGTACAGTATATTAAATATAATTACTGTAGTTTTTGATAGTTTATTTACAGTATATATAACACATATTTGGTGTACTTTTTGATATTTTATGTACAGTATGTAATGTATATTTAATGTACTTTTTGATATTTTATTTACAGTATATAATATAGATTTGGTGTAATTTTTGATATTTTATGTACAGTATATTAAATATAATTACTGTAATTTTTGATAGTTTATGTACAGTATATTACATATAATTACTGTAGTTTTTGATAGTTTATTTACAGAATATATAACACATATTTGGTGTACTTTTTGATATTTTATGTACAGTATGTAATGTATATTTACTGTACGTTTTGGTATTTTATTTACAGTATATAATAAACATTTGCTGTAATTTTTGATATTTTATGTACAGTATATTAAATATAATTACTGTAGTTTTTGATAGTTTATTTACAGTATATATAACACATATTTGGTGTACTTTTTGATATTTTATGTACAGTATGTAATGTATATTTACTGTACTTTTTGATATTTTATTTACAGTATATAATATAGATTTGGTGTAATTTTTGATATTTTATGTACAGTATATTAAATATACTTACTGTAATTTTTGATAGTTTATTTACAGTATATTACATATAATTACTGTAGTTTTTGATAGTTTATTTACAGTATATATAACACATATTTAGTGTACTTTTTGATATTTTATGTACAGTATGTAATGTATATTTACTGTACTTTTTGATATTTTATTTACAGTATATAATATGGATTTGGTGTAATTTTTGATATTTTATGTACAGTATATTAAATATAATTACTGTAGTTTTTGATAGTTTATTTACAGTATATATGACACATATTTGGTGTACTTTTTGATATTTTATGTACAGTATGTAATGTATATTTACTGTACTTTTTGATATTTTATTTACAGTATATAATATAGATTTGGTGTAATTTTTGATATTTTATGTACAGTATATTGAATATAATTACTGTAATTTTTGATAGTTTATGTACAGTATATTACATATAATTACTGTAGTTTTTGATAGTTTATTTACAGTATATATAACACATATTTGGTGTACTTTTTGATATTTTATGTACAGTATGTAATGTATATTTACTGTACGTTTTGGTATTTTATTTACAGTATATAATAAACATTTGGTGTAATTTTTGATATTTTATGTACAGTATATTAAATATAATTACTGTAGTTTTTGATAGTTTATTTACAGTATATATAACACATATTTGGTGTACTTTTTGATATTTTATGTACAGTATGTAATGTATATTTACTGTACGTTTTGGTATTTTATTTACAGTATATAATATAGATTTGGTGTAATTTTTGATATTTTATGTACAGTATATTAAATATAATTACTGTAGTTTTTCATAGTTTATTTACAGTATATATAACACATATTTGGTGTACTTTTTGATATTTTATGTACAGTATGTAATGTATATTTAATGTACTTTTTGATATTTTATTTACAGTATATAATATAGATTTGGTGTAATTTTTGATATTTTATGTACAGTATATTAAATATAATTACTGTAATTTTTGATAGTTTATGTACAGTATATTACATATAATTACTGTAGTTTTTGATAGTTTATTTACAGTATATATAACACATATTTGGTGTACTTTTTGATATTTTATGTACAGTATGTAATGTATATTTACTGTACGTTTTGGTATTTTATTTACAGTATATAATAAACATTTGGTGTAATTTTTGATATTTTATGTACAGTATATTAAATATAATTACTGTAGTTTTTGATAGTTTATTTACAGTATATATAACACATATTTGGTGTACTTTTTGATATTTTATGTACAGTATGTAATGTATATTTACTGTACTTTTTGATATTTTATTTACAGTATATAATATAGATTTGGTGTAATTTTTGATATTTTATGTACAGTATATTAAATATAATTACTGTAATTTTTGATAGTTTATGTACAGTATATTACATATAATTACTGTAGTTTTTGATAGTTTATTGACAGTATATATAACACATATTTGGTGTACTTTTTGATATTTTATGTACAGTATGTAATGTATATTTACTGTACGTTTTGGTATTTTATTTACAGTATATAATAAACATTTGGTGTAATTTTTGATATTTTATGTACAGTATATTAAATATAATTACTGTAGTTTTTGATAGTTTATTTACAGTATATATAACACATATTTGGTGTACTTTTTGATATTTTATGTACAGTATGTAATGTATATTTACTGTACTTTTTGATATTTTATTTACAGTATATAATATAGATTTGGTGTAATTTTTGATATTTTATGTACAGTATATTAAATATAATTACTGTAGTTTTTGATAGTTTATTTACAGTATATATAACACATATTTGGTGTACTTTTTGATATTTTATGTACAGTATGTAATGTATATTTACTGTACTTTTTGATATTTTATTTACAGTATATAATATAGATTTGGTGTAATTTTTGATATTTTATGTACAGTATATTAAATATAATTACTGTAATTTTTGATAGTTTATGTACAGTATATTACATATAATTACTGTAGTTTTTGATAGTTTATTGACAGTATATATAACACATATTTGGTGTACTTTTTGATATTTTATGTACAGTATGTAATGTATATTTACTGTACGTTTTGGTATTTTATTTACAGTATATAATAAACATTTGGTGTAATTTTTGATATTTTATGTACAGTATATTAAATATAATTACTGTAGTTTTTGATAGTTTATTTACAGTATATATAACACATATTTGGTGTACTTTTTGATATTTTATGTACAGTATGTAATGTATATTTACTGTACTTTTTGATATTTTATTTACAGTATATAATATAGATTTGGTGTAATTTTTGATATTTTATGTACAGTATATTAAATATAATTACTGTAGTTTTTGATAGTTTATTTACAGTATATATAACACATATTTGGTGTACTTTTTGATATTTTATGTACAGTATGTAATGTATATTTAATGTACTTTTTGATATTTTATTTACAGTATATAATATAGATTTGGTGTAATTTTTGATATTTTATGTACAGTATATTAAATATAATTACTGTAATTTTTGATAGTTTATGTACAGTATATTACATATAATTACTGTAGTTTTTGATAGTTTATTTACTGTATATATAACACATATTTGGTGTACTTTTTGATATTTTATTTACAGTATATAATATAGATTTGGTGTAATTTTTGATATTTTATGTACAGTATATTAAATATAATTACTGTAATTTTTGATAGTTTATGTACAGTATATTACATATAATTACTGTAGTTTTTGATAGTTTATTTACAGTATATATAACACATATTTGGTGTACTTTTTGATATTTTATGTACAGTATGTAATGTATATTTACTGTACGTTTTGGTATTTTATTTACAGTATATAATATAGATTTGGTGTAATTTTTGATATTTTATGTACAGTATATTAAATATAATTACTGTAGTTTTTGATAGTTTATTTACAGTATATATAACACATATTTGGTGTACTTTTTGATATTTTATGTACAGTATGTAATGTATATTTACTGTACTTTTTGATATTTTATTTACAGTATATAATATAGATTTGGTGTAATTTTTGATATTTTATGTACAGTATATTAAATATAATTACTGTAATTTTTGATATTTTATGTACAGTATATTAAATATAATTACTGTAGTTTTTGATAGTTTATTTACAGTATATATAACACATATTTGTTGTACTTTTTGATATTTTATGTACAGTATGTAATGTATATTTACTGTACGTTTTGGTATTTTATTTACAGTATATAATAAACATTTGGTGTAATTTTTGATATTTTATGTACAGTATATTAAATATAATTACTGTAGTTTTTCATAGTTTATTTACAGTATATATAACACATATTTGGTGTAGTTTTTGATATTTTATGTACAGTATGTAATGTATATTTAATGTACTTTTTGATATTTTATTTACAGTATATAATATAGATTTGGTGTAATTTTTGATATTTTATGTACAGTATATTAAATATAATTACTGTAATTTTTGATAGTTTATGTACAGTATATTACATATAATTACTGTAGTTTTTGATAGTTTATTTACAGTATATATAACACATATTTGGTGTACTTTTTGATATTTTATGTACAGTATGTAATGTATATTTACTGTACGTTTTGGTATTTTATTTACAGTATATAATAAACATTTGGTGTAATTTTTGATATTTTATGTACAGTATATTAAATATAATTACTGTAGTTTTTGATAGTTTATTTACAGTATATATAACACATATTTGGTGTACTTTTTGATATTTTATGTACAGTATGTAATGTATATTTACTGTACTTTTTGATATTTTATTTACAGTATATAATATAGATTTGGTGTAATTTTTGATATTTTATGTACAGTATATGAAATATAATTACTGTAATTTTTGATAGTTTATGTACAGTATATTACATATAATTACTGTAGTTTTTGATAGTTTATTGACAGTATATATAACACATATTTGGTGTACTTTTTGATATTTTATGTACAGTATGTAATGTATATTTACTGTACGTTTTGGTATTTTATTTACAGTATATAATAAACATTTGGTGTAATTTTTGATATTTTATGTACAGTATATTAAATATAATTACTGTAGTTTTTGATAGTTTATTTACAGTATATATAACACATATTTGGTGTACTTTTTGATATTTTATGTACAGTATGTAATGTATATTTACTGTACTTTTTGATATTTTATTTACAGTATATAATATAGATTTGGTGTAATTTTTGATATTTTATGTACAGTATATTAAATATAATTACTGTAGTTTTTGATAGTTTATTTACAGTATATATAACACATATTTGGTGTACTTTTTGATATTTTATGTACAGTATGTAATGTATATTTAATGTACTTTTTGATATTTTATTTACAGTATATAATATAGATTTGGTGTAATTTTTGATATTTTATGTACAGTATATTAAATATAATTACTGTAATTTTTGATAGTTTATGTACAGTATATTACATATAATTACTGTAGTTTTTGATAGTTTATTTACTGTATATATAACACATATTTGGTGTACTTTTTGATATTTTATTTACAGTATATAATATAGATTTGGTGTAATTTTTGATATTTTATGTACAGTATATTAAATATAATTACTGTAATTTTTGATAGTTTATGTACAGTATATTACATATAATTACTGTAGTTTTTGATAGTTTATTTACAGTATATATAACACATATTTGGTGTACTTTTTGATATTTTATGTACAGTATGTAATGTATATTTACTGTACGTTTTGGTATTTTATTTACAGTATATAATATAGATTTGGTGTAATTTTTGATATTTTATGTACAGTATATTAAATATAATTACTGTAGTTTTTGATAGTTTATTTACAGTATATATAACACATATTTGGTGTACTTTTTGATATTTTATGTACAGTATGTAATGTATATTTACTGTACTTTTTGATATTTTATTTACAGTATATAATATAGATTTGGTGTAATTTTTGATATTTTATGTCCAGTATATTAAATATAATTACTGTAATTTTTGATAGTTTATGTACAGTATATTACATATAATTACTGTAGTTTTTGATAGTTTATTTACAGTATATATAACACATATTTGGTGTACTTTTTGATATTTTATGTACAGTATGTAATGTATATTTACTGTACTTTTTGATATTTTATTTACAGTATATAATATAGATTTGGTGTAATTTTTGATATTTTATGTACAGTATATGAAATATAATTACTGTAATTTTTGATAGTTTATGTACAGTATATTACATATAATTACTGTAGTTTTTGATAGTTTATTGACAGTATATATAACACATATTTGGTGTACTTTTTGATATTTTATGTACAGTATGTAATGTATATTTACTGTACGTTTTGGTATTTTATTTACAGTATATAATAAACATTTGGTGTAATTTTTGATATTTTATGTACAGTATATTAAATATAATTACTGTAGTTTTTGATAGTTTATTTACAGTATATATAACACATATTTGGTGTACTTTTTGATATTTTATGTACAGTATGTAATGTATATTTACTGTACTTTTTGATATTTTATTTACAGTATATAATATAGATTTGGTGTAATTTTTGATATTTTATGTACAGTATATTAAATATAATTACTGTAGTTTTTGATAGTTTATTTACAGTATATATAACACATATTTGGTGTACTTTTTGATATTTTATGTACAGTATGTAATGTATATTTAATGTACTTTTTGATATTTTATTTACAGTATATAATATAGATTTGGTGTAATTTTTGATATTTTATGTACAGTATATTAAATATAATTACTGTAATTTTTGATAGTTTATGTACAGTATATTACATATAATTACTGTAGTTTTTGATAGTTTATTTACTGTATATATAACACATATTTGGTGTACTTTTTGATATTTTATTTACAGTATATAATATAGATTTGGTGTAATTTTTGATATTTTATGTACAGTATATTAAATATAATTACTGTAATTTTTGATAGTTTATGTACAGTATATTACATATAATTACTGTAGTTTTTGATAGTTTATTTACAGTATATATAACACATATTTGGTGTACTTTTTGATATTTTATGTACAGTATGTAATGTATATTTACTGTACGTTTTGGTATTTTATTTACAGTATATAATATAGATTTGGTGTAATTTTTGATATTTTATGTACAGTATATTAAATATAATTACTGTAGTTTTTGATAGTTTATTTACAGTATATATAACACATATTTGGTGTACTTTTTGATATTTTATGTACAGTATGTAATGTATATTTACTGTACTTTTTGATATTTTATTTACAGTATATAATATAGATTTGGTGTAATTTTTGATATTTTATGTACAGTATATTAAATATAATTACTGTAATTTTTGATAGTTTATGTACAGTATATTACATATAATTACTGTAGTTTTTGATAGTTTATTTACAGTATATATAACACATATTTGGTGTACTTTTTGATATTTTATGTACAGTATGTAATGTATATTTACTGTACGTTTTGGTATTTTATTTACAGTATATAATAAACATTTGGTGTAATTTTTGATATTTTATGTACAGTATATTAAATATAATTACTGTAGTTTTTGATAGTTTATTTACAGTATATATAACACATATTTGGTGTACTTTTTGATATTTTATGTACAGTATGTAATGTATATTTACTGTACTTTTTGATATTTTATTTACAGTATATAATATAGATTTGGTGTAATTTTTGATATTTTATGTACAGTATATTAAATATACTTACTGTAATTTTTGATAGTTTATTTACAGTATATTACATATAATTACTGTAGTTTTTGATAGTTTATTTACAGTATATATAACACATATTTAGTGTACTTTTTGATATTTTATGTACAGTATGTAATGTATATTTACTGTACTTTTTGATATTTTATTTACAGTATATAATATGGATTTGGTGTAATTTTTGATATTTTATGTACAGTATATTAAATATAATTACTGTAGTTTTTGATAGTTTATTTACAGTATATATGACACATATTTGGTGTACTTTTTGATATTTTATGTACAGTATGTAATGTGTATTTACTGTACTTTTTGATATTTTATTTGCAGTATATAATATAGATTTGGTGTAATTTTTGATATTTTATGTACAGTATATTAAATATAATTACTGTAATTTTTGATAGTTTATGTACAGTATATTACACATAATTACTGTAGATTTTGATAGTTTATTTACAGGATATATAACACATATTTGGTGTACTTTTTGATATTTTATGTACAGTATGTAATGTATATTTACTGTACTTTTTGATATTTTATTTGCAGTATATAATAAACATTTGGTGTAATTTTTGATATTTTATGTACAGTATATTAAATATAATTACTGTAGTTTTTGATAGTTTATTTACAGTATATATGACACATATTTGGTGTACTTTTTGATATTTTATGTACAGTATGTAATGTATATTTACTGTACTTTTTGATATTTTATTTACAGTATATAATATAGATTTGGTGTAATTTTTGATATTTTATGTACAGTATATTAAATATAATTACTGTAATTTTTGATAGTTTATGTACAGTATATTACATATAATTACTGTAGTTTTTGATAGTTTATTTACAGTATATATAACACATATTTGGTGTACTTTTTGATATTTTATGTACAGTATGTAATGTATATTTACTGTACGTTTTGGTATTTTATTTACAGTATATAATAAACATTTGGTGTAATTTTTGAAATTTTATGTACAGTATATTAAATATAATTACTGTAGTTTTTGATAGTTTATTTACAGTATATATAACACATATTTGGTGTACTTTTTGATATTTTATGTACAGTATGTAATGTATATTTACTGTACTTTTTGATATTTTATTTACAGTATATAATATAGATTTGGTGTAATTTTTGATATTTTATGTACAGTATATTAAATATAATTACTGTAGTTTTTGATAGTTTATTTACAGTATATATAACACATATTTGGTGTACTTTTTGATATTTTATGTACAGTATGTAATGTATATTTAATGTACTTTTTGATATTTTATTTACAGTATATAATATAGATTTGGTGTAATTTTTGATATTTTATGTACAGTATATTAAATATAATTACTGTAATTTTTGATAGTTTATGTACAGTATATTACATATAATTACTGTAGTTTTTGATAGTTTATTTACAGAATATATAACACATATTTGGTGTACTTTTTGATATTTTATGTACAGTATGTAATGTATATTTACTGTACGTTTTGGTATTTTATTTACAGTATATAATAAACATTTGGTGTAATTTTTGATATTTTATGTACAGTATATTAAATATAATTACTGTAGTTTTTGATAGTTTATTTACAGTATATATGACACATATTTGGTGTACTTTTTGATATTTTATGTACAGTATGTAATGTGTATTTACTGTACTTTTTGATATTTTATTTGCAGTATATAATATAGATTTGGTGTAATTTTTGATATTTTATGTACAGTATATTAAATATACTTACTGTAATTTTTGATAGTTTATTTACAGTATATTACATATAATTACTGTAGTTTTTGATAGTTTATTTACAGTATATATAACACATATTTAGTGTACTTTTTGATATTTTATGTACAGTATGTAATGTATATTTACTGTACTTTTTGATATTTTATTTACAGTATATAATATGGATTTGGTGTAATTTTTGATATTTTATGTACAGTATATTAAATATAATTACTGTAGTTTTTGATAGTTTATTTACAGTATATATGACACATATTTGGTGTACTTTTTGATATTTTATGTACAGTATGTAATGTGTATTTACTGTACTTTTTGATATTTTATTTGCAGTATATAATATAGATTTGGTGTAATTTTTGATATTTTATGTACAGTATATTAAATATAATTACTGTAATTTTTGATAGTTTATTTACAGTATATTACACATAATTACTGTAGATTTTGATAGTTTATTTACAGGATATATAACACATATTTGGTGTACTTTTTGATATTTTATGTACAGTATGTAATGTATATTTACTGTACTTTTTGATATTTTATTTGCAGTATATAATAAACATTTGGTGTAATTTTTGATATTTTATGTACAGTATATTAAATATAATTACTGTAGTTTTTGATAGTTTATTTACAGTATATATGACACATATTTGGTGTACTTTTTGATATTTTATGTACAGTATGTAATGTATATTTACTGTACTTTTTGATATTTTATTTACAGTATATAATATAGATTTGGTGTAATTTTTGATATTTTATGTACAGTATATTAAATATAATTACTGTAATTTTTGATAGTTTATGTACAGTATATTACATATAATTACTGTAGTTTTTGATAGTTTATTTACAGTATATATAACACATATTTGGTGTACTTTTTGATATTTTATGTACAGTATGTAATGTATATTTACTGTACGTTTTGGTATTTTATTTACAGTATATAATAAACATTTGGTGTAATTTTTGAAATTTTATGTACAGTATATTAAATATAATTACTGTAGTTTTTGATAGTTTATTTACAGTATATATAACACATATTTGGTGTACTTTTTGATATTTTATGTACAGTATGTAATGTATATTTACTGTACTTTTTGATATTTTATTTACAGTATATAATATAGATTTGGTGTAATTTTTGATATTTTATGTACAGTATATTACATATAATTACTGTAGTTTTTGATAGTTTATTTACAGTATATATAACACATATTTGGTGTACTTTTTGATATTTTATGTACAGTATGTAATGTATATTTAATGTACTTTTTGATATTTTATTTACAGTATATAATATAGATTTGGTGTAATTTTTGATATTTTATGTACAGTATATTAAATATAATTACTGTAATTTTTGATAGTTTATGTACAGTATATTACATATAATTACTGTAGTTTTTGATAGTTTATTTACAGAATATATAACACATATTTGGTGTACTTTTTGATATTTTATGTACAGTATGTAATGTATATTTACTGTACGTTTTGGTATTTTATTTACAGTATATAATAAACATTTGGTGTAATTTTTGATATTTTATGTACAGTATATTAAATATAATTACTGTAGTTTTTGATAGTTTATTTACAGTATATATAACACATATTTGGTGTACTTTTTGATATTTTATGTACAGTATGTAATGTATATTTACTGTACTTTTTGATATTTTATTTACAGTATATAATATAGATTTGGTGTAATTTTTGATATTTTATGTACAGTATATTAAATATACTTACTGTAATTTTTGATAGTTTATTTACAGTATATTACATATAATTACTGTAGTTTTTGATAGTTTATTTACAGTATATATAACACATATTTAGTGTACTTTTTGATATTTTATGTACAGTATGTAATGTATATTTACTGTACTTTTTGATATTTTATTTACAGTATATAATATGGATTTGGTGTAATTTTTGATATTTTATGTACAGTATATTAAATATAATTACTGTAGTTTTTGATAGTTTATTTACAGTATATATGACACATATTTGGTGTACTTTTTGATATTTTATGTACAGTATGTAATGTATATTTACTGTACTTTTTGATATTTTATTTACAGTATATAATATAGATTTGGTGTAATTTTTGATATTTTATGTACAGTATATTGAATATAATTACTGTAATTTTTGATAGTTTATGTACAGTATATTACATATAATTACTGTAGTTTTTGATAGTTTATTTACAGTATATATAACACATATTTGGTGTACTTTTTGATATTTTATGTACAGTATGTAATGTATATTTACTGTACGTTTTGGTATTTTATTTACAGTATATAATAAACATTTGGTGTAATTTTTGATATTTTATGTACAGTATATTAAATATAATTACTGTAGTTTTTGATAGTTTATTTACAGTATATATAACACATATTTGGTGTACTTTTTGATATTTTATGTACAGTATGTAATGTATATTTAGTGTACTTTTTGATATTTTATTTACAGTATATAATATAGATTTGGTGTAATTTTTGATATTTTATGTACAGTATATTAAATATAATTACTGTAGTTTTTCATAGTTTATTTACAGTATATATAACACATATTTGGTGTACTTTTTGATATTTTATGTACAGTATGTAATGTATATTTAATGTACTTTTTGATATTTTATTTACAGTATATAATATAGATTTGGTGTAATTTTTGATATTTTATGTACAGTATATTAAATATAATTACTGTAATTTTTGATAGTTTATGTACAGTATATTACATATAATTACTGTAGTTTTTGATAGTTTATTTACAGTATATATAACACATATTTGGTGTACTTTTTGATATTTTATGTACAGTATGTAATGTATATTTACTGTACGTTTTGGTATTTTATTTACAGTATATAATAAACATTTGGTGTAATTTTTGATATTTTATGTACAGTATATTAAATATAATTACTGTAGTTTTTGATAGTTTATTTACAGTATATATAACACATATTTGGTGTACCTTTTGATATTTTATGTACAGTATGTAATGTATATTTACTGTACTTTTTGATATTTTATTTACAGTATATAATATAGATTTGGTGTAATTTTTGATATTTTATGTACAGTATATTAAATATAATTACTGTAATTTTTGATAGTTTATGTACAGTATATTACATATAATTACTGTAGTTTTTGATAGTTTATTGACAGTATATATAACACATATTTGGTGTACTTTTTGATATTTTATGTACAGTATGTAATGTATATTTACTGTACGTTTTGGTATTTTATTTACAGTATATAATAAACATTTGGTGTAATTTTTGATATTTTATGTACAGTATATTAAATATAATTACTGTAGTTTTTGATAGTTTATTTACAGTATATATAACACATATTTGGTGTACTTTTTGATATTTTATGTACAGTATGTAATGTATATTTACTGTACTTTTTGATATTTTATTTACAGTATATAATATAGATTTGGTGTAATTTTTGATATTTTATGTACAGTATATTAAATATACTTACTGTAATTTTTGATAGTTTATTTACAGTATATTACATATAATTACTGTAGTTTTTGATAGTTTATTTACAGTATATATAACACATATTTAGTGTACTTTTTGATATTTTATGTACAGTATGTAATGTATATTTACTGTACTTTTTGATATTTTATTTACAGTATATAATATGGATTTGGTGTAATTTTTGATATTTTATGTACAGTATATTAAATATAATTACTGTAGTTTTTGATAGTTTATTTACAGTATATATGACACATATTTGGTGTACTTTTTGATATTTTATGTACAGTATGTAATGTGTATTTACTGTACTTTTTGATATTTTATTTGCAGTATATAATATAGATTTGGTGTAATTTTTGATATTTTATGTACAGTATATTAAATATAATTACTGTAATTTTTGATAGTTTATTTACAGTATATTACACATAATTACTGTAGATTTTGATAGTTTATTTACAGGATATATAACACATATTTGGTGTACTTTTTGATATTTTATGTACAGTATGTAATGTATATTTACTGTACTTTTTGATATTTTATTTGCAGTATATAATAAACATTTGGTGTAATTTTTGATATTTTATGTACAGTATATTAAATATAATTACTGTAGTTTTTGATAGTTTATTTACAGTATATATGACACATATTTGGTGTACTTTTTGATATTTTATGTACAGTATGTAATGTATATTTACTGTACTTTTTGATATTTTATTTACAGTATATAATATAGATTTGGTGTAATTTTTGATATTTTATGTACAGTATATTGAATATAATTACTGTAATTTTTGATAGTTTATGTACAGTATATTACATATAATTACTGTAGTTTTTGATAGTTTATTTACAGTATATATAACACATATTTGGTGTACTTTTTGATATTTTATGTACAGTATGTAATGTATATTTACTGTACGTTTTGGTATTTTATTTACAGTATATAATATAGATTTGGTGTAATTTTTGATATTTTATGTACAGTATATTAAATATAATTACTGTAGTTTTTGATAGTTTATTTACAGTATATATAACACATATTTGGTGTACTTTTTGATATTTTATGTACAGTATGTAATGTATATTTACTGTACTTTTTGATATTTTATTTACAGTATATAATATAGATTTGGTGTAATTTTTGATATTTTATGTACAGTATATTAAATATAATTACTGTAATTTTTGATAGTTTATGTACAGTATATTACATATAATTACTGTAGTTTTTGATAGTTTATTTACAGTATATATAACACATATTTGGTGTACTTTTTGATATTTTATGTACAGTATGTAATGTATATTTACTGTACGTTTTGGTATTTTATTTACAGTATATAATAAACATTTGGTGTAATTTTTGAAATTTTATGTACAGTATATTAAATATAATTACTGTAGTTTTTGATAGTTTATTTACAGTATATATAACACATATTTGGTGTACTTTTTGATATTTTATGTACAGTATGTAATGTATATTTACTGTACTTTTTGATATTTTATTTGCAGTATATAATATAGATTTGGTGTAATTTTTGATATTTTATGTACAGTATATTAAATATAATTACTGTAGTTTTTGATAGTTTATTTACAGTATATATAACACATATTTGGTGTACTTTTTGATATTTTATGTACAGTATGTAATGTATATTTACTGTACTTTTTGATATTTTATTTACAGTATATAATATAGATTTGGTGTAATTTTTGATATTTTATGTACAGTATATTAAATATAATTACTGTAATTTTTGATAGTTTATGTACAGTATATTACATATAATTACTGTAGTTTTTGATAGTTTATTTACAGTATATATAACACATATTTGGTGTACTTTTTGATATTTTATGTACAGTATGTAATGTATATTTACTGTACGTTTTGGTATTTTATTTACAGTATATAATAAACATTTGGTGTAATTTTTGAAATTTTATGTACAGTATATTAAATATAATTACTGTAGTTTTTGATAGTTTATTTACAGTATATATAACACATATTTGGTGTACTTTTTGATATTTTATGTACAGTATGTAATGTATATTTACTGTACTTTTTGATATTTTATTTACAGTATATAATATAGATTTGGTGTAATTTTTGATATTTTATGTACAGTATATTAAATATAATTACTGTAGTTTTTGATAGTTTATTTACAGTATATATAACACATATTTGGTGTACTTTTTGATATTTTATGTACAGTATGTAATGTATATTTAATGTACTTTTTGATATTTTATTTACAGTATATAATATAGATTTGGTGTAATTTTTGATATTTTATGTACAGTATATTAAATATAATTACTGTAATTTTTGATAGTTTATGTACAGTATATTACATATAATTACTGTAGTTTTTGATAGTTTATTTACAGAATATATAACACATATTTGGTGTACTTTTTGATATTTTATGTACAGTATGTAATGTATATTTACTGTACGTTTTGGTATTTTATTTACAGTATATAATAAACATTTGGTGTAATTTTTGATATTTTATGTACAGTATATTAAATATAATTACTGTAGTTTTTGATAGTTTATTTACAGTATATATAACACATATTTGGTGTACTTTTTGATATTTTATGTACAGTATGTAATGTATATTTACTGTACTTTTTGATATTTTATTTACAGTATATAATATAGATTTGGTGTAATTTTTGATATTTTATGTACAGTATATTAAATATACTTACTGTAATTTTTGATAGTTTATTTACAGTATATTACATATAATTACTGTAGTTTTTGATAGTTTATTTACAGTATATATAACACATATTTAGTGTACTTTTTGATATTTTATGTACAGTATGTAATGTATATTTACTGTACTTTTTGATATTTTATTTACAGTATATAATATGGATTTGGTGTAATTTTTGATATTTTATGTACAGTATATTAAATATAATTACTGTAGTTTTTGATAGTTTATTTACAGTATATATGACACATATTTGGTGTACTTTTTGATATTTTATGTACAGTATGTAATGTATATTTACTGTACTTTTTGATATTTTATTTACAGTATATAATATAGATTTGGTGTAATTTTTGATATTTTATGTACAGTATATTGAATATAATTACTGTAATTTTTGATAGTTTATGTACAGTATATTACATATAATTACTGTAGTTTTTGATAGTTTATTTACAGTATATATAACACATATTTGGTGTACTTTTTGATATTTTATGTACAGTATGTAATGTATATTTACTGTACGTTTTGGTATTTTATTTACAGTATATAATAAACATTTGGTGTAATTTTTGATATTTTATGTACAGTATATTAAATATAATTACTGTAGTTTTTGATAGTTTATTTACAGTATATATAACACATATTTGGTGTACTTTTTGATATTTTATGTACAGTATGTAATGTATATTTACTGTACTTTTTGATATTTTATTTACAGTATATAATATAGATTTGGTGTAATTTTTGATATTTTATGTACAGTATATTAAATATAATTACTGTAGTTTTTCATAGTTTATTTACAGTATATATAACACATATTTGGTGTACTTTTTGATATTTTATGTACAGTATGTAATGTATATTTAATGTACTTTTTGATATTTTATTTACAGTATATAATATAGATTTGGTGTAATTTTTGATATTTTATGTACAGTATATTAAATATAATTACTGTAATTTTTGATAGTTTATGTACAGTATATTACATATAATTACTGTAGTTTTTGATAGTTTATTTACAGTATATATAACACATATTTGGTGTACTTTTTGATATTTTATGTACAGTATGTAATGTATATTTACTGTACGTTTTGGTATTTTATTTACAGTATATAATAAACATTTGGTGTAATTTTTGATATTTTATGTACAGTATATTAAATATAATTACTGTAGTTTTTGATAGTTTATTTACAGTATATATAACACATATTTGGTGTACTTTTTGATATTTTATGTACAGTATGTAATGTATATTTACTGTACTTTTTGATATTTTATTTACAGTATATAATATAGATTTGGTGTAATTTTTGATATTTTATGTACAGTATATTAAATATAATTACTGTAATTTTTGATAGTTTATGTACAGTATATTACATATAATTACTGTAGTTTTTGATAGTTTATTTACAGTATATATAACACATATTTGGTGTACTTTTTGATATTTTATGTACAGTATGTAATGTATATTTACTGTACGTTTTGGTATTTTATTTACAGTATATAATAAACATTTGGTGTAATTTTTGATATTTTATGTACAGTATATTAAATATAATTACTGTAGTTTTTGATAGTTTATTTACAGTATATATAACACATATTTGGTGTACTTTTTGATATTTTATGTACAGTATGTAATGTATATTTACTGTACTTTTTGATATTTTATTTACAGTATATAATATAGATTTGGTGTAATTTTTGATATTTTATGTACAGTATATTAAATATACTTACTGTAATTTTTGATAGTTTATTTACAGTATATTACATATAATTACTGTAGTTTTTGATAGTTTATTTACAGTATATATAACACATATTTAGTGTACTTTTTGATATTTTATGTACAGTATGTAATGTATATTTACTGTACTTTTTGATATTTTATTTACAGAATATAATATGGATTTGGTGTAATTTTTGATATTTTATGTACAGTATATTAAATATAATTACTGTAGTTTTTGATAGTTTATTTACAGTATATATGACACATATTTGGTGTACTTTTTGATATTTTATGTACAGTATGTAATGTGTATTTACTGTACTTTTTGATATTTTATTTGCAGTATATAATATAGATTTGGTGTAATTTTTGATATTTTATGTACAGTATATTAAATATAATTACTGTAATTTTTGATAGTTTATTTACAGTATATTACACATAATTACTGTAGATTTTGATAGTTTATTTACAGGATATATAACACATATTTGGTGTACTTTTTGATATTTTATGTGCAGTATGTAATGTATATTTACTGTACTTTTTGATATTTTATTTGCAGTATATAATAAACATTTGGTGTAATTTTTGATATTTTATGTACAGTATATTAAATATAATTACTGTAGTTTTTGATAGTTTATTTACAGTATATATGACACATATTTGGTGTACTTTTTGATATTTTATGTACAGTATGTAATGTATATTTACTGTACTTTTTGATATTTTATTTACAGTATATAATATAGATTTGGTGTAATTTTTGATATTTTATGTACAGTATATTGAATATAATTACTGTAATTTTTGATAGTTTATGTACAGTATATTACATATAATTACTGTAGTTTTTGATAGTTTATTTACAGTATATATAACACATATTTGGTGTACTTTTTGATATTTTATGTACAGTATGTAATGTATATTTACTGTACGTTTTGGTATTTTATTTACAGTATATAATATAGATTTGGTGTAATTTTTGATATTTTATGTACAGTATATTAAATATAATTACTGTAGTTTTTGATAGTTTATTTACAGTATATATAACACATATTTGGTGTACTTTTTGATATTTTATGTACAGTATGTAATGTATATTTACTGTACTTTTTGATATTTTATTTACAGTATATAATATAGATTTGGTGTAATTTTTGATATTTTATGTACAGTATATTAAATATAATTACTGTAATTTTTGATAGTTTATGTACAGTATATTACATATAATTACTGTAGTTTTTGATAGTTTATTGACAGTATATATAACACATATTTGGTGTACTTTTTGATATTTTATGTACAGTATGTAATGTATATTTACTGTACGTTTTGGTATTTTATTTACAGTATATAATAAACATTTGGTGTAATTTTTGAAATTTTATGTACAGTATATTAAATATAATTACTGTAGTTTTTGATAGTTTATTTACAGTATATATAACACATATTTGGTGTACTTTTTGATATTTTATGTACAGTATGTAATGTATATTTACTGTACTTTTTGATATTTTATTTACAGTATATAATATAGATTTGGTGTAATTTTTGATATTTTATGTACAGTATATTAAATATAATTACTGTAGTTTTTGATAGTTTATTTACAGTATATATAACACATATTTGGTGTACTTTTTGATATTTTATGTACAGTATGTAATGTATATTTAATGTACTTTTTGATATTTTATTTACAGTATATAATATAGATTTGGTGTAATTTTTGATATTTTATGTACAGTATATTAAATATAATTACTGTAATTTTTGATAGTTTATGTACAGTATATTACATATAATTACTGTAGTTTTTGATAGTTTATTTACAGAATATATAACACATATTTGGTGTACTTTTTGATATTTTATGTACAGTATGTAATGTATATTTACTGTACGTTTTGGTATTTTATTTACAGTATATAATAAACATTTGGTGTAATTTTTGATATTTTATGTACAGTATATTAAATATAATTACTGTAGTTTTTGATAGTTTATTTACAGTATATATAACACATATTTGGTGTACTTTTTGATATTTTATGTACAGTATGTAATGTATATTTACTGTACTTTTTGATATTTTATTTACAGTATATAATATAGATTTGGTGTAATTTTTGATATTTTATGTACAGTATATTAAATATACTTACTGTAATTTTTGATAGTTTATTTACAGTATATTACATATAATTACTGTAGTTTTTGATAGTTTATTTACAGTATATATAACACATATTTAGTGTACTTTTTGATATTTTATGTACAGTATGTAATGTATATTTACTGTACTTTTTGATATTTTATTTACAGTATATAATATGGATTTGCTGTAATTTTTGATATTTTATGTACAGTATATTAAATATAATTACTGTAGTTTTTGATAGTTTATTTACAGTATATATGACACATATTTGGTGTACTTTTTGATATTTTATGTACAGTATGTAATGTATATTTACTGTACTTTTTGATATTTTATTTACAGTATATAATATAGATTTGGTGTAATTTTTGATATTTTATGTACAGTATATTGAATATAATTACTGTAATTTTTGATAGTTTATGTACAGTATATTACATATAATTACTGTAGTTTTTGATAGTTTATTTACAGTATATATAACACATATTTGGTGTACTTTTTGATATTTTATGTACAGTATGTAATGTATATTTACTGTACGTTTTGGTATTTTATTTACAGTATATAATAAACATTTGGTGTAATTTTTGATATTTTATGTACAGTATATTAAATATAATTACTGTAGTTTTTGATAGTTTATTTACAGTATATATAACACATATTTGGTGTACTTTTTGATATTTTATGTACAGTATGTAATGTATATTTACTGTACGTTTTGGTATTTTATTTACAGTATATAATATAGATTTGGTGTAATTTTTGATATTTTATGTACAGTATATTAAATATAATTACTGTAGTTTTTCATAGTTTATTTACAGTATATATAACACATATTTGGTGTACTTTTTGATATTTTATGTACAGTATGTAATGTATATTTAATGTACTTTTTGATATTTTATTTACAGTATATAATATAGATTTGGTGTAATTTTTGATATTTTATGTACAGTATATTAAATATAATTACTGTAATTTTTGATAGTTTATGTACAGTATATTACATATAATTACTGTAGTTTTTGATAGTTTATTTACAGTATATATAACACATATTTGGTGTACTTTTTGATATTTTATGTACAGTATGTAATGTATATTTACTGTACGTTTTGGTATTTTATTTACAGTATATAATAAACATTTGGTGTAATTTTTGATATTTTATGTACAGTATATTAAATATAATTACTGTAGTTTTTGATAGTTTATTTACAGTATATATAACACATATTTGGTGTACTTTTTGATATTTTATGTACAGTATGTAATGTATATTTACTGTACTTTTTGATATTTTATTTACAGTATATAATATAGATTTGGTGTAATTTTTGATATTTTATGTACAGTATATTAAATATAATTACTGTAATTTTTGATAGTTTATGTACAGTATATTACATATAATTACTGTAGTTTTTGATAGTTTATTGACAGTATATATAACACATATTTGGTGTACTTTTTGATATTTTATGTACAGTATGTAATGTATATTTACTGTACGTTTTGGTATTTTATTTACAGTATATAATAAACATTTGGTGTAATTTTTGAAATTTTATGTACAGTATATTAAATATAATTACTGTAGTTTTTGATAGTTTATTTACAGTATATATAACACATATTTGGTGTACTTTTTGATATTTTATGTACAGTATGTAATGTATATTTACTGTACTTTTTGATATTTTATTTACAGTATATAATATAGATTTGGTGTAATTTTTGATATTTTATGTACAGTATATTAAATATAATTACTGTAGTTTTTGATAGTTTATTTACAGTATATATAACACATATTTGGTGTACTTTTTGATATTTTATGTACAGTATGTAATGTATATTTAATGTACTTTTTGATATTTTATTTACAGTATATAATATAGATTTGGTGTAATTTTTGATATTTTATGTACAGTATATTAAATATAATTACTGTAATTTTTGATAGTTTATGTACAGTATATTACATATAATTACTGTAGTTTTTGATAGTTTATTTACAGAATATATAACACATATTTGGTGTACTTTTTGATATTTTATGTACAGTATGTAATGTATATTTACTGTACGTTTTGGTATTTTATTTACAGTATATAATAAACATTTGGTGTAATTTTTGATATTTTATGTACAGTATATTAAATATAATTACTGTAGTTTTTGATAGTTTATTTACAGTATATATAACACATATTTGGTGTACTTTTTGATATTTTATGTACAGTATGTAATGTATATTTACTGTACTTTTTGATATTTTATTTACAGTATATAATATAGATTTGGTGTAATTTTTGATATTTTATGTACAGTATATTAAATATACTTACTGTAATTTTTGATAGTTTATTTACAGTATATTACATATAATTACTGTAGTTTTTGATAGTTTATTTACAGTATATATAACACATATTTAGTGTACTTTTTGATATTTTATGTACAGTATGTAATGTATATTTACTGTACTTTTTGATATTTTATTTACAGTATATAATATGGATTTGCTGTAATTTTTGATATTTTATGTACAGTATATTAAATATAATTACTGTAGTTTTTGATAGTTTATTTACAGTATATATGACACATATTTGGTGTACTTTTTGATATTTTATGTACAGTATGTAATGTATATTTACTGTACTTTTTGATATTTTATTTACAGTATATAATATAGATTTGGTGTAATTTTTGATATTTTATGTACAGTATATTGAATATAATTACTGTAATTTTTGATAGTTTATGTACAGTATATTACATATAATTACTGTAGTTTTTGATAGTTTATTTACAGTATATATAACACATATTTGGTGTACTTTTTGATATTTTATGTACAGTATGTAATGTATATTTACTGTACGTTTTGGTATTTTATTTACAGTATATAATAAACATTTGGTGTAATTTTTGATATTTTATGTACAGTATATTAAATATAATTACTGTAGTTTTTGATAGTTTATTTACAGTATATATAACACATATTTGGTGTACTTTTTGATATTTTATGTACAGTATGTAATGTATATTTACTGTACGTTTTGGTATTTTATTTACAGTATATAATATAGATTTGGTGTAATTTTTGATATTTTATGTACAGTATATTAAATATAATTACTGTAGTTTTTCATAGTTTATTTACAGTATATATAACACATATTTGGTGTACTTTTTGATATTTTATGTACAGTATGTAATGTATATTTAATGTACTTTTTGATATTTTATTTACAGTATATAATATAGATTTGGTGTAATTTTTGATATTTTATGTACAGTATATTAAATATAATTACTGTAATTTTTGATAGTTTATGTACAGTATATTACATATAATTACTGTAGTTTTTGATAGTTTATTTACAGTATATATAACACATATTTGGTGTACTTTTTGATATTTTATGTACAGTATGTAATGTATATTTACTGTACGTTTTGGTATTTTATTTACAGTATATAATAAACATTTGGTGTAATTTTTGATATTTTATGTACAGTATATTAAATATAATTACTGTAGTTTTTGATAGTTTATTTACAGTATATATAACACATATTTGGTGTACTTTTTGATATTTTATGTACAGTATGTAATGTATATTTACTGTACTTTTTGATATTTTATTTACAGTATATAATATAGATTTGGTGTAATTTTTGATATTTTATGTACAGTATATTAAATATAATTACTGTAATTTTTGATAGTTTATGTACAGTATATTACATATAATTACTGTAGTTTTTGATAGTTTATTGACAGTATATATAACACATATTTGGTGTACTTTTTGATATTTTATGTACAGTATGTAATGTATATTTACTGTACGTTTTGGTATTTTATTTACAGTATATAATAAACATTTGGTGTAATTTTTGATATTTTATGTACAGTATATTAAATATAATTACTGTAGTTTTTGATAGTTTATTTACAGTATATATAACACATATTTGGTGTACTTTTTGATATTTTATGTACAGTATGTAATGTATATTTACTGTACTTTTTGATATTTTATTTACAGTATATAATATAGATTTGGTGTAATTTTTGATATTTTATGTACAGTATATTAAATATAATTACTGTAGTTTTTGATAGTTTATTTACAGTATATATAACACATATTTGGTGTACTTTTTGATATTTTATGTACAGTATGTAATGTATATTTAATGTACTTTTTGATATTTTATTTACAGTATATAATATAGATTTGGTGTAATTTTTGATATTTTATGTACAGTATATTAAATATAATTACTGTAATTTTTGATAGTTTATGTACAGTATATTACATATAATTACTGTAGTTTTTGATAGTTTATTTACTGTATATATAACACATATTTGGTGTACTTTTTGATATTTTATTTACAGTATATAATATAGATTTGGTGTAATTTTTGATATTTTATGTACAGTATATTAAATATAATTACTGTAATTTTTGATAGTTTATGTACAGTATATTACATATAATTACTGTAGTTTTTGATAGTTTATTTACAGTATATATAACACATATTTGGTGTACTTTTTGATATTTTATGTACAGTATGTAATGTATATTTACTGTACGTTTTGGTATTTTATTTACAGTATATAATAAACATTTGGTGTAATTTTTGATATTTTATGTACAGTATATTAAATATAATTACTGTAGTTTTTCATAGTTTATTTACAGTATATATAACACATATTTGGTGTACTTTTTGATATTTTATGTACAGTATGTAATGTATATTTAATGTACTTTTTGATATTTTATTTACAGTATATAATATAGATTTGGTGTAATTTTTGATATTTTATGTACAGTATATTAAATATAATTACTGTAATTTTTGATAGTTTATGTACAGTATATTACATATAATTACTGTAGTTTTTGATAGTTTATTTACAGTATATATAACACATATTTGGTGTACTTTTTGATATTTTATGTACAGTATGTAATGTATATTTACTGTACGTTTTGGTATTTTATTTACAGTATATAATAAACATTTGGTGTAATTTTTGATATTTTATGTACAGTATATTAAATATAATTACTGTAGTTTTTGATAGTTTATTTACAGTATATATAACACATATTTGGTGTACTTTTTGATATTTTATGTACAGTATGTAATGTATATTTACTGTACTTTTTGATATTTTATTTACAGTATATAATATAGATTTGGTGTAATTTTTGATATTTTATGTACAGTATATGAAATATAATTACTGTAATTTTTGATAGTTTATGTACAGTATATTACATATAATTACTGTAGTTTTTGATAGTTTATTGACAGTATATATAACACATATTTGGTGTACTTTTTGATATTTTATGTACAGTATGTAATGTATATTTACTGTACGTTTTGGTATTTTATTTACAGTATATAATAAACATTTGGTGTAATTTTTGATATTTTATGTACAGTATATTAAATATAATTACTGTAGTTTTTGATAGTTTATTTACAGTATATATAACACATATTTGGTGTACTTTTTGATATTTTATGTACAGTATGTAATGTATATTTACTGTACTTTTTGATATTTTATTTACAGTATATAATATAGATTTGGTGTAATTTTTGATATTTTATGTACAGTATATTAAATATAATTACTGTAGTTTTTGATAGTTTATTTACAGTATATATAACACATATTTGGTGTACTTTTTGATATTTTATGTACAGTATGTAATGTATATTTAATGTACTTTTTGATATTTTATTTACAGTATATAATATAGATTTGGTGTAATTTTTGATATTTTATGTACAGTATATTAAATATAATTACTGTAATTTTTGATAGTTTATGTACAGTATATTACATATAATTACTGTAGTTTTTGATAGTTTATTTACTGTATATATAACACATATTTGGTGTACTTTTTGATATTTTATTTACAGTATATAATATAGATTTGGTGTAATTTTTGATATTTTATGTACAGTATATTAAATATAATTACTGTAATTTTTGATAGTTTATGTACAGTATATTACATATAATTACTGTAGTTTTTGATAGTTTATTTACAGTATATATAACACATATTTGGTGTACTTTTTGATATTTTATGTACAGTATGTAATGTATATTTACTGTACGTTTTGGTATTTTATTTACAGTATATAATATAGATTTGGTGTAATTTTTGATATTTTATGTACAGTATATTAAATATAATTACTGTAGTTTTTGATAGTTTATTTACAGTATATATAACACATATTTGGTGTACTTTTTGATATTTTATGTACAGTATGTAATGTATATTTACTGTACTTTTTGATATTTTATTTACAGTATATAATATAGATTTGGTGTAATTTTTGATATTTTATGTACAGTATATTAAATATAATTACTGTAATTTTTGATAGTTTATGTACAGTATATTACATATAATTACTGTAGTTTTTGATAGTTTATTTACAGTATATATAACACATATTTGGTGTACTTTTTGATATTTTATGTACAGTATGTAATGTATATTTACTGTACGTTTTGGTATTTTATTTACAGTATATAATAAACATTTGGTGTAATTTTTGATATTTTATGTACAGTATATTAAATATAATTACTGTAGTTTTTGATAGTTTATTTACAGTATATATAACACATATTTGGTGTACTTTTTGATATTTTATGTACAGTATGTAATGTATATTTACTGTACTTTTTGATATTTTATTTACAGTATATAATATAGATTTGGTGTAATTTTTGATATTTTATGTACAGTATATTAAATATACTTACTGTAATTTTTGATAGTTTATTTACAGTATATTACATATAATTACTGTAGTTTTTGATAGTTTATTTACAGTATATATAACACATATTTAGTGTACTTTTTGATATTTTATGTACAGTATGTAATGTATATTTACTGTACTTTTTGATATTTTATTTACAGTATATAATATGGATTTGGTGTAATTTTTGATATTTTATGTACAGTATATTAAATATAATTACTGTAGTTTTTGATAGTTTATTTACAGTATATATGACACATATTTGGTGTACTTTTTGATATTTTATGTACAGTATGTAATGTGTATTTACTGTACTTTTTGATATTTTATTTGCAGTATATAATATAGATTTGGTGTAATTTTTGATATTTTATGTACAGTATATTAAATATAATTACTGTAATTTTTGATAGTTTATTTACAGTATATTACACATAATTACTGTAGATTTTGATAGTTTATTTACAGGATATATAACACATATTTGGTGTACTTTTTGATATTTTATGTACAGTATGTAATGTATATTTACTGTACTTTTTGATATTTTATTTGCAGTATATAATAAACATTTGGTGTAATTTTTGATATTTTATGTACAGTATATTAAATATAATTACTGTAGTTTTTGATAGTTTATTTACAGTATATATGACACATATTTGGTGTACTTTTTGATATTTTATGTACAGTATGTAATGTATATTTACTGTACTTTTTGATATTTTATTTACAGTATATAATATAGATTTGGTGTAATTTTTGATATTTTATGTACAGTATATTGAATATAATTACTGTAATTTTTGATAGTTTATGTACAGTATATTACATATAATTACTGTAGTTTTTGATAGTTTATTTACAGTATATATAACACATATTTGGTGTACTTTTTGATATTTTATGTACAGTATGTAATGTATATTTACTGTACGTTTTGGTATTTTATTTACAGTATATAATATAGATTTGGTGTAATTTTTGATATTTTATGTACAGTATATTAAATATAATTACTGTAGTTTTTGATAGTTTATTTACAGTATATATAACACATATTTGGTGTACTTTTTGATATTTTATGTACAGTATGTAATGTATATTTACTGTACTTTTTGATATTTTATTTACAGTATATAATATAGATTTGGTGTAATTTTTGATATTTTATGTACAGTATATTAAATATAATTACTGTAATTTTTGATAGTTTATGTACAGTATATTACATATAATTACTGTAGTTTTTGATAGTTTATTTACAGTATATATAACACATATTTGGTGTACTTTTTGATATTTTATGTACAGTATGTAATGTATATTTACTGTACGTTTTGGTATTTTATTTACAGTATATAATAAACATTTGGTGTAATTTTTGATATTTTATGTACAGTATATTAAATATAATTACTGTAGTTTTTGATAGTTTATTTACAGTATATATGACACATATTTGGTGTACTTTTTGATATTTTATGTACAGTATGTAATGTGTATTTACTGTACTTTTTGATATTTTATTTGCAGTATATAATAAACATTTGGTGTAATTTTTATATTTTATGTACAGTATATTAAATATAATTACTGTAATTTTTGGTAGTTTATTTACAGTATATTACATATTATTACTGTAGTTTTTGATAGTTTATTTACAGTATATATAACACATATTTGGTGTACTTTTTGATATTTTATGTACAGTATGTAATGTATATTTAATGTACTTTTTGATATTTTATTTACAGTATATAATATAGATTTGGTGTAATTTTTGATATTTTATGTACAGTATATTAAATATAATTACTGTAATTTTTGATAGTTTATTTACAGTATATTACATATAATTACTGTAGTTTTTGATAGTTTATTTACAGTATATATAGCACATATTTGGTGTACTTTTTGATATTTTATGTACAGTATGTAATGTATATTTACTGAATTTTTGTTATTATATTTACAGTATATAATAAACATTTGGTGTAATTTTTGATATTTTATGTACAGTATATTAAATATAATTACTGTAGTTTTTGATAGTTTATTTACAGTATATATGACACATATTTGGTGTACTTTTTGATATTTTATGTACAGTATGTAATGTGTATTTACTGTACTTTTTGATATTTTATTTGCAGTATATAATATAGATTTGGTGTAATTTTTGATATTTTATGTACAGTATATTAAATATAATTACTGTAATTTTTGATAGTTTATTTACAGTATATTACACATAATTACTGTAGATTTTGATAGTTTATTTACAGGATATATAACACATATTTGGTGTACTTTTTGATATTTTATGTACAGTATGTAATGTATATTTACTGTACTTTTTGATATTTTATTTGCAGTATATAATAAACATTTGGTGTAATTTTTGATATTTTATGTACAGTATACTAAATATAATTACTGTAGTTTTTGATAGTTTATTTACAGTATATATGACACATATTTGGTGTACTTTTTGATATTTTATGTACAGTATGTAATGTATATTTACTGTACTTTTTGATATTTTATTTACAGTATATAATATAGATTTGGTGTAATTTTTGATATTTTATGTACAGTATATTGAATATAATTACTGTAATTTTTGATAGTTTATGTACAGTATATTACATATAATTACTGTAGTTTTTGATAGTTTATTTACAGTATATATAACACATATTTGGTGTACTTTTTGATATTTTATGTACAGTATGTAATGTATATTTACTGTACGTTTTGGTATTTTATTTACAGTATATAATAAACATTTGGTGTAATTTTTGATATTTTATGTACAGTATATTAAATATAATTACTGTAGTTTTTGATAGTTTATTTACAGTATATATAACACATATTTGGTGTACTTTTTGATATTTTATGTACAGTATGTAATGTATATTTACTGTACTTTTTGATATTTTATTTACAGTATATAATATAGATTTGGTGTAATTTTTGATATTTTATGTACAGTATATTAAATATAATTACTGTAATTTTTGATAGTTTATGTACAGTATATTACATATAATTACTGTAGTTTTTGATAGTTTATTTACAGTATATATAACACATATTTGGTGTACTTTTTGATATTTTATGTACAGTATGTAATGTATATTTACTGTACGTTTTGGTATTTTATTTGCAGTATATAATAAACATTTGGTGTAATTTTTGATATTTTATGTACAGTATATTAAATATAATTACTGTAGTTTTTGATAGTTTATTTACAGTATATATAACACATATTTGGTGTACTTTTTGATATTTTATGTACAGTATGTAATGTATATTTACTGTACTTTTTGATATTTTATTTACAGTATATAATATAGATTTGGTGTAATTTTTGATATTTTATGTACAGTATATTAAATATAATTACTGTAATTTTTGATAGTTTATGTACAGTACATTACATATAATTACTGTAGTTTTTGATAGTTTATTTACAGTATATATAACACATATTTGGTGTACTTTTTGATATTTTATGTACAGTATGTAATGTATATTTACTATAGGTTTTGGTATTTTATTTACAGTATATAATAAACATTTGGTGTAATTTTTGATATTTTATGTACAGTATATTAAATATAATTACTGTAGTTTTTGATAGTTTATTTACAGTATATATAACACATATTTGGTGTACTTTTTGATATTTTATGTACAGTATGTAATGTATATTTACTGTACTTTTTGATATTTTATTTACAGTACATAATATAGATTTGGTGTAATTTTTGATATTTTATGTACAGTATATTAAATATAATTACTGTAGTTTTTGATAGTTTATTTACAGTATATATAACACATATTTGGTGTACTTTTTGATAATTTATGTACAGTATGTAATGTATATTTACTGTACTTTTTGATATTTTATTTACAGTATATAATATAGATTTGGGGTAATTTTTGATATTTTATGTACAGTATATTGAATATAATTACTGTAGTTTTTGATAGTTTATTTACAGTATATATAACACATATTTGGTGTACTTTTTGATATTTTATGTACAGTATGTAATGTATATTTACTGTACTTTTTGATATTTTATTTACAGTATATAATATAGATTTGGTGTAATTTTTGATATTTTATGTACAGTATATTAAATATAATTACTGTAATTTTTGATAGTTTATGTACAGTATATTACATATAATTACTGTAGTTTTTGATAGTTTATTTACAGTATGTATAGCACATATTTGGTGTACTTTTTGATATTTTATGTACAGTATGTAATGTATATTTACTGTACTTTTTGATATTTTATTTACAGTATATAATAAACATTTGGTGTAATTTTTGATATTTTATGTACAGTATATTAAATATAATTACTGTAGTTTTTGATAGTTTATTTACAGTCTATATAACACATATTTGGTGTACTTTTTGATATTTTATGTACAGTATGTATTGTATATTTACTGTACTTTTTGATATTTTATTTACAGTATATAATATAGATTTGGTGTAATTTTTGATATTTTATGTACAGTATATTAAATATAATTACTATAGTTTTTGATAGTTTACGTACAGTATATTACATATAATTACTGTAGTTTTTGATAGTTTATTTACAGTATATATAACACATATTTGGTGTACTTTTTGATATTTTATGTACAGTACGTAATGTATATTTACTGTACTTTTTGATATTTTATTTACTGTATAAAATATAGATTTGGTGTAATTTTTGATATTTTATGTACAGTATATTAAATATAATTACTGTAATTTTTGATAGTTTATTTACAGTATATTACATATAATTACTGTAGTTTTTGATAGTTTATTTACAGTATATATAACACATATTTGGTGTACTTTTTGATATTTTATGTACAGTATGTAATGTATATTTACTGTACTTTTTGATATTTTATGCACAGTATATTAAATATAATTACTGTAATTTTTGATACTTTATTTACAGTATATTACATATAAATACTGTAGTTTTTGATAGTTTATTTACAGTATATATAACACATATTTGGTGTACTTTTTGATATTTTATGTACAGTATGTAATGTATATTTACTGTACTTTTTGATATTTTATTTACAGTATATAATATAGATTTGGTGTAATTTTTGGTATTTTATGTACAGTATATTAAATATAATTACTGTAGTTTTTGATATTTTATTTACAGTATATATAACTCATATTTGCTGTACTTTTTGATATTTTATGTACAGTATGTAATGCATATTTACTGTACTATTTGATATTTTATTTACAGTATATAATAAACATTTGGTGTAATTTTAGATAGTTTATTTACAGTATATTAATTATAATGACTGTAGTTTTTGATAGTTTATTTACAGTATATATGACACATATTTGGTGTACTTTTTGATATTTTATGTACAGTATGTATTGTATATTTACTGTACTTTTTGATATTTTATTTACAGTATATAATATAGATTTGGTGTAATTTTTGATATTTTATGTACAGTATATTAAATATAATTACTGTAATTTTTGATAGTTTATATACAGAATATTACATATAATTACTGTAGTTTTTGATAGTTTATTTACAATATATATAACACATATTTGGTGTACTCTTTGATATTTTATGTACAGTATGTAATGTATATTTACTGTACTTTTTGATATTTTATTTACAGTATATAATAAACATTTGGTGTAATTTTTGATATTTTATGTACAGTATATTAAATATAATTACTGTAATTTTTGGTAGTTTATTTACAGTGTATTACATATAATTACTGTAGTTTTTGATAGTTTATTTACAGTATATATAACACATATTTGGTGTACTTTTTGATATTTTATGTACAGTATGTAATGTATATTTACTGTACTTTTTGATATTTTATGTACAGTATATAATAAACATTTGGTGTAATTTTTGATATTTTATGTACAGTATATTAAATATAATTACTGTAGTTTTTGATAGTTTATTTACAGTATATATAACACATATTTAGTGTACTTTTTGATATTTTATGTACAGTATGTAATGTATATTTACTGTACGTTTTGGTATTTTATTTACAGTATATAATAAACATTTGGTGTAATTTTTGATATTTTATGTACAGTATATTAAATATAATTACTGTAGTTTTTGATAGTTTATTTACAGTATATATAACACATATTTGGTGTACTTTTTGATATTTTATGTACAGTATGTAATGTATATTTACTGTACTTTTTGATATTTTATTTACAGTATATAATATAGATTTGGTGTAATTTTTGATATTTTATGTACAGTATATTAAATATACTTACTGTAATTTTTGATAGTTTATTTACAGTATATTACATATAATTACTGTAGTTTTTGATAGTTTATTTACAGTATATATAACACATATTTAGTGTACTTTTTGATATTTTATGTACAGTATGTAATGTATATTTACTGTACTTTTTGATATTTTATTTACAGTATATAATATGGATTTGGTGTAATTTTTGATATTTTATGTACAGTATATTAAATATAATTACTGTAGTTTTTGATAGTTTATTTACAGTATATATGACACATATTTGGTGTACTTTTTGATATTTTATGTACAGTATGTAATGTGTATTTACTGTACTTTTTGATATTTTATTTGCAGTATATAATATAGATTTGGTGTAATTTTTGATATTTTATGTACAGTATATTAAATATAATTACTGTAATTTTTGATAGTTTATTTACAGTATATTACACATAATTACTGTAGATTTTGATAGTTTATTTACAGTATATATAACACATATTTGGTGTACTTTTTGATATTTTATGTACAGTATGTAATGTATATTTACTGTACTTTTTGATATTTTATTTACAGTATATAATATAGATTTGGTGTAATTTTTGATATTTTATGTACAGTATATTAAATATAATTACTGTAATTTTTGATAGTTTATTTACAGTATATTACATATAATTACTGTAGTTTTTGATAGTTTATTTACAGTATATATAGCACATATTTGGTGTACTTTTTGATATTTTATGTACAGTATGTAATGTATATTTACTGAATTTTTGTTATTATATTTACAGTATATAATAAACATTTGGTGTAATTTTTGATATTTTATGTACAGTATATTAAGTATAATTACTGTAGTTTTTGATAGTTTATTTACAGTATATATGACACATATTTGGTGTACTTTTTGATATTTTATGTACAGTATGTAATGTGTATTTACTGTACTTTTTGATATTTTATTTGCAGTATATAATATAGATTTGGTGTAATTTTTGATATTTTATGTACAGTATATTAAATATAATTACTGTAATTTTTGATAGTTTATTTACAGTATATTACACATAATTACTGTAGATTTTGATAGTTTATTTACAGGATATATAACACATATTTGGTGTACTTTTTGATATTTTATGTACAGTATGTAATGTATATTTACTGTACTTTTTGATATTTTATTTGCAGTATATAATAAACATTTGGTGTAATTTTTGATATTTTATGTACAGTATATTAAATATAATTACTGTAGTTTTTGATAGTTTATTTACAGTATATATGACACATATTTGGTGTACTTTTTGATATTTTATGTACAGTATGTAATGTATATTTACTGTACTTTTTGATATTTTATTTACAGTATATAATATAGATTTGGTGTAATTTTTGATATTTTATGTACAGTATATTGAATATAATTACTGTAATTTTTGATAGTTTATGTACAGTATATTACATATAATTACTGTAGTTTTTGATAGTTTATTTACAGTATATATAACACATATTTGGTGTACTTTTTGATATTTTATGTACAGTATGTAATGTATATTTACTGTACGTTTTGGTATTTTATTTACAGTATATAATAAACATTTGGTGTAATTTTTGATATTTTATGTACAGTATATTAAATATAATTACTGTAGTTTTTGATAGTTTATTTACAGTATATATAACACATATTTGGTGTACTTTTTGATATTTTATGTACAGTATGTAATGTATATTTACTGTACTTTTTGATATTTTATTTACAGTATATAATATAGATTTGGTGTAATTTTTGATATTTTATGTACAGTATATTAAATATAATTACTGTAATTTTTGATAGTTTATGTACAGTATATTACATATAATTACTGTAGTTTTTGATAGTTTATTTACAGTATATATAACACATATTTGGTGTACTTTTTGATATTTTATGTACAGTATGTAATGTATATTTACTGTACGTTTTGGTATTTTATTTGCAGTATATAATAAACATTTGGTGTAATTTTTGATATTTTATGTACAGTATATTAAATATAATTACTGTAGTTTTTGATAGTTTATTTACAGTATATATAACACATATTTGGTGTACTTTTTGATATTTTATGTACAGTATGTAATGTATATTTACTGTACTTTTTGATATTTTATTTACAGTATATAATATAGATTTGGTGTAATTTTTGATATTTTATGTACAGTATATTAAATATAATTGCTGTAGTTTTTGATAGTTTATTTACAGTATATATAACACATATTTGGTGTACTTTTTGATATTTTATGTACAGTATGTAATGTATATTTAATGTACTTTTTGATATTTTATTTACAGTATATAATATAGATTTGGTGTAATTTTTGATATTTTATGTACAGTATATTAAATATAATTACTGTAATTTTTGATAGTTTATGTACAGTATATTACATATAATTACTGTAGTTTTTGATAGTTTATTTACAGTATATATAACACATATTTGGTGTACTTTTTAATATTTTATGTACAGTATGTAATGTATATTTACTGTACGTTTTGGTATTTTATTTACAGTATATAATAAACATTTGGTGTAATTTTTGATATTTTATGTACAGTATATTAAATATAATTACTGTAGTTTTTGATAGTTTATTTACAGTATATATAACACATATTTGGTGTACTTTTTGATATTTTATGTACAGTATGTAATGTATATTTACTGTACTTTTTGATATTTTATTTACAGTATATAATATAGATTTGGTGTAATTTTTGATATTTTATGTACAGTATATTAAATATAATTACTGTAATTTTTGATAGTTTATGTACAGTATATTACATATAATTACTGTAGTTTTTGATAGTTTATTTACAGTATATATAACACATATTTGGTGTACTTTTTGATATTTTATGTACAGTATGTAATGTATATTTACTGTACGTTTTGGTATTTTATTTACAGTATATAATAAACATTTGGTGTAATTTTTGATATTTTATGTACAGTATATTAAATATAATTACTGTAGTTTTTGATAGTTTATTTACAGTATATATAACACATATTTGGTGTACTTTTTGATATTTTATGTACAGTATGTAATGTATATTTACTGTACTTTTTGATATTTTATTTACAGTATATAATATAGATTTGGTGTAATTTTTGATATTTTATGTACAGTATATTAAATATACTTACTGTAATTTTTGATAGTTTATTTACAGTATATTACATATAATTACTGTAGTTTTTGATAGTTTATTTACAGTATATATAACACATATTTAGTGTACTTTTTGATATTTTATGTACAGTATGTAATGTATATTTACTGTACTTTTTGATATTTTATTTACAGTATATAATATGGATTTGGTGTAATTTTTGATATTTTATGTACAGTATATTAAATATAATTACTGTAGTTTTTGATAGTTTATTTACAGTATATATGACACATATTTGGTGTACTTTTTGATATTTTATGTACAGTATGTAATGTGTATTTACTGTACTTTTTGATATTTTATTTGCAGTATATAATATAGATTTGGTGTAATTTTTGATATTTTATGTACAGTATATTAAATATAATTACTGTAATTTTTGATAGTTTATTTACAGTATATTACACATAATTACTGTAGATTTTGATAGTTTATTTACAGGATATATAACACATATTTGGTGTACTTTTTGATATTTTATGTACAGTATGTAATGTATATTTACTGTACTTTTTGATATTTTATTTGCAGTATATAATAAACATTTGGTGTAATTTTTGATATTTTATGTACAGTATATTAAATATAATTACTGTAGTTTTTGATAGTTTATTTACAGTATATATGACACATATTTGGTGTACTTTTTGATATTTTATGTACAGTATGTAATGTATATTTACTGTACTTTTTGATATTTTATTTACAGTATATAATATAGATTTGGTGTAATTTTTGATATTTTATGTACAGTATATTAAATATACTTACTGTAATTTTTGATAGTTTATGTACAGTATATTACATATAATTACTGTAGTTTTTGATAGTTTATTTACAGTATATATAACACATATTTGGTGTACTTTTTGATATTTTATGTACAGTATGTAATGTATATTTACTGTACGTTTTGGTATTTTATTTACAGTATATAATAAACATTTGGTGTAATTTTTGATATTTTATGTACAGTATATTAAATATAATTACTGTAGTTTTTGATAGTTTATTTACAGTATATATAACACATATTTGGTGTACTTTTTGATATTTTATGTACAGTATGTAATGTATATTTACTGTACTTTTTGATATTTTATTTACAGTATATAATATAGATTTGGTGTAATTTTTGATATTTTATGTACAGTATATTAAATGTAATTACTGTAATTTTTGATAGTTTATGTACAGTATATTACATATAATTACTGTAGTTTTTGATACTTTATTTACAGTATATATAACACATATTTGGTGTACTTTTTGATATTTTATGTACAGTATGTAATGTATATTTACTGTACGTTTTGGTATTTTATTTGCAGTATATAATAAACATTTGTTGTAATTTTTGATATTTTATGTACAGTATATTAAATATAATTACTGTAGTTTTTGATAGTTTATTTACAGTATATATAACACATATTTGGTGTACTTTTTGATATTTTATGTACAGTATGTAATGTATATTTACTGTACTTTTTGATATTTTATTTACAGTATATAATATAGATTTGGTGTAATTTTTGATATTTTATGTACAGTATATTAAATATAATTGCTGTAGTTTTTGATAGTTTATTTACAGTATATATAACACATATTTGGTGTACTTTTTGATATTTTATGTACAGTATGTAATGTATATTTAATGTACTTTTTGATATTTTATTTACAGTATATAATATAGATTTGGTGTAATTTTTGATATTTTATGTACAGTATATTAAATATAATTACTGTAATTTTTGATAGTTTATTTACAGTATATTACACATAATTACTGTAGATTTTGATAGTTTATTTACAGGATATATAACACATATTTGGTGTACTTTTTGATATTTTATGTACAGTATGTAATGTATATTTACTGTACTTTTTGATATGTTATTTGCAGTATATAATAAACATTTGGTGTAATTTTTGATATTTTATGTACAGTATATTAAATATAATTACTGTAGTTTTTGATAGTTTATTTACAGTATATATGACACATATTTGGTGTACTTTTTGATATTTTATGTACAGTATGTAATGTATATTTACTGTACTTTTTGATATTTTATTTACAGTATATAATATAGATTTGGTGTAATTTTTGATATTTTATGTACAGTATATTGAATATAATTACTGTAATTTTTGATAGTTTATGTACAGTATATTACATATAATTACTGTAGTTTTTGATAGTTTATTTACAGTATATATAACACATATTTGGTGTACTTTTTGATATTTTATGTACAGTATGTAATGTATATTTACTGTACGTTTTGGTATTTTATTTACAGTATATAATAAACATTTGGTGTAATTTTTGATATTTTATGTACAGTATATTAAATATAATTACTGTAGTTTTTGATAGTTTATTTACAGTATATATAACACATATTTGGTGTACTTTTTGATATTTTATGTACAGTATGTAATGTATATTTACTGTACTTTTTGATATTTTATTTACAGTATATAATATAGATTTGGTGTAATTTTTGATATTTTATGTACAGTATATTAAATATAATTACTGTAATTTTTGATAGTTTATGTACAGTATATTACATATAATTACTGTAGTTTTTGATAGTTTATTTACAGTATATATAACACATATTTGGTGTACTTTTTGATATTTTATGTACAGTATGTAATGTATATTTACTGTACGTTTTGGTATTTTATTTGCAGTATATAATAAACATTTGGTGTAATTTTTGATATTTTATGTACAGTATATTAAATATAATTACTGTAGTTTTTGATAGTTTATTTACAGTATATATAACACATATTTGGTGTACTTTTTGATATTTTATGTACAGTATGTAATGTATATTTACTGTACTTTTTGATATTTTATTTACAGTATATAATATAGATTTGGTGTAATTTTTGATATTTTATGTACAGTATATTAAATATAATTACTGTAGTTTTTGATAGTTTATTTACAGTATATATAACACATATTTGGTGTACTTTTTGATATTTTATGTACAGTATGTAATGTATATTTAATGTACTTTTTGATATTTTATTTACAGTATATAATATAGATTTGGTGTAATTTTTGATATTTTATGTACAGTATATTAAATATAATTACTGTAATTTTTGATAGTTTATGTACAGTATATTACATATAATTACTGTAGTTTTTGATAGTTTATTTACAGTATATATAACACATATTTGGTGTACTTTTTGATATTTTATGTACAGTATGTAATGTATATTTACTGTACGTTTTGGTATTTTATTTACAGTACATAATAAACATTTGGTGTAATTTTTGATATTTTATGTACAGTATATTAAATATAATTACTGTAGTTTTTGATAGTTTATTTACAGTATATATAACACATATTTGGTGTACTTTTTGATATTTTATGTACAGTATGTAATGTATATTTACTGTACTTTTTGATATTTTATTTACAGTATATAATATAGATTTGGTGTAATTTTTGATATTTTATGTACAGTATATTAAATATAATTACTGTAATTTTTGATAGTTTATGTACAGTATATTACATATAATTACTGTAGTTTTTGATAGTTTATTTACAGTATATATAACACATATTTGGTGTACTTTTTGATATTTTATGTACAGTATGTAATGTATATTTACTGTACGTTTTGGTATTTTATTTACAGTATATAATAAACATTTGGTGTAATTTTTGATATTTTATGTACAGTATATTAAATATAATTACTGTAGTTTTTGATAGTTTATTTACAGTATATATAACACATATTTGGTGTACTTTTTGATATTTTATGTACAGTATGTAATGTATATTTACTGTACTTTTTGATATTTTATTTACAGTATATAATATAGATTTGGTGTAATTTTTGATATTTTATGTACAGTATATTAAATATACTTACTGTAATTTTTGATAGTTTATTTACAGTATATTACATATAATTACTGTAGTTTTTGATAGTTTATTTACAGTATATATAACACATATTTGGTGTACTTTTTGATATTTTATGTACAGTATGTAATGTATATTTAATGTACTTTTTGATATTTTATTTACAGTATATAATATAGATTTGGTGTAATTTTTGATATTTTATGTACAGTATATTAAATATAATTACTGTAATTTTTGATAGTTTATGTACAGTATATTACATATAATTACTGTAGTTTTTGATAGTTTATTTACAGTATATATAACACATATTTGGTGTACTTTTTGATATTTTATGTACAGTATGTAATGTATATTTACTGTACGTTTTGGTATTTTATTTACAGTACATAATAAACATTTGGTGTAATTTTTGATATTTTATGTACAGTATATTAAATATAATTACTGTAGTTTTTGATAGTTTATTTACAGTATATATAACACATATTTGGTGTACTTTTTGATATTTTATGTACAGTATGTAATGTATATTTACTGTACTTTTTGATATTTTATTTACAGTATATAATATAGATTTGGTGTAATTTTTGATATTTTATGTACAGTATATTAAAAATAATTACTGTAATTTTTGATAGTTTATGTACAGTACATCACATATAATTGCTGTAGTTTTTGATAGTTTATTTACAGTATATATAACACATATTTGGTGTACTTTTTGATATTTTATGTACAGTATGTAATGTATATTTACTATACGTTTTGGTATTTTAATTTTTGATATTTTATGTACAGTATATTAAATATAATAACTATAGTTTTTGATAGTTTATGTACAGTATATTACATATAATTACTGTAGTTTTTGATAGTTTATTTACAGTATATATAACACATATTTGGTGTACTTTTTGATATTTTATGTACAGTACGTAATGTATATTTACTGTACTTTTTGATATTTTATTTACAGTATATAATATAGGTTTGGTGTAATTTTTGATATTTTATGTACAGTATATTAAATATAATTACTGTAGTTTTTGATAGTTTATTTACAGTATATATAACACATATTTGGTGTACTTTTTGATATTTTATGTACAGTATGTAATGTATATTTAATGTACTTTTTGATATTTTATTTACAGTATATAATATAGATTTGGTGTAATTTTTGATATTTTATGTACAGTATATTAAATATAATTACTGTAATTTTTGATAGTTTATGTACAGTATATTACATATAATTACTGTAGTTTTTGATAGTTTATTTACAGTATATATAACACATATTTGGTGTACTTTTTGATATTTTATGTACAGTATGTAATGTATATTTACTGTACCTTTTGGTATTTTATTTACAGTACATAATAAACATTTGGTGTAATTTTTGATATTTTATGTACAGTATATTAAATATAATTACTGTAGTTTTTGATAGTTTATTTACAGTATATATAACACATATTTGGTGTACTTTTTGATATTTTATGTACAGTATGTAATGTATATTTACTGTACTTTTTGATATTTTATTTACAGTATATAATATAGATTTGGTGTAATTTTTGATATTTTATGTACAGTATATTAAATATAATTACTGTAATTTTTGATAGTTTATGTACAGTATATTACATATAATTACTGTAGTTTTTGATAGTTTATTTACAGTATATATAACACATATTTGGTGTACTTTTTGATATTTTATGTACAGTATGTAATGTATATTTAGTGTACGTTTTGGTATTTTATTTACAGTATATAATAAACATTTGGTGTAATTTTTGATATTTTATGTACAGTATATTAAATATAATTACTGTAGTTTTTGATAGTTTATTTACAGTATATATAACACATATTTGGTGTACTTTTTGATATTTTATGTACAGTATGTAATGTATATTTACTGTACTTTTTGATATTTTATTTACAGTATATAATATAGATTTGGTGTAATTTTTGATATTTTATGTACAGTATATTAAATATACTTACTGTAATTTTTGATAGTTTATTTACAGTATATTACATATAATTACTGTAGTTTTTGATAGTTTATTTACAGTATATATAACACATATTTGGTGTACTTTTTGATATTTTATGTACAGTATGTAATGTATATTTACTGTACGTTTTGGTATTTTATTTACAGTATATAATAAACATTTGGTGTAATTTTTGATATTTTATGTACAGTATATTAAATATAATTACTGTAGTTTTTGATAGTTTATTTACAGTATATATAACACATATTTGGTGTACTTTTTGATATTTTATGTACAGTATGTAATGTATATTTACTGTACTTTTTGATATTTTATTTACAGTATATAATATAGATTTGGTGTAATTTTTGATATTTTATGTACAGTATATTAAAAATAATTACTGTAATTTTTGATAGTTTATGTACAGTACATCACATATAATTGCTGTAGTTTTTGATAGTTTATTTACAGTATATATAACACATATTTGGTGTACTTTTTGATATTTTATGTACAGTATGTAATGTATATTTACTATACGTTTTGGTATTTTAATTTTTGATATTTTATGTACAGTATATTAAATATAATAACTGTAGTTTTTGATAGTTTATGTACAGTATATTACATATAATTACTGTAGTTTTTGATAGTTTATTTACAGTATATATAACACATATTTGGTGTACTTTTTGATATTTTATGTACAGTACGTAATGTATATTTACTGTACTTTTTGATATTTTATTTACAATATATAATATAGGTTTGGTGTAATTTTTGATATTTTATGTACAGTATATTAAATATAATTACTGTAATTTTTGATAGTTTATTTACAATATATTACATATAATTACTGTAGTTTTTGATAGTTTATTTACAGTATGTATAGCACATATTTGGTGTACTTTTTGATATTTTATGTACAGTATGTAATGTATATTTACTGTACTTTTTGATATTTTATATACAGTATATTAAATATAATTACTGTAATTTTTGATATTTTATTTACAGTATATTACATATAATTACTGTAGTTTTTCATAGTTTATTTACAGTATATATAACACATATTTGGTGTACTTTTTGATATTTTATGTACAGTATGTAATGTATACTTACTGTACTTTTTGATATTTTATTTACAGTATATAATAATCATTTGGTGTGATTTTTGATATTTTATGTACAGTATATGAAATATAATTACTGTAGTTTTTGATAGTTTATGTACAGTATATTACATATAATTACTGTAGTTTTTGATAGTTTATTTACAGTATATATAACACATATTTGGTGTACTGTTTGATATTTTATGTACAGTATGTAATGTATATTTACTGTACTTTTTGATATTTTATGTACAGTATATTATATATAATTACTGTAATTTTTGATAGTTTATTTACAGTATATTACATAAAATTACTGTAGTTTTTGATAGTTTATTTACAGTATATATAACACATATTTGGTGTACTTTTTGATATTTTATGTACAGTATGTAATGTATATTTACTGTACGTTTTGGTATTTTATTTACAGTACATAATAAACATTTGGTGTAATTTTTGATATTTTATGTACAGTATATTAAATATAATTACTGTAGTTTTTGATAGTTTATTTACAGTATATATAACACATATTTGGTGTACTTTTTGATATTTTATGTACAGTATGTAATGTATATTTACTGTACTTTTTGATATTTTATTTACAGTATATAATATAGATTTGGTGTAATTTTTGATATTTTATGTACAGTATATTAAATATAATTACTGTAATTTTTGATAGTTTATGTACAGTATATTACATATAATTACTGTAGTTTTTGATAGTTTATTTACAGTATATATAACACATATTTGGTGTACTTTTTGATATTTTATGTACAGTATGTAATGTATATTTACTGTACGTTTTGGTATTTTATTTACAGTATATAATAAACATTTGGTGTAATTTTTGATATTTTATGTACAGTATGTAATGTATATTTACTGTACTTTTTGATATTTTATTTACAGTATATAATATAGATTTGGTGTAATTTTTGATATTTTATGTACAGTATATTAAATATACTTACTGTAATTTTTGATAGTTTATTTACAGTATATTACATATAATTACTGTAGTTTTTGATAGTTTATTTACAGTATATATAACACATATTTGGTGTACTTTTTGATATTTTACGTACAGTATGTAATGTATATTTACTGTACGTTTTGGTATTTTATTTACAGTATATAATAAACATTTGGTGTAATTTTTGATATTTTATGTACAGTATATTAAATATAATTACTGTAGTTTTTGATAGTTTATTTACAGTATATATAACACATATTTGGTGTACTTTTTGATATTTTATGTACAGTATGTAATGTATATTTACTGTACTTTTTGATATTTTATTTACAGTATATAATATAGATTTGGTGTAATTTTTGATATTTTATGTACAGTATATTAAAAATAATTACTGTAATTTTTGATAGTTTATGTACAGTACATCACATATAATTGCTGTAGTTTTTGATAGTTTATTTACAGTATATATAACACATATTTGGTGTACTTTTTGATATTTTATGTACAGTATGTAATGTATATTTACTATACGTTTTGGTATTTTAATTTTTGATATTTTATGTACAGTATATTAAATATAATAACTGTAGTTTTTGATAGTTTATGTACAGTATATTACATATAATTACTGTAGTTTTTGATAGTTTATTTACAGTATATATAACACATATTTGGTGTACTTTTTGATATTTTATGTACAGTACGTAATGTATATTTACTGTACTTTTTGATATTTTATTTACAGTATATAATATAGGTTTGGTGTAATTTTTGATATTTTATGTACAGTATATTAAATATAATTACTGTAATTTTTGATAGTTTATTTACAATATATTACATATAATTACTGTAGTTTTTGATAGTTTATTTACAGTATGTATAGCACATATTTGGTGTACTTTTTGATATTTTATGTACAGTATGTAATGTATATTTACTGTACTTTTTGATATTTTATATACAGTATATTAAATATAATTACTGTAATTTTTGATATTTTATTTACAGTATATTACATATAATTACTGTAGTTTTTCATAGTTTATTTACAGTATATATAACACATATTTGGTGTACTTTTTGATATTTTATGTACAGTATGTAATGTATACTTACTGTACTTTTTGATATTTTATTTACAGTATATAATAATCATTTGGTGTGATTTTTGATATTTTATGTACAGTATATGAAATATAATTACTGTAGTTTTTGATAGTTTATGTACAGTATATTACATATAATTACTGTAGTTTTTGATAGTTTATTTACAGTATATATAACACATATTTGGTGTACTGTTTGATATTTTATGTACAGTATGTAATGTATATTTACTGTACTTTTTGATATTTTATGTACAGTATATTATATATAATTACTGTAATTTTTGATAGTTTATTTACAGTATATTACATAAAATTACTGTAGTTTTTGATAGTTTATTTACAGTATATATAACACATATTTGGTGTACTTTTTGATATTTTATGTACAGTATGTAATGTATATTTACTGTACTTTTTGATATTTTATTTACAGTATATAATATAGATTTGGTGAAATTTTTGATATTTTATGTACAGTATATTAAATATAATTACTGTAGTTTTTGATAGTTTATGTACAGTATATTACATATAATTACTGTAGTTTTTGATAGTTTATTTACAGTATATATAACACATATTTGGTGTACTTTTTGATATTTTATGTACAGTATGTAATGTATATTTACTGTACTTTTTGATATTTTATGTACAGTATATTAAATATAATTACTGTAATTTTTGATAGTTTATTTACAGTATATTACATATAATTACTGTAGTTTTTGATAGTTTATTTACAGTATATATGACACATATTTGGTGTACTTTTTGATATTTTATGTACAGTATGTAATGTATATTTACTGTACTTTTTGATATTTTATTTACAGTATATAATATAGATTTGGTGTAATTTTTGATATTTTATGTACAGTATGTTAAATATAATTACTGTAGTTTTTGACAGTTTATTTACAGTATATATAACTCATATTTGCTGTACTTTTTGATATTTTATGTACAGTATGTAATGTATATTTACTGTACTATTTGATATTTTATTTACAGTATATAATAAACATTTGGTGTAATTTTTGATAGTTTATTTACAGTATATTAAGTATAATTACTGTAGTTTTTGATAGTTTATTTACAGTATATATGACACATATTTGGTGTACTTTTTGATATTTTATATACAGTATGTATTGTATATTTACTGTACTTTTTGATATTTTATTTACAGTATATAATATAGATTTGGTGTAATTTTTGATATTTTATGTACAGTATATTAAATATAATAACTGTAGTTTTTGATAGTTTATGTACAGTATATTACATATAATTACTGTAGTTTTTGATAGTTTATTTACAGTATATATAACACATATTTGGTGTACTTTTTGATATTTTATGTACAGTACGTAATGTATATTTACTGTACTTTTTGATATTTTATTTACAGTATATAATATAGGTTTGGTGTAATTTTTGATATTTTATGTACAGTATATTAAATATAATTACTGTAATTTTTGATAGTTTATTTACAATATATTACATATAATTACTGTAGTTTTTGATAGTTTATTTACAGTATGTATAGCACATATTTGGTGTACTTTTTGATATTTTATGTACAGTATGTAATGTATATTTACTGTACTTTTTGATATTTTATATACAGTATATTCAATATAATTACTGTAATTTTTGATATTTTATTTACAGTATATTACATATAATTACTGTAGTTTTTCATAGTTTATTTACAGTATATATAACACATATTTGGTGTACTTTTTGATATTTTATGTACAGTATGTAATGTATACTTACTGTACTTTTTGATATTTTATTTACAGTATATAATAATCATTTGGTGTGATTTTTGATATTTTATGTACAGTATATGAAATATAATTACTGTAGTTTTTGATAGTTTATGTACAGTATATTACATATAATTACTGTAGTTTTTGATAGTTTATTTACAGTATATATAACACATATTTGGTGTACTGTTTGATATTTTATGTACAGTATGTAATGTATATTTACTGTACTTTTTGATATTTTATGTACAGTATATTATATATAATTACTGTAATTTTTGATAGTTTATTTACAGTATATTACATAAAATTACTGTAGTTTTTGATAGTTTATTTACAGTATATATAACACATATTTGGTGTACTTTTTGATATTTTATGTACAGTATGTAATGTATATTTACTGTACTTTTTGATATTTTATTTACAGTATATAATATAGATTTGGTGAAATTTTTGATATTTTATGTACAGTATATTAAATATAATTACTGTAGTTTTTGATAGTTTATGTACAGTATATTACATATAATTACTGTAGTTTTTGATAGTTTATTTACAGTATATATAACACATATTTGGTGTACTTTTTGATATTTTATGTACAGTATGTAATGTATATTTACTGTACTTTTTGATATTTTATGTACAGTATATTAAATATAATTACTGTAATTTTTGATAGTTTATTTACAGTATATTACATATAATTACTGTAGTTTTTGATAGTTTATTTACAGTATATATGACACATATTTGGTGTACTTTTTGATATTTTATGTACAGTATGTAATGTATATTTACTGTACTTTTTGATATTTTATTTACAGTATATAATATAGATTTGGTGTAATTTTTGATATTTAATGTACAGTATGTTAAATATAATTACTGTAGTTTTTGACAGTTTGTTTACAGTATATATAACTCATATTTGCTGTACTTTTTGATATTTTATGTACAGTATGTAATGTATATTTACTGTACTATTTGATATTTTATTTACAGTATATAATAAACATTTGGTGTAATTTTTGATAGTTTATTTACAGTATATTAAGTATAATTACTGTAGTTTTTGATAGTTTATTTACAGTATATATGACACATATTTGGTGTACTTTTTGATATTTTATATACAGTATGTATTGTATATTTACTGTACTTTTTGATATTTTATTTACAGTATATAATATAGATTTGGTGTAATTTTTGATATTTTATGTACAGTATATTAAATATAATAACTGTAGTTTTTGATAGTTTATGTACAGTATATTACATATAATTACTGTAGTTTTTGATAGTTTATTTACAGTATATATAACACATATTTGGTGTACTTTTTGATATTTTATGTACAGTACGTAATGTATATTTACTGTACTTTTTGATATTTTATTTACAGTATATAATATAGGTTTGGTGTAATTTTTGATATTTTATGTACAGTATATTAAATATAATTACTGTAATTTTTGATAGTTTATTTACAATATATTACATATAATTACTGTAGTTTTTGATAGTTTATTTACAGTATGTATAGCACATATTTGGTGTACTTTTTGATATTTTATGTACAGTATGTAATGTATATTTACTGTACTTTTTGATATTTTATATACAGTATATTAAATATAATTACTGTAATTTTTGATATTTTATTTACAGTATATTACATATAATTACTGTAGTTTTTCATAGTTTATTTACAGTATATATAACACATATTTGGTGTACTTTTTGATATTTTATGTACAGTATGTAATGTATACTTACTGTACTTTTTGATATTTTATTTACAGTATATAATAATCATTTGGTGTGATTTTTGATATTTTATGTACAGTATATGAAATATAATTACTGTAGTTTTTGATAGTTTATGTACAGTATATTACATATAATTACTGTAGTTTTTGATAGTTTATTTACAGTATATATAACACATATTTGGTGTACTGTTTGATATTTTATGTACAGTATGTAATGTATATTTACTGTACTTTTTGATATTTTATGTACAGTATATTATATATAATTACTGTAATTTTTGATAGTTTATTTACAGTATATTACATAAAATTACTGTAGTTTTTGATAGTTTATTTACAGTATATATAACACATATTTGGTGTACTTTTTGATATTTTATGTACAGTATGTAATGTATATTTACTGTACTTTTTGATATTTTATTTACAGTATATAATATAGATTTGGTGAAATTTTTGATATTTTATGTACAGTATATTAAATATAATTACTGTAGTTTTTGATAGTTTATGTACAGTATATTACATATAATTACTGTAGTTTTTGATAGTTTATTTACAGTATATATAACACATATTTGGTGTACTTTTTGATATTTTATGTACAGTACGTAATGTATATTTACTGTACTTTTTGATATTTTATTTACAGTATATAATATAGATTTGGTGTAATTTTTGATATTTTATGTACAGTATATTAAATATAATTACTGTAATTTTTGATAGTTTATTTACAGTATATTACATATAATTACTGTAGTTTTTGATAGTTTATTTACAGTATATATAACACATATTTGGTGTACTTTTTGATATTTTATGTACAGTATGTAATGTATATTTACTGTAATTTTTGATATTTTATGTACAGTATATTAAATATAATTACTGTAATTTTTGATAATTTATTTACAGTATATTACATATAATTACTGTAGTTTTTGATAGTTTATTTACAGTATATATGACACATATTTGGTGTACTTTTTGATATTTTATGTACAGTATGTAATGTATATTTACTGTACTTTTTGATATTTTATTTACAGTATATAATATAGATTTGGTGTAATTTTTGATATTTTATGTACAGTATATTAAATATAATTACTGTAGTTTTTGACAGTTTATTTACAGTATATATAACTCATATTTGCTGTACTTTTTGATATTTTATGTACAGTATGTAATGTATATTTACTGTACTATTTGATATTTTATTTACAGTATATAATAAACATTTGGTGTAATTTTTGATAGTTTATTTACAGTATATTAAGTATAATTACTGTAGTTTTTGATAGTTTATTTACAGTATATATGACACATATTTGGTGTACTTTTTGATATTTTATATACAGTATGTATTGTATATTTACTGTACTTTTTGATATTTTATTTACAGTATATAATATAGATTTGGTGTAATTTTTGATATTTTATGTACAGTATATTAAATATAATAACTGTAGTTTTTGATAGTTTATGTACAGTATATTACATATAATTACTGTAGTTTTTGATAGTTTATTTACAGTATATATAACACATATTTGGTGTACTTTTTGATATTTTATGTACAGTACGTAATGTATATTTACTGTACTTTTTGATATTTTATTTACAGTATATAATATAGGTTTGGTGTAATTTTTGATATTTTATGTTCAGTATATTAAATATAATTACTGTAATTTTTGATAGTTTATTTACAATATATTACATATAATTACTGTAGTTTTTGATAGTTTATTTACAGTATGTATAGCACATATTTGGTGTACTTTTTGATATTTTATGTACAGTATGTAATGTATATTTACTGTACTTTTTGATATTTTATATACAGTATATTAAATATAATTACTGTAATTTTTGATATTTTATTTACAGTATATTACATATAATTACTGTAGTTTTTCATAGTTTATTTACAGTATATATAACACATATTTGGTGTACTTTTTGATATTTTATGTACAGTATGTAATGTATACTTACTGTACTTTTTGATATTTTATTTACAGTATATAATAATCATTTGGTGTGATTTTTGATATTTTATGTACAGTATATGAAATATAATTACTGTAGTTTTTGATAGTTTATGTACAGTATATTACATATAATTACTGTAGTTTTTGATAGTTTATTTACAGTATATATAACACATATTTGGTGTACTGTTTGATATTTTATGTACAGTATGTAATGTATATTTACTGTACTTTTTGATATTTTATGTACAGTATATTATATATAATTACTGTAATTTTTGATAGTTTATTTACAGTATATTACATAAAATTACTGTAGTTTTTGATAGTTTATTTACAGTATATATAACACATATTTGGTGTACTTTTTGATATTTTATGTACAGTATGTAATGTATATTTACTGTACTTTTTGATATTTTATTTACAGTATATAATATAGATTTGGTGAAATTTTTGATATTTTATGTACAGTATATTAAATATAATTACTGTAGTTTTTGATAGTTTATGTACAGTATATTACATATAATTACTGTAGTTTTTGATAGTTTATTTACAGTATATATAACACATATTTGGTGTACTTTTTGATATTTTATGTACAGTATGTAATGTATATTTACTGTACTTTTTGATATTTTATGTACAGTATATTAAATATAATTACTGTAATTTTTGATAGTTTATTTACAGTATATTACATATAATTACTGTAGTTTTTGATAGTTTATTTACAGTATATATGACACATATTTGGTGTACTTTTTGATATTTTATGTACAGTATGTAATGTATATTTACTGTACTTTTTGATATTTTATTTACAGTATATAATATAGATTTGGTGTAATTTTTGATATTTAATGTACAGTATGTTAAATATAATTACTGTAGTTTTTGACAGTTTGTTTACAGTATATATAACTCATATTTGCTGTACTTTTTGATATTTTATGTACAGTATGTAATGTATATTTACTGTACTATTTGATATTTTATTTACAGTATATAATAAACATTTGGTGTAATTTTTGATAGTTTATTTACAGTATATTAAGTATAATTACTGTAGTTTTTGATAGTTTATTTACAGTATATATGACACATATTTGGTGTACTTTTTGATATTTTATATACAGTATGTATTGTATATTTACTGTACTTTTTGATATTTTATTTACAGTATATAATATAGATTTGGTGTAATTTTTGATATTTTATGTACAGTATATTAAATATAATAACTGTAGTTTTTGATAGTTTATGTACAGTATATTACATATAATTACTGTAGTTTTTGATAGTTTATTTACAGTATATATAACACATATTTGGTGTACTTTTTGATATTTTATGTACAGTACGTAATGTATATTTACTGTACTTTTTGATATTTTATTTACAGTATATAATATAGGTTTGGTGTAATTTTTGATATTTTATGTACAGTATATTAAATATAATTACTGTAATTTTTGATAGTTTATTTACAATATATTACATATAATTACTGTAGTTTTTGATAGTTTATTTACAGTATGTATAGCACATATCTGGTGTACTTTTTGATATTTTATGTACAGTATGTAATGTATATTTACTGTACTTTTTGATATTTTATATACAGTATATTAAATATAATTACTGTAATTTTTGATATTTTATTTACAGTATATTACATATAATTACTGTAGTTTTTCATAGTTTATTTACAGTATATATAACACATATTTGGTGTACTTTTTGATATTTTATGTACAGTATGTAATGTATACTTACTGTACTTTTTGATATTTTATTTACAGTATATAATAATCATTTGGTGTGATTTTTGATATTTTATGTACAGTATATGAAATATAATTACTGTAGTTTTTGATAGTTTATGTACAGTATATTACATATAATTACTGTAGTTTTTGATAGTTTATTTACAGTATATATAACACATATTTGGTGTACTGTTTGATATTTTATGTACAGTATGTAATGTATATTTACTGTACTTTTTGATATTTTATGTACAGTATATTATATATAATTACTGTAATTTTTGATAGTTTATTTACAGTATATTACATAAAATTACTGTAGTTTTTGATAGTTTATTTACAGTATATATAACACATATTTGGTGTACTTTTTGATATTTTATGTACAGTATGTAATGTATATTTACTGTACTTTTTGATATTTTATTTACAGTATATAATATAGATTTGGTGAAATTTTTGATATTTTATGTACAGTATATTAAATATAATTACTGTAGTTTTTGATAGTTTATGTACAGTATATTACATATAATTACTGTAGTTTTTGATAGTTTATTTACAGTATATATAACACATATTTGGTGTACTTTTTGATATTTTATGTACAGTACGTAATGTATATTTACTGTACTTTTTGATATTTTATTTACAGTATATAATATAGATTTGGTGTAATTTTTGATATTTTATGTACAGTATATTAAATATAATTACTGTAATTTTTGATAGTTTATTTACAGTATATTACATATAATTACTGTAGTTTTTGATAGTTTATTTACAGTATATATAACACATATTTGGTGTACTTTTTGATATTTTATGTACAGTATGTAATGTATATTTACTGTAATTTTTGATATTTTATGTACAGTATATTAAATATAATTACTGTAATTTTTGATAATTTATTTACAGTATATTACATATAATTACTGTAGTTTTTGATAGTTTATTTACAGTATATATGACACATATTTGGTGTACTTTTTGATATTTTATGTACAGTATGTAATGTATATTTACTGTACTTTTTGATATTTTATTTACAGTATATAATATAGATTTGGTGTAATTTTTGATATTTTATGTACAGTATATTAAATATAATTACTGTAGTTTTTGACAGTTTATTTACAGTATATATAACTCATATTTGCTGTACTTTTTGATATTTTATGTACAGTATGTAATGTATATTTACTGTACTATTTGATATTTTATTTACAGTATATAATAAACATTTGGTGTAATTTTTGATAGTTTATTTACAGTATATTAAGTATAATTACTGTAGTTTTTGATAGTTTATTTACAGTATATATGACACATATTTGGTGTACTTTTTGATATTTTATATACAGTATGTATTGTATATTTACTGTACTTTTTGATATTTTATTTACAGTATATAATATAGATTTGGTGTAATTTTTGATATTTTATGTACAGTATATTAAATATAATAACTGTAGTTTTTGATAGTTTATGTACAGTATATTACATATAATTACTGTAGTTTTTGATAGTTTATTTACAGTATATATAACACATATTTGGTGTACTTTTTGATATTTTATGTACAGTACGTAATGTATATTTACTGTACTTTTTGATATTTTATTTACAGTATATAATATAGGTTTGGTGTAATTTTTGATATTTTATGTTCAGTATATTAAATATAATTACTGTAATTTTTGATAGTTTATTTACAATATATTACATATAATTACTGTAGTTTTTGATAGTTTATTTACAGTATGTATAGCACATATTTGGTGTACTTTTTGATATTTTATGTACAGTATGTAATGTATATTTACTGTACTTTTTGATATTTTATATACAGTATATTAAATATAATTACTGTAATTTTTGATATTTTATTTACAGTATATTACATATAATTACTGTAGTTTTTCATAGTTTATTTACAGTATATATAACACATATTTGGTGTACTTTTTGATATTTTATGTACAGTATGTAATGTATACTTACTGTACTTTTTGATATTTTATTTACAGTATATAATAATCATTTGGTGTGATTTTTGATATTTTATGTACAGTATATGAAATATAATTACTGTAGTTTTTGATAGTTTATGTACAGTATATTACATATAATTACTGTAGTTTTTGATAGTTTATTTACAGTATATATAACACATATTTGGTGTACTGTTTGATATTTTATGTACAGTATGTAATGTATATTTACTGTACTTTTTGATATTTTATGTACAGTATATTATATATAATTACTGTAATTTTTGATAGTTTATTTACAGTATATTACATAAAATTACTGTAGTTTTTGATAGTTTATTTACAGTATATATAACACATATTTGGTGTACTTTTTGATATTTTATGTACAGTATGTAATGTATATTTACTGTACTTTTTGATATTTTATTTACAGTATATAATATAGATTTGGTGAAATTTTTGATATTTTATGTACAGTATATTAAATATAATTACTGTAGTTTTTGATAGTTTATGTACAGTATATTACATATAATTACTGTAGTTTTTGATAGTTTATTTACAGTATATATAACACATATTTGGTGTACTTTTTGATATTTTATGTACAGTACGTAATGTATATTTACTGTACTTTTTGATATTTTATTTACAGTATATAATATAGATTTGGTGTAATTTTTGATATTTTATGTACAGTATATTAAATATAATTACTGTAATTTTTGATAGTTTATTTCCAGTATATTACATATAATTACTGTAGTTTTTGATAGTTTATTTACAGTATATATAACACATATTTGGTGTACTTTTTGATATTTTATGTACAGTATGTAATGTATATTTACTGTACTTTTTGATATTTTATGTACAGTATATTAAATATAATTACTGTAATTTTTGATAGTTTATTTACAGTATATTACATATAATTACTGTAGTTTTTGATAGTTTATTTACAGTATATATGACACATATTTGGTGTACTTTTTGATATTTTATGTACAGTATGTAATGTATATTTACTGTACTTTTTGATATTTTATTTACAGTATATAATATAGATTTGGTGTAATTTTTGATATTTTATGTACAGTATATTAAATATAATTACTGTAGTTTTTGACAGTTTATTTACAGTATATATAACTCATATTTGCTGTACTTTTTGATATTTTATGTACAGTATGTAATGTATATTTACTGTACTATTTGATATTTTATTTACAGTATATAATAAACATTTGGTGTAATTTTTGATAGTTTATTTACAGTATATTAAGTATAATTACTGTAGTTTTTGATAGTTTATTTACAGTATATATGACACATATTTGGTGTACTTTTTGATATTTTATATACAGTATGTATTGTATATTTACTGTACTTTTTGATATTTTATTTACAGTATATAATATAGATTTGGTGTAATTTTTGATATTTTATGTACAGTATATTAAATATAATAACTGTAGTTTTTGATAGTTTATGTACAGTATATTACATATAATTACTGTAGTTTTTGATAGTTTATTTACAGTATATATAACACATATTTGGTGTACTTTTTGATATTTTATGTACAGTACGTAATGTATATTTACTGTACTTTTTGATATTTTATTTACAGTATATAATATAGGTTTGGTGTAATTTTTGATATTTTATGTACAGTATATTAAATATAATTACTGTAATTTTTGATAGTTTATTTACAGTATATTACATATAATTACTGTAGTTTTTGATAGTTTATTTACAGTATATATAACACATATTTGGTGTACTTTTTGATATTTTATGTACAGTATGTAATGTATATTTACTGTAATTTTTGATATTTTATGTACAGTATATTAAATATAATTACTGTAATTTTTGATAATTTATTTACAGTATATTACATATAATTACTGTAGTTTTTGATAGTTTATTTACAGTATATATGACACATATTTGGTGTACTTTTTGATATTTTATGTACAGTATGTAATGTATATTTACTGTACTTTTTGATATTTTATTTACAGTATATAATATAGATTTGGTGTAATTTTTGATATTTTATGTACAGTATATTAAATATAATTACTGTAGTTTTTGACAGTTTATTTACAGTATATATAACTCATATTTGCTGTACTTTTTGATATTTTATGTACAGTATGTAATGTATATTTACTGTACTATTTGATATTTTATTTACAGTATATAATAAACATTTGGTGTAATTTTTGATAGTTTATTTACAGTATATTAAGTATAATTACTGTAGTTTTTGATAGTTTATTTACAGTATATATGACACATATTTGGTGTACTTTTTGATATTTTATATACAGTATGTATTGTATATTTACTGTACTTTTTGATATTTTATTTACAGTATATAATATAGATTTGGTGTAATTTTTGATATTTTATGTACAGTATATTAAATATAATAACTGTAGTTTTTGATAGTTTATGTACAGTATATTACATATAATTACTGTAGTTTTTGATAGTTTATTTACAGTATATATAACACATATTTGGTGTACTTTTTGATATTTTATGTACAGTACGTAATGTATATTTACTGTACTTTTTGATATTTTATTTACAGTATATAATATAGGTTTGGTGTAATTTTTGATATTTTATGTTCAGTATATTAAATATAATTACTGTAATTTTTGATAGTTTATTTACAATATATTACATATAATTACTGTAGTTTTTGATAGTTTATTTACAGTATGTATAGCACATATTTGGTGTACTTTTTGATATTTTATGTACAGTATGTAATGTATATTTACTGTACTTTTTGATATTTTATATACAGTATATTAAATATAATTACTGTAATTTTTGATATTTTATTTACAGTATATTACATATAATTACTGTAGTTTTTCATAGTTTATTTACAGTATATATAACACATATTTGGTGTACTTTTTGATATTTTATGTACAGTATGTAATGTATACTTACTGTACTTTTTGATATTTTATTTACAGTATATAATAATCATTTGGTGTGATTTTTGATATTTTATGTACAGTATATGAAATATAATTACTGTAGTTTTTGATAGTTTATGTACAGTATATTACATATAATTACTGTAGTTTTTGATAGTTTATTTACAGTATATATAACACATATTTGGTGTACTGTTTGATATTTTATGTACAGTATGTAATGTATATTTACTGTACTTTTTGATATTTTATGTACAGTATATAATATATAATTACTGTAATTTTTGATAGTTTATTTACAGTATATTACATAAAATTACTGTAGTTTTTGATAGTTTATTTACAGTATATATAACACATATTTGGTGTACTTTTTGATATTTTATGTACAGTATGTAATGTATATTTACTGTACTTTTTGATATTTTATTTACAGTATATAATATAGATTTGGTGAAATTTTTGATATTTTATGTACAGTATATTAAATATAATTACTGTAGTTTTTGATAGTTTATGTACAGTATATTACATATAATTACTGTAGTTTTTGATAGTTTATTTACAGTATATATAACACATATTTGGTGTACTTTTTGATATTTTATGTACAGTACGTAATGTATATTTACTGTACTTTTTGATATTTTATTTACAGTATATAATATAGATTTGGTGTAATTTTTGATATTTTATGTACAGTATATTAAATATAATTACTGTAATTTTTGATAGTTTATTTACAGTATATTACATATAATTACTGTAGTTTTTGATAGTTTATTTACAGTATATATAACACATATTTGGTGTACTTTTTGATATTTTATGTACAGTATGTAATGTATATTTACTGTACTTTTTGATATTTTATGTACAGTATATTAAATATAATTACTGTAATTTTTGATAGTTTATTTACAGTATATTACATATAATTACTGTAGTTTTTGATAGTTTATTTACAGTATATATGACACATATTTGGTGTACTTTTTGATATTTTATGTACAGTATGTAATGTATATTTACTGTACTTTTTGATATTTTATTTACAGTATATAATATAGATTTGGTGTAATTTTTGATATTTTATGTACAGTATATTAAATATAATTACTGTAGTTTTTGACAGTTTATTTACAGTATATATAACTCATATTTGCTGTACTTTTTGATATTTTATGTACAGTATGTAATGTATATTTACTGTACTATTTGATATTTTATTTACAGTATATAATAAACATTTGGTGTAATTTTTGATAGTTTATTTACAGTATATTAAGTATAATTACTGTAGTTTTTGATAGTTTATTTACAGTATATATGACACATATTTGGTGTACTTTTTGATATTTTATATACAGTATGTATTGTATATTTACTGTACTTTTTGATATTTTATTTACAGTATATAATATAGATTTGGTGTAATTTTTGATATTTTATGTACAGTATATTAAATATAATAACTGTAGTTTTTGATAGTTTATGTACAGTATATTACATATAATTACTGTAGTTTTTGATAGTTTATTTACAGTATATATAACACATATTTGGTGTACTTTTTGATATTTTATGTACAGTACGTAATGTATATTTACTGTACTTTTTGATATTTTATTTACAGTATATAATATAGGTTTGGTGTAATTTTTGATATTTTATGTACAGTATATTAAATATAATTACTGTAATTTTTGATAGTTTATTTACAGTATATTACATATAATTACTGTAGTTTTTGATAGTTTATTTACAGTATATATAACACATATTTGGTGTACTTTTTGATATTTTATGTACAGTATGTAATGTATATTTACTGTAATTTTTGATATTTTATGTACAGTATATTAAATATAATTACTGTAATTTTTGATAATTTATTTACAGTATATTACATATAATTACTGTAGTTTTTGATAGTTTATTTACAGTATATATGACACATATTTGGTGTACTTTTTGATATTTTATGTACAGTATGTAATGTATATTTACTGTACTTTTTGATATTTTATTTACAGTATATAATATAGATTTGGTGTAATTTTTGATATTTTATGTACAGTATATTAAATATAATTACTGTAGTTTTTGACAGTTTATTTACAGTATATATAACTCATATTTGCTGTACTTTTTGATATTTTATGTACAGTATGTAATGTATATTTACTGTACTATTTGATATTTTATTTACAGTATATAATAAACATTTGGTGTAATTTTTGATAGTTTATTTACAGTATATTAAGTATAATTACTGTAGTTTTTGATAGTTTATTTACAGTATATATGACACATATTTGGTGTACTTTTTGATATTTTATATACAGTATGTATTGTATATTTACTGTACTTTTTGATATTTTATTTACAGTATATAATATAGATTTGGTGTAATTTTTGATATTTTATGTACAGTATATTAAATATAATAACTGTAGTTTTTGATAGTTTATGTACAGTATATTACATATAATTACTGTAGTTTTTGATAGTTTATTTACAGTATATATAACACATATTTGGTGTACTTTTTGATATTTTATGTACAGTACGTAATGTATATTTACTGTACTTTTTGATATTTTATTTACAGTATATAATATAGGTTTGGTGTAATTTTTGATATTTTATGTTCAGTATATTAAATATAATTACTGTAATTTTTGATAGTTTATTTACAATATATTACATATAATTACTGTAGTTTTTGATAGTTTATTTACAGTATGTATAGCACATATTTGGTGTACTTTTTGATATTTTATGTACAGTATGTAATGTATATTTACTGTACTTTTTGATATTTTATATACAGTATATTAAATATAATTACTGTAATTTTTGATATTTTATTTACAGTATATTACATATAATTACTGTAGTTTTTCATAGTTTATTTACAGTATATATAACACATATTTGGTGTACTTTTTGATATTTTATGTACAGTATGTAATGTATACTTACTGTACTTTTTGATATTTTATTTACAGTATATAATAATCATTTGGTGTGATTTTTGATATTTTATGTACAGTATATGAAATATAATTACTGTAGTTTTTGATAGTTTATGTACAGTATATTACATATAATTACTGTAGTTTTTGATAGTTTATTTACAGTATATATAACACATATTTGGTGTACTGTTTGATATTTTATGTACAGTATGTAATGTATATTTACTGTACTTTTTGATATTTTATGTACAGTATATAATATATAATTACTGTAATTTTTGATAGTTTATTTACAGTATATTACATAAAATTACTGTAGTTTTTGATAGTTTATTTACAGTATATATAACACATATTTGGTGTACTTTTTGATATTTTATGTACAGTATGTAATGTATATTTACTGTACTTTTTGATATTTTATTTACAGTATATAATATAGATTTGGTGAAATTTTTGATATTTTATGTACAGTATATTAAATATAATTACTGTAGTTTTTGATAGTTTATGTACAGTATATTACATATAATTACTGTAGTTTTTGATAGTTTATTTACAGTATATATAACACATATTTGGTGTACTTTTTGATATTTTATGTACAGTACGTAATGTATATTTACTGTACTTTTTGATATTTTATTTACAGTATATAATATAGATTTGGTGTAATTTTTGATATTTTATGTACAGTATATTAAATATAATTACTGTAATTTTTGATAGTTTATTTACAGTATATTACATATAATTACTGTAGTTTTTGATAGTTTATTTACAGTATATATAACACATATTTGGTGTACTTTTTGATATTTTATGTACAGTATGTAATGTATATTTACTGTACTTTTTGATATTTTATGTACAGTATATTAAATATAATTACTGTAATTTTTGATAGTTTATTTACAGTATATTACATATAATTACTGTAGTTTTTGATAGTTTATTTACAGTATATATGACACATATTTGGTGTACTTTTTGATATTTTATGTACAGTATGTAATGTATATTTACTGTACTTTTTGATATTTTATTTACAGTATATAATATAGATTTGGTGTAATTTTTGATATTTTATGTACAGTATATTAAATATAATTACTGTAGTTTTTGACAGTTTATTTACAGTATATATAACTCATATTTGCTGTACTTTTTGATATTTTATGTACAGTATGTAATGTATATTTACTGTACTATTTGATATTTTATTTACAGTATATAATAAACATTTGGTGTAATTTTTGATAGTTTATTTACAGTATATTAAGTATAATTACTGTAGTTTTTGATAGTTTATTTACAGTATATATGACACATATTTGGTGTACTTTTTGATATTTTATATACAGTATGTATTGTATATTTACTGTACTTTTTGATATTTTATTTACAGTATATAATATAGATTTGGTGTAATTTTTGATATTTTATGTACAGTATATTAAATATAATAACTGTAGTTTTTGATAGTTTATGTACAGTATATTACATATAATTACTGTAGTTTTTGATAGTTTATTTACAGTATATATAACACATATTTGGTGTACTTTTTGATATTTTATGTACAGTACGTAATGTATATTTACTGTACTTTTTGATATTTTATTTACAGTATATAATATAGGTTTGGTGTAATTTTTGATATTTTATGTACAGTGTATTAAATATAATTACTGTAATTTTTGATAGTTTATTTACAATATATTACATATAATTACTGTAGTTTTTGATAGTTTATTTACAGTATGTATAGCACATATTTGGTGTACTTTTTGATATTTTATGTACAGTATGTAATGTATATTTACTGTACTTTTTGATATTTTATATACAGTATATTAAATATAATTACTGTAATTTTTGATATTTTATTTACAGTATATTACATATAATTACTGTAGTTTTTGATAGTTTATTTACAGTATATATAACACATATTTGGTGTACTTTTTGATATTTTATGTACAGTATGTAATGTATACTTACTGTACTTTTTGATATTTTATTTACAGTATATAATATAGATTTGGTGTAATTTTTGATATTTTATGTACAGTATATTAAATATAATTACTGTAATTTTTGATAGTTTATGTACAGTATATTACATATAATTACTGTAGTTTTTGATAGTTTATTTACAGTATGTATAGCACATATTTGGTGTACTTTTTGATATTTTATGTACAGTATGTAATGTATATTTACTGTACTTTTTGATATTTTATATACAGTATATTAAATATAATTACTGTAATTTTTGATATTTTATTTACAGTATATTACATATAATTACTGTAGTTTTTCATAGTTTATTTACAGTATATATAACACATATTTGGTGTACTTTTTGATATTTTATGTACAGTATGTAATGTATACTTACTGTACTTTTTGATATTTTATTTACAGTATATAATAATCATTTGGTGTGATTTTTGATATTTTATGTACAGTATATGAAATATAATTACTGTAATTTTTGATAGTTTATTTACAGTATATTACATATAATTACTGTAGTTTTTGATAGTTTATTTACAGTATATATAACACATATTTGGTGTACTTTTTGATATTTTATGTACAGTATGTAATGTATATTTACTGTACTTTTTGATATTTTATGTACAGTATATTATATATAATTACTGTAATTTTTGATAGTTTATTTACAGAATATTACATAAAATTACTGTAGTTTTTGATAGTATATTTACAGTATATATAACACATATTTGGTGTACTTTTTGATATTTTATGTACAGTATGTAATGTATATTTACTGTACTTTTTGATATTTTATTTACAGTATATAATATAGATTTGGTGTAATTTTTGGTATTTTATGTACAGTATATTAAATATAATTACTGTAGTTTTTGATAGTTTATTTACAGTATATATAACTCATATTTGGTGTACTTTTTGATATTTTATGTACAGTATGTAATGTATATTTACTGTACTTTTTGATATTTTATTTACAGTATATAATAAACATTTGGTGTATTTTTTGATATTTTACGTAAAGTATATTGCATATAATTACTGTAGTTTTTGATAGTTTATTTACAGTATATATAACACATATTTGGTGTACTTTTTGATATTTTATGTACAGTACGTAATGTATATTTACTGTACTTTTTGATATTTTATTTACAGTATATAATATAGATTTGGTGTAATTTTTGATATTTTATGTACAGTATATTAAATATAATTACTGTAATTTTTGATAGTTTATTTACAGTATATTACATATAATTACTGTAGTTTTTGATAGTTTATTTACAGTATATATAACACATATTTGGTGTACTTTTTGATATTTTATGTACAGTATGTAATGTATATTTACTGTACTTTTTGATATTTTATGTACAGTATATTAAATATAATTACTGTAATTTTTGATAGTTTATTTACAGTATATTACATATAATTACTGTAGTTTTTGATAGTTTATTTACAGTATATATGACACATATTTGGTGTACTTTTTGATATTTTATGTACAGTATGTAATGTATATTTACTGTACTTTTTGATATTTTATTTACAGTATATAATATAGATTTGGTGTAATTTTTGATATTTTATGTACAGTATATTAAATATAATTACTGTAGTTTTTGACAGTTTATTTACAGTATATATAACTCATATTTGCTGTACTTTTTGATATTTTATGTACAGTATGTAATGTATATTTACTGCACTATTTGATATTTTATTTACAGTATATAATAAACATTTGGTGTAATTTTTGATAGTTTATTTACAGTATATTAAGTATAATTACTGTAGTTTCTGATAGTTTATTTACAGTATATATGACACATATTTGGTGTACTTTTTGATATTTTATATACAGTATGTATTGTATATTTACTGTACTTTTTGATATTTTATTTACAGTATATAATATAGATTTGGTGTAATTTTTGATATTTTATGTACAGTATATTAAATATAATAACTGTAGTTTTTGATAGTTTATGTACAGTATATTACATATAATTACTGTAGTTTTTGATAGTTTATTTACAGTATATATAACACATATTTGGTGTACTTTTTGATATTTTATGTACAGTACGTAATGTATATTTACTGTACTTTTTGATATTTTATTTACAGTATATAATATAGGTTTGGTGTAATTTTTGATATTTTATGTACAGTATATTAAATATAATTACTGTAATTTTTGATAGTTTATTTACAATATATTACATATAATTACTGTAGTTTTTGATAGTTTATTTACAGTATGTATAGCACATATTTGGTGTACTTTTTGATATTTTATGTACAGTATGTAATGTATATTTACTGTACTTTTTGATATTTTATATACAGTATATTAAATATAATTACTGTAATTTTTGATATTTTATTTACAGTATATTACATATAATTACTGTAGTTTTTCATAGTTTATTTACAGTATATATAACACATATTTGGTGTACTTTTTGATATTTTATGTACAGTATGTAATGTATACTTACTGTACTTTTTGATATTTTATTTACAGTATATAATAATCATTTGGTGTGATTTTTGATATTTTATGTACAGTATATGAAATATAATTACTGTAATTTTTGATAGTTTATTTACAGTATATTACATATAATTACTGTAGTTTTTGGTAGTTTATTTACAGTATATATAACACATATTTGGTGTACTTTTTGATATTTTATGTACAGTATGTAATGTATATTTACTGTACTTTTTGATATTTTATGTACAGTATATTATATATAATTACTGTAATTTTTGATAGTTTATTTACAGAATATTACATAAAATTACTGTAGTTTTTGATAGTATATTTACAGTATATATAACACATATTTGGTGTACTTTTTGATATTTTATGTACAGTATGTAATGTATATTTACTGTACTTTTTGATATTTTATTTACAGTATATAATATAGATTTGGTGTAATTTTTGGTATTTTATGTACAGTATATTAAATATAATTACTGTAGTTTTTGATAGTTTATTTACAGTATATATAACTCATATTTGGTGTACTTTTTGATATTTTATGTACAGTATGTAATGTATATTTACTGTACTTTTTGATATTTTATTTACAGTATATAATAAACATTTGGTGTATTTTTTGATATTTTACGTAAAGTATATTGCATATAATTACTGTAGTTTTTGATAGTTTATTTACAGTATATATAACACATATTTGGTGTACTTTTTGATATTTTATGTGCAGTATGTAATGTATATTTACTGTACTTTTTGATATTTTATTTACAGTATATAATATAGATTTGGTGTAATTTTTGATATTTTATGTACAGTATATTAAATATAATTACTGTAATTTTTGATAGTTTATGTACAGTATATTACATATAATTACTGTAGTTTTTGATAGTTTATTTACAGTATATATAACACATATTTGGTGTACTTTTTGATATTTTATGTACAGTATGTAATGTATATTTACTGTACTTTTTGATATTTTATGTACAGTATATTATATATAATTACTGTAATTTTTGATAGTTTATTTACAGAATATTACATAAAATTACTGTAGTTTTTGATAGTTTATTTACAGTATATATGACACATATTTGGTGTACTTTTTGATATTTTATGTACAGTATGTAATGTATATTTACTGTACTTTTTGATATTTTATTTACAGTATATAATAAACATTTGGTGTATTTTTTGATATTTTACGTAAAGTTTATTGCATATAATTACTGTAGTTTTGATAGTTTATTTACAGTATATATAACACATATTTGGTGTACTATTTGATATTTTATGTGCAGTATGTAATGTATATTTACTGTACTTTTTGATATTTTATTTACAGTATATAATATAGATTTGGTGTAATTTTTGATATTTTATGTACAGTATATTAAATATAATTACTGTAGTTTTTGATAGTTTATGTACAGTATATTACATATAATTACTGTAGTTTTTGATAGTTTATTTACAGTATATATAGCACATATTTTGTGTACTTTTTGATATTTTATGTACAGTATGTAATGTATATTTACTGAATTTTTGTTATTTTATTTACAGTATATAATATAGGTTTGGTGTAATTTTTGATATTTTATGTACAGTATATTAAATATAATTACTGTAATTTTTGATAGTTTATTTACAGTATATTACATATAATTACTGTAGTTTTTGATAGTTTATGTACAGTATATTAAATATAATTACTGTAGTTTTTGATAGTTTATTTACAGTATATTACATATAATTACTGTAATTTTTGATAGTTTATTTACAGTATATATAGCACATATTTGGTGTACTTTTTGATATTTTTTGTACAGTATGTAATGTATATTTACTGAATTTTTGTTATTTTATTTACAGTATATAATATAGGTTTGGTGTAATTTTTGATATTTTATGTACAGTATATTAAATATAATGACTGTAATTTTTGATAGTTTATTTACTGTATATTACATAAAATTACTGTAGTTTTTGATAGTTTATTTACAGTATATATAACACATATTTGGTGTACTTTTTGATATTTTATGTACAGTATGTAATGTATATTTACTGTACTATTTGATATTTTATTTACAGTATATAATAACCATTTGGTGTCATTTTTGATAGTTTATTTACAGTATATTAAGTATAATTACTGTAGTTTTTGATAGTTTATTTACAGTATATATGACACATATTTGGTGTACTTTTTGATATTTTATGTACAGTATGTATTGTATATTTACTGTACTTTTTGATATTTTATTTACAGTATATAATATAGATATGGTGTAATTTTTGATATTTTATGTACAGTATATTAAATATAATTACTGTAGTTTTTGATAGTTTATTTACAGTATATTACATATAATTACTGCAGTTTTTGATAGTTTATTTACAGTATATATAGCACATATTTCGTGTACTTTTTGATATTTTATGTACAGTACGTAATATATATTTACTGAATTTTTGTTATTTTATTTACAGTATATAATATAGGTTTGGTGTAATTTTTGATATTTTATGTACAGTATATTAAATATAATTACTGTAATTTTTGATAGTTTATTTACAGTATATTACATATAATTACTGTAGTTTTTGATAGTTTATTTACAGTATATATAGCACATATTTGGTGTACTTTTTGATATATTATGTACAGTATGTAATGTATATTTACTGTACTTTTTGATATTTTATTTACAGTATATAATAAACATTTGGTGTATTTTTTGATATTTTACGTAAAGTATATTGCATATAATTACTGTAGTTTTTGATAGTTTATTTACAGTATATATACCACATATTTGGTGTACTTTTTGATATTTTATGTGCAGTATGTAATGTATATTTACTGTACTTTTTGATATTTTATTTACAGTATATAATATAGATTTGGTGTAATTTTTGATATTTTATGTACAGTATATTAAATATAATTACTGTAGTTTTTGATAGTTTATTTACAGTATATTACATATAATTACTGTAGTTTTTGATAGTTTATTTACAGTATATATAGCACATATTTGGTGTACTTTTTGATATTTTATGTACAGTATGTAATGTATATTTACTGAATTTTTGTTATTTTATTTACAGTATATAATATAGATTTGGTGTAATTTTTGATATTTTATGTACAGTATATTAAATATAATTACTGTAATTTTTGATAGTTTATTTACAGTATATTACATATAATTACTGTAGTTTTTGATAGTTTATTTACAGTATATATAACACATATTTGGTGTACTTTTTGATATTTTATGTACAGTATGTAATGTATATTTACTGTACTATTTGATATTTTATTTACAGTATATAATAAACAATTGGTGTAATTTTTGATAGTTTATTTACAGTATATTAAGTATAATTACTGTAGTTTTTGATAGTTTATTTACAGTATATATGACACATATTTGGTGTACTTTTTGATATTTTATGTACAGTATGTATTGTATATTTACTGTACTTTTTGATATTTTATTTACAGTATATAATATAGATTTGGTGTAATTTTTGATATTTTATGTACAGTATATTAAATATAATTACTGTAGTTTTTGATAGTTTATGTACAGTATATTACATATAATTACTGTAGTTTTTGATAGTTTATTTACAGTATATATAACACATATTTGATGTACTTTTTGATATTTTATGTACAGTACGTAATGTATATTTACTGTACTTTTTCATATTTTATTTACAGTATATAATATAGGTATGGTGTAATTTTTGATATTTTATGTACAGTATATTAAATATAATTACTGTAATTTTTGATAGTTTATTTACAGTATATTGCATATAATTACTGTAGTTTTTGATAGTTTATTTACAGTATATATAACACATATTTGGTGTACTTTTTGATATTTTATGTACAGTATGTAATGTATATTTACTGTACTTTTTGATATTTTATAGACAGTATATTAAATATAATTAATGTACTTTTTGATATTTTATTTACAGTATATTACATATAATTACTGTAGTTTTTTATAGTTTATTTAAAGTATATATAACACATATTTGGTGTACTTTTTGATATTTTATGTACAGTATGTAATGTATATTTACTGTACTTTTTGATATTTTATTTACAGTATATAATAATCATTTGGTGTGATTTTTGATATTTTATGTACAGTATATGAAATATAATTACTGTAGTTTTTGATAGTTTATGTACAGTATATTACATATAATTACTATAGTTTTTGATAGTTTATTTACAGTATATATAACACATATTTGGTGTACTTTTTGATATTTTATGTACAGTATGTAATGTATATTTACTGTACTTTTTGATATTTTATGTACAGTATATTATATATAATTACTGTAATTTTTGATAGTTTATTTACAGTATATTACATAAAATTACTGTACCTTTTGATAGTTTATTTACAGTATATATAACACATATTTGGTGTACTTTTTGATATTTTATGTGCAGTATGTAATGTATACTTACTGTATTTTTGATATTTTATTTATAGTATATAATATAGATTTGGTGTAATTTTTGGTATTTTACGGACAGTATATTGCATATAATTACTGTAGTTTTTGATAGTTTATGTACAGTATGTATAACACATATTTGGTGTACTTTTTGATATTTTATGTACAGTATGTAATGTATATTTACTGTACTTTTTGATATTTTATTTACAGTATATAATATAGATTTGGTGTAATTTTTGGTATTTTATGTACAGTATATTAAATATAATTACTGTAGTTTTTGATAGTTTATTTACAGTATATATAACTCATATTTGGTGTACTTTTTGATATTTTATGTACAGTACGTAATGTATATTTACTGTACTTTTTGATATTTTATTTACAGTATATAATATAGATTTGGTGTAATTTTTGATATTTTATGTACAGTATATTAAATATAATTACTGTAGTTTTTGATAGTTTATTTACAGTATATTACATATAATTACTGTAGTTTTTGATAGTTTATTTACAGTATATATAGCACATATTTGGTGTACTTTTTGATATTTTATGTACAGTATGTAATGTATATTTACTGAATTTTTGTTATTTTATTTACAGTATATAATATAGATTTGGTGTAATTTTTGATATTTTATGTACAGTATATTAAATATAATTACTGTAATTTTTGATAGTTTATTTACAGTATATTACATATAATTACTGTAGTTTTTGATAGTTTATTTACAGTATATATAACACATATTTGGTGTACTTTTTGATATTTTATGTACAGTATGTAATGTATATTTACTGTACTATTTGATATTTTATTTACAGTATATAATAAACAATTGGTGTAATTTTTGATAGTTTATTTACAGTATATTAAGTATAATTACTGTAGTTTTTGATAGTTTATTTACAGTATATATGACACATATTTGGTGTACTTTTTGATATTTTATGTACAGTATGTATTGTATATTTACTGTACTTTTTGATATTTTATTTACAGTATATAATATAGATTTGGTGTAATTTTTGATATTTTATGTACAGTATATTAAATATAATTACTGTAGTTTTTGATAGTTTATGTACAGTATATTACATATAATTACTGTAGTTTTTGATAGTTTATTTACAGTATATATAACACATATTTGATGTACTTTTTGATATTTTATGTACAGTACGTAATGTATATTTACTGTACTTTTTCATATTTTATTTACAGTATATAATATAGGTATGGTGTAATTTTTGATATTTTATGTACAGTATATTAAATATAATTACTGTAATTTTTGATAGTTTATTTACAGTATATTGCATATAATTACTGTAGTTTTTGATAGTTTATTTACAGTATATATAACACATATTTGGTGTACTTTTTGATATTTTATGTACAGTATGTAATGTATATTTACTGTACTTTTTGATATTTTATAGACAGTATATTAAATATAATTAATGTACTTTTTGATATTTTATTTACAGTATATTACATATAATTACTGTAGTTTTTTATAGTTTATTTAAAGTATATATAACACATATTTGGTGTACTTTTTGATATTTTATGTACAGTATGTAATGTATATTTACTGTACTTTTTGATATTTTATTTACAGTATATAATAATCATTTGGTGTGATTTTTGATATTTTATGTACAGTATATGAAATATAATTACTGTAGTTTTTGATAGTTTATGTACAGTATATTACATATAATTACTATAGTTTTTGATAGTTTATTTACAGTATATATAACACATATTTGGTGTACTTTTTGATATTTTATGTACAGTATGTAATGTATATTTACTGTACTTTTTGATATTTTATGTACAGTATATTATATATAATTACTGTAATTTTTGATAGTTTATTTACAGTATATTACATAAAATTACTGTACCTTTTGATAGTTTATTTACAGTATATATAACACATATTTGGTGTACTTTTTGATATTTTATGTGCAGTATGTAATGTATACTTACTGTATTTTTGATATTTTATTTATAGTATATAATATAGATTTGGTGTAATTTTTGGTATTTTACGGACAGTATATTGCATATAATTACTGTAGTTTTTGATAGTTTATGTACAGTATGTATAACACATATTTGGTGTACTTTTTGATATTTTATGTACAGTATGTAATGTATATTTACTGTACTTTTTGATATTTTATTTACAGTATATAATATAGATTTGGTGTAATTTTTGGTATTTTATGTACAGTATATTAAATATAATTACTGTAGTTTTTGATAGTTTATTTACAGTATATATAACTCATATTTGGTGTACTTTTTGATATTTTATGTACAGTACGTAATGTATATTTACTGTACTTTTTGATATTTTATTTACAGTATATAATATAGATTTGGTGTAATTTTTGATATTTTATGTACAGTATATTAAATATAATTACTGTAATTTTTGATAGTTTATTTACAGTATATTACATATAATTACTGTAGTTTTTGATAATTTATTTACAGTATATATAACACATATTTGGTGTACTTTTTGATATTTTATGTACAGTATGTAATGTATATTTACTGTACTTTTTGATATTTTATGTACAGTATATTAAATATAATTACTGTAATTTTTGATAGTTTATTTACAGTATATTACATATAATTACTGTAGTTTTTGATAGTTTATTTACAGTATATATGACACATATTTGGTGTACTTTTTGATATTTTATGTACAGTATGTAATGTATATTTACTGTACTTTTTGATATTTTATTTACAGTATATAATATAGATTTGGTGTAATTTTTGATATTTTATGTACAGTATATTAAATATAATTACTGTAGTTTTTGACAGTTTAATTACAGAATATATAACTCATATTTGCTGTACTTTTTGATATTTTATGTACAGTATGTAATGTATATTTACTGTACTATTTGATATTTTATTTACAGTATATAATAAACATTTGGTGTAATTTTTGATAGTTTATTTACAGTATATTAAGTATAATTACTGTAGTTTTTGATAGTTTATTTACAGTATATATAACACATATTTGGTGTACTTTTTGATATTTTATGTACAGTATGTAATGTATATTTACTGTACTTTTTGATATTTTATTTACAGTATATAATAATCATTTGGTGTGATTTTTGATATTTTATGTACAGTATATGAAATATAATTACTGTAGTTTTTGATAGTTTATGTACAGTATATTACATATAATTACTGTAGTTTTTGATAGTTTATTTACAGTATATATAACACATATTTGGTGTACTTTTTGATATTTTATGTACAGTATGTAATGTATATTTACTGTACTTTTTGATATTTTATGTACAGTATATTAAATATAATTACTGTAATTTTTGATAGTTTATTTACAGTATATTACATATAATTACTGTAGTTTTTGATAGTTTATTTACAGTATATATAACACATATTTGGTGTACTTTTTGATATTTTATGTACAGTATGTAATGTATATTTACTGTACTTTTTGATATTTTATGTACAGTATATTAAATGTAATTACTGTAATTTTTGATAGTTTATTTACAGTATATTACATATAATTACTGTAGTTTTTGATAGTTTATTTACAGTATATATAACACATATTTGGTGTACTTTTTGATATTTTATGTACAGTATGTAATGTATATTTACTGTACTTTTTGATATTTTATGTACAGTATATTAAATGTAATTACTGTAATTTTTGATAGTTTATTTACAGTATATTACATATAATTACTGTAGTTCTTGATAGTTTATTTACAGTATATATAACACATATTTGGTGTACTTTTTGATATTTTATGTACAGTATGTAATGTATATTTACTGTACTTTTTGATATTTTATGTACAGTATATTAAATATAATTACTGTAATTTTTGATTGTTTATTTACAGTATATTACATATAATTACTGTAGTTTTTGAAAGTTTATTTACAGTATATATAACACATATTTGGTGTACTTTTTGATATTTTATGTACAGTATGTAATGTATATTTACTATACTTTTTGATATTTTATTTACAGTATATAATATAGATTTGGTGTAATTTTTGATATTTTATGTACAGTATATTACATATAATTACTGTAATTTTTGATAGTTTATTTACAGTATATTACATATACTTACTGTAGTTTTTGATACTTTATTTACAGTATATATAACACATATTTGGTGTACTTTTTGATATTTTATGTACAGTATGTAATGTATATTTACTGTACTTTTTGATATTTTATTTACAGTATATAATATAGATTTGGTGTAATTTTTGATATTTTATGTACAGTATATTAAATATAATTACTGTAGTTTTTGATAGTTTATGTACAGTATATTACATATAATTACTGTAGTTTTTGATACTTTATTTACAGTATATATAACACATATTTGGTGTGCTTTTTGATATTTTATGTACAGTATGTAATGTATATTTACTGTACTTTTTGATATTTTATATACAGTATATTAAATATAATTACTGTAATTTTTGATATTTTATTTACAGTATATTACATATAATTACTGTAGTTTTTGATAGTTTATTTACAGTATATATAACACATATTTGGTGTACTTTTTGATATTTTATGTACAGTATGTAATGTATATTTACTGTAGGTTTTGGTATTTTATTTACAGTATATAATAAACATTTGGTGTAATTTTTGATATTTTATGTACAGTATATTAAATATAATTACTGTAGTTTTTGATAGTTTATTTACAGTATATATAACACATATTTGGTGTACTTTTTGATATTTTATGTACAGTATGTAATGTATATTTACTGTACTTTTTGATATTTTATTTACAGTATATAATATAGATTTGGTGTAATTTTTGATATTTTATGTACAGTATATTAAATGTAATTACTGTAATTTTTGATAGTTTATGTACAGTATATTACATATAATTACTGTAGTTTTTGATAGTTTATTTACAGTATATATAACACATATTTGGTGTACTTTTTGATATTTTATGTACAGTATGTAATGTATATTTACTGTACGTTTTGGTATTTTATTTGCAGTATATAATAAACATTTGTTGTAATTTTTGATATTTTATGTACAGTATATTAAATATAATTACTGTAGTTTTTGATAGTTTATTTACAGTATATATAACACATATTTGGTGTACTTTTTGATATTTTATGTACAGTATGTAATGTATATTTACTGTACTTTTTGATATTTTATTTACAGTATATAATATAGATTTGGTGTAATTTTTGATATTTTATGTACAGTATATTAAATATAATTGCTGTAGTTTTTGATAGTTTATTTACAGTATATATAACACATATTTGGTGTACTTTTTGATATTTTATGTACAGTATGTAATGTATATTTAATGTACTTTTTGATATTTTATTTACAGTATATAATATAGATTTGGTGTAATTTTTGATATTTTATGTACAGTATATTAAATATAATTACTGTAATTTTTGATAGTTTATGTACAGTATATTACATATAATTACTGTAGTTTTTGATAGTTTATTTACAGTATATATAACACATATTTGGTGTACTTTTTGATATTTTATGTACAGTATGTAATGTATATTTACTGTACGTTTTGGTATTTTATTTACAGTATATAATAAACATTTGGTGTAATTTTTGATATTTTATGTACAGTATATTAAATATAATTACTGTAGTTTTTGATAGTTTATTTACAGTATATATAACACATATTTGGTGTACTTTTTGATATTTTATGTACAGTATGTAATGTATATTTACTGTACTTTTTGATATTTTATTTACAGTATATAATATAGATTTGGTGTAATTTTTGATATTTTATGTACAGTATATTAAATATACTTACTGTAATTTTTGATAGTTTATTTACAGTATATTACATATAATTACTGTAGTTTTTGATAGTTTATTTACAGTATATATAACACATATTTAGTGTACTTTTTGATATTTTATGTACAGTATGTAATGTATATTTACTGTACTTTTTGATATTTTATTTACAGTATATAATATGGATTTGGTGTAATTTTTGATATTTTATGTACAGTATATTAAATATAATTACTGTAGTTTTTGATAGTTTATTTACAGTATATATGACACATATTTGGTGTACTTTTTGATATTTTATGTACAGTATGTAATGTATATTTACTGTACTTTTTGATATTTTATTTACAGTATATAATATAGATTTGGTGTAATTTTTGATATTTTATGTACAGTATATTGAATATAATTACTGTAATTTTTGATAGTTTATGTACAGTATATTACACATAATTACTGTAGATTTTGATAGTTTATTTACAGTATATATAACACATATTTGGTGTACTTTTTGATATTTTATGTACAGTATGTAATGTATATTTACTGTACGTTTTGGTATTTTATTTACAGTATATAATAAACATTTGGTGTAATTTTTGATATTTTATGTACAGTATATTAAATATAATTACTGTAGTTTTTGATAGTTTATTTACAGTATATATAACACATATTTGGTGTACTTTTTGATATTTTATGTACAGTATGTAATGTATATTTACTGTACTTTTTGATATTTTATTTACAGTATATAATATAGATTTGGTGTAATTTTTGATATTTTATGTACAGTATATTAAATATAATTACTGTAATTTTTGATAGTTTATGTACAGTATATTACATATAATTACTGTAGTTTTTGATAGTTTATTTACAGTATATATAACACATATTTGGTGTACTTTTTGATATTTTATGTACAGTATGTAATGTATATTTACTGTACGTTTTGGTATTTTATTTGCAGTATATAATAAACATTTGGTGTAATTTTTGATATTTTATGTACAGTATATTAAATATAATTACTGTAGTTTTTGATAGTTTATTTACAGTATATATAACACATATTTGGTGTACTTTTTGATATTTTATGTACAGTATGTAATGTATATTTACTGTACTTTTTGATATTTTATTTACAGTATATAATATAGATTTGGTGTAATTTTTGATATTTTATGTACAGTATATTAAATATAATTACTGTAGTTTTTGATAGTTTATTTACAGTATATATAACACATATTTGGTGTACTTTTTGATATTTTATGTACAGTATGTAATGTATATTTAATGTACTTTTTGATATTTTATTTACAGTATATAATATAGATTTGGTGTAATTTTTGATATTTTATGTACAGTATATTAAATATAATTACTGTAATTTTTGATAGTTTATGTACAGTATATTACATATAATTACTGTAGTTTTTGATAGTTTATTTACAGTATATATAACACATATTTGGTGTACTTTTTGATATTTTATGTACAGTATGTAATGTATATTTACTGTACGTTTTGGTATTTTATTTACAGTACATAATAAACATTTGGTGTAATTTTTGATATTTTATGTACAGTATATTAAATATAATTACTGTAGTTTTTGATAGTTTATTTACAGTATATATAACACATATTTGGTGTACTTTTTGATATTTTATGTACAGTATGTAATGTATATTTACTGTACTTTTTGATATTTTATTTACAGTATATAATATAGATTTGGTGTAATTTTTGATATTTTATGTACAGTATATTAAATATAATTACTGTAATTTTTGATAGTTTATGTACAGTATATTACATATAATTACTGTAGTTTTTGATAGTTTATTTACAGTATATATAACACATATTTGGTGTACTTTTTGATATTTTATGTACAGTATGTAATGTATATTTACTGTACGTTTTGGTATTTTATTTACAGTATATAATAAACATTTGGTGTAATTTTTGATATTTTATGTACAGTATATTAAATATAATTACTGTAGTTTTTGATAGTTTATTTACAGTATATATAACACATATTTGGTGTACTTTTTGATATTTTATGTACAGTATGTAATGTATATTTACTGTACTTTTTGATATTTTATTTACAGTATATAATATAGATTTGGTGTAATTTTTGATATTTTATGTACAGTATATTAAATATACTTACTGTAATTTTTGATAGTTTATTTACAGTATATTACATATAATTACTGTAGTTTTTGATAGTTTATTTACAGTATATATAACACATATTTGGTGTACTTTTTGATATTTTATGTACAGTATGTAATGTATATTTACTGTACGTTTTGGTATTTTATTTACAGTATATAATAAACATTTGGTGTAATTTTTGATATTTTATGTACAGTATATTAAATATAATTACTGTAGTTTTTGATAGTTTATTTACAGTATATATAACACATATTTGGTGTACTTTTTGATATTTTATGTACAGTATGTAATGTATATTTACTGTACTTTTTGATATTTTATTTACAGTATATAATATAGATTTGGTGTAATTTTTGATATTTTATGTACAGTATATTAAATATAATTACTGTAATTTTTGATAGTTTATGTACAGTACATCACATATAATTGCTGTAGTTTTTGATAGTTTATTTACAGTATATATAACACATATTTGGTGTACTTTTTGATATTTTATGTACAGTATGTAATGTATATTTACTATACGTTTTGGTATTTTAATTTTTGATATTTTATGTACAGTATATTAAATATAATAACTGTAGTTTTTGATAGTTTATGTACAGTATATTACATATAATTACTGTAGTTTTTGATAGTTTATTTACAGTATATATAACACATATTTGGTGTACTTTTTGATATTTTATGTACAGTACGTAATGTATATTTACTGTACTTTTTGATATTTTATTTACAGTATATAATATAGGTTTGGTGTAATTTTTGATATTTTATGTACAGTATATTAAATATAATTACTGTAATTTTTGATAGTTTATTTACAATATATTACATATAATTACTGTAGTTTTTGATAGTTTATTTACAGTATGTATAGCACATATTTGGTGTACTTTTTGATATTTTATGTACAGTATGTAATGTATATTTACTGTACTTTTTGATATTTTATATACAGTATATTAAATATAATTACTGTAATTTTTGATATTTTATTTACAGTATATTACATATAATTACTGTAGTTTTTCATAGTTTATTTACAGTATATATAACACATATTTGGTGTACTTTTTGATATTTTATGTACAGTATGTAATGTATACTTACTGTACTTTTTGATATTTTATTTACAGTATATAATAATCATTTGGTGTGATTTTTGATATTTTATGTACAGTATATGAAATATAATTACTGTAGTTTTTGATAGTTTATGTACAGTATATTACATATAATTACTGTAGTTTTTGATAGTTTATTTACAGTATATATAACACATATTTGGTGTACTGTTTGATATTTTATGTACAGTATGTAATGTATATTTACTGTACTTTTTGATATTTTATGTACAGTATATTATATATAATTACTGTAATTTTTGATAGTTTATTTACAGTATATTACATAAAATTACTGTAGTTTTTGATAGTTTATTTACAGTATATATAACACATATTTGGTGTACTTTTTGATATTTTATGTACAGTATGTAATGTATATTTACTGTACTTTTTGATATTTTATTTACAGTATATAATATAGATTTGGTGAAATTTTTGATATTTTATGTACAGTATATTAAATATAATTACTGTAGTTTTTGATAGTTTATGTACAGTATATTACATATAATTACTGTAGTTTTTGATAGTTTATTTACAGTATATATAACACATATTTGGTGTACTTTTTGATATTTTATGTACAGTACGTAATGTATATTTACTGTACTTTTTGATATTTTATTTACAGTATATAATATAGATTTGGTGTAATTTTTGATATTTTATGTACAGTATATTAAATATAATTACTGTAATTTTTGATAGTTTATTTACAGTATATTACATATAATTACTGTAGTTTTTGATAGTTTATTTACAGTATATATAACACATATTTGGTGTACTTTTTGATATTTTATGTACAGTATGTAATGTATATTTACTGTACTTTTTGATATTTTATGTACAGTATATTAAATATAATTACTGTAATTTTTGATAGTTTATTTACAGTATATTACATATAATTACTGTAGTTTTTGATAGTTTATTTACAGTATATATGACACATATTTGGTGTACTTTTTGATATTTTATGTACAGTATGTAATGTATATTTACTGTACTTTTTGATATTTTATTTACAGTATATAATATAGATTTGGTGTAATTTTTGATATTTTATGTACAGTATATTAAATATAATTACTGTAGTTTTTGACAGTTTATTTACAGTATATATAACTCATATTTGCTGTACTTTTTGATATTTTATGTACAGTATGTAATGTATATTTACTGTACTATTTGATATTTTATTTACAGTATATAATAAACATTTGGTGTAATTTTTGATAGTTTATTTACAGTATATTAAGTATAATTACTGTAGTTTTTGATAGTTTATTTACAGTATATATGACACATATTTGGTGTACTTTTTGATATTTTATATACAGTATGTATTGTATATTTACTGTACTTTTTGATATTTTATGTACAGTATGTAATGTATATTTACTATACGTTTTGGTATTTTAATTTTTGATATTTTATGTACAGTATATTAAATATAATAACTGTAGTTTTTGATAGTTTATGTACAGTATATTACATATAATTACTGTAGTTTTTGATAGTTTATTTACAGTATATATAACACATATTTGGTGTACTTTTTGATATTTTATGTACAGTACGTAATGTATATTTACTGTACTTTTTGATATTTTATTTACAGTATATAATATAGGTTTGGTGTAATTTTTGATATTTTATGTACAGTGTATTAAATATAATTACTGTAATTTTTGATAGTTTATTTACAATATATTACATATAATTACTGTAGTTTTTGATAGTTTATTTACAGTATGTATAGCACATATTTGGTGTACTTTTTGATATTTTATGTACAGTATGTAATGTATATTTACTGTACTTTTTGATATTTTATATACAGTATATTAAATATAATTACTGTAATTTTTGATATTTTATTTACAGTATATTACATATAATTACTGTAGTTTTTCATAGTTTATTTACAGTATATATAACACATATTTGGTGTACTTTTTGATATTTTATGTACAGTATGTAATGTATACTTACTGTACTTTTTGATATTTTATTTACAGTATATAATAATCATTTGGTGTGATTTTTGATATTTTATGTACAGTATATGAAATATAATTACTGTAGTTTTTGATAGTTTATGTACAGTATATTACATATAATTACTGTAGTTTTTGATAGTTTATTTACAGTATATATAACACATATTTGGTGTACTGTTTGATATTTTATGTACAGTATGTAATGTATATTTACTGTACTTTTTGATATTTTATGTACAGTATATTATATATAATTACTGTAATTTTTGATAGTTTATTTACAGTATATTACATAAAATTACTGTAGTTTTTGATAGTTTATTTACAGTATATATAACACATATTTGGTGTACTTTTTGATATTTTATGTACAGTATGTAATGTATATTTACTGTACTTTTTGATATTTTATTTACAGTATATAATATAGATTTGGTGAAATTTTTGATATTTTATGTACAGTATATTAAATATAATTACTGTAGTTTTTGATAGTTTATGTACAGTATATTACATATAATTACTGTAGTTTTTGATAGTTTATTTACAGTATATATAACACATATTTGGTGTACTTTTTGATATTTTATGTACAGTACGTAATGTATATTTACTGTACTTTTTGATATTTTATTTACAGTATATAATATAGATTTGGTGTAATTTTTGATATTTTATGTACAGTATATTAAATATAATTACTGTAATTTTTGATAGTTTATTTACAGTATATTACATATAATTACTGTAGTTTTTGATAGTTTATTTACAGTATATATAACACATATTTGGTGTACTTTTTGATATTTTATGTACAGTATGTAATGTATATTTACTGTACTTTTTGATATTTTATGTACAGTATATTAAATATAATTACTGTAATTTTTGATAGTTTATTTACAGTATATTACATATAATTACTGTAGTTTTTGATAGTTTATTTACAGTATATATGACACATATTTGGTGTACTTTTTGATATTTTATGTACAGTATGTAATGTATATTTACTGTACTTTTTGATATTTTATTTACAGTATATAATATAGATTTGGTGTAATTTTTGATATTTTATGTACAGTATATTAAATATAATTACTGTAGTTTTTGACAGTTTATTTACAGTATATATAACTCATATTTGCTGTACTTTTTGATATTTTATGTACAGTATGTAATGTATATTTACTGTACTATTTGATATTTTATTTACAGTATATAATAAACATTTGGTGTAATTTTTGATAGTTTATTTACAGTATATTAAGTATAATTACTGTAGTTTTTGATAGTTTATTTACAGTATATATGACACATATTTGGTGTACTTTTTGATATTTTATATACAGTATGTATTGTATATTTACTGTACTTTTTGATATTTTATTTACAGTATATAATATAGATTTGGTGTAATTTTTGATATTTTATGTACAGTATATTAAATATAATAACTGTAGTTTTTGATAGTTTATGTACAGTATATTACATATAATTACTGTAGTTTTTGATAGTTTATTTACAGTATATATAACACATATTTGGTGTACTTTTTGATATTTTATGTACAGTACGTAATGTATATTTACTGTACTTTTTGATATTTTATTTACAGTATATAATATAGGTTTGGTGTAATTTTTGATATTTTATGTACAGTGTATTAAATATAATTACTGTAATTTTTGATAGTTTATTTACAATATATTACATATAATTACTGTAGTTTTTGATAGTTTATTTACAGTATGTATAGCACATATTTGGTGTACTTTTTGATATTTTATGTACAGTATGTAATGTATATTTACTGTACTTTTTGATATTTTATATACAGTATATTAAATATAATTACTGTAATTTTTGATATTTTATTTACAGTATATTACATATAATTACTGTAGTTTTTCATAGTTTATTTACAGTATATATAACACATATTTGGTGTACTTTTTGATATTTTATGTACAGTATGTAATGTATACTTACTGTACTTTTTGATATTTTATTTACAGTATATAATATAGATTTGGTGTAATTTTTGATATTTTATGTACAGTATATTAAATATAATTACTGTAATTTTTGATAGTTTATGTACAGTATATTACATATAATTACTGTAGTTTTTGATAGTTTATTTACAGTATGTATAGCACATATTTGGTGTACTTTTTGATATTTTATGTACAGTATGTAATGTATATTTACTGTACTTTTTGATATTTTATATACAGTATATTAAATATAATTACTGTAATTTTTGATATTTTATTTACAGTATATTACATATAATTACTGTAGTTTTTCATAGTTTATTTACAGTATATATAACACATATTTGGTGTACTTTTTGATATTTTATGTACAGTATGTAATGTATACTTACTGTACTTTTTGATATTTTATTTACAGTATATAATAATCATTTGGTGTGATTTTTGATATTTTATGTACAGTATATGAAATATAATTACTGTAATTTTTGATAGTTTATTTACAGTATATTACATATAATTACTGTAGTTTTTGATAGTTTATTTACAGTATATATAACACATATTTGGTGTACTTTTTGATATTTTATGTACAGTATGTAATGTATATTTACTGTACTTTTTGATATTTTATGTACAGTATATTATATATAATTACTGTAATTTTTGATAGTTTATTTACAGAATATTACATAAAATTACTGTAGTTTTTGATAGTATATTTACAGTATATATAACACATATTTGGTGTACTTTTTGATATTTTATGTACAGTATGTAATGTATATTTACTGTACTTTTTGATATTTTATTTACAGTATATAATATAGATTTGGTGTAATTTTTGGTATTTTATGTACAGTATATTAAATATAATTACTGTAGTTTTTGATAGTTTATTTACAGTATATATAACTCATATTTGGTGTACTTTTTGATATTTTATGTACAGTATGTAATGTATATTTACTGTACTTTTTGATATTTTATTTACAGTATATAATAAACATTTGGTGTATTTTTTGATATTTTACGTAAAGTATATTGCATATAATTACTGTAGTTTTTGATAGTTTATTTACAGTATATATAACACATATTTGGTGTACTTTTTGATATTTTATGTACAGTACGTAATGTATATTTACTGTACTTTTTGATATTTTATTTACAGTATATAATATAGATTTGGTGTAATTTTTGATATTTTATGTACAGTATATTAAATATAATTACTGTAATTTTTGATAGTTTATTTACAGTATATTACATATAATTACTGTAGTTTTTGATAGTTTATTTACAGTATATATAACACATATTTGGTGTACTTTTTGATATTTTATGTACAGTATGTAATGTATATTTACTGTACTTTTTGATATTTTATGTACAGTATATTAAATATAATTACTGTAATTTTTGATAGTTTATTTACAGTATATTACATATAATTACTGTAGTTTTTGATAGTTTATTTACAGTATATATGACACATATTTGGTGTACTTTTTGATATTTTATGTACAGTATGTAATGTATATTTACTGTACTTTTTGATATTTTATTTACAGTATATAATATAGATTTGGTGTAATTTTTGATATTTTATGTACAGTATATTAAATATAATTACTGTAGTTTTTGACAGTTTATTTACAGTATATATAACTCATATTTGCTGTACTTTTTGATATTTTATGTACAGTATGTAATGTATATTTACTGTACTATTTGATATTTTATTTACAGTATATAATAAACATTTGGTGTAATTTTTGATAGTTTATTTACAGTATATTAAGTATAATTACTGTAGTTTCTGATAGTTTATTTACAGTATATATGACACATATTTGGTGTACTTTTTGATATTTTATATACAGTATGTATTGTATATTTACTGTACTTTTTGATATTTTATTTACAGTATATAATATAGATTTGGTGTAATTTTTGATATTTTATGTACAGTATATTAAATATAATAACTGTAGTTTTTGATAGTTTATGTACAGTATATTACATATAATTACTGTAGTTTTTGATAGTTTATTTACAGTATATATAACACATATTTGGTGTACTTTTTGATATTTTATGTACAGTACGTAATGTATATTTACTGTACTTTTTGATATTTTATTTACAGTATATAATATAGGTTTGGTGTAATTTTTGATATTTTATGTACAGTATATTAAATATAATTACTGTAATTTTTGATAGTTTATTTACAATATATTACATATAATTACTGTAGTTTTTGATAGTTTATTTACAGTATGTATAGCACATATTTGGTGTACTTTTTGATATTTTATGTACAGTATGTAATGTATATTTACTGTACTTTTTGATATTTTATATACAGTATATTAAATATAATTACTGTAATTTTTGATATTTTATTTACAGTATATTACATATAATTACTGTAGTTTTTCATAGTTTATTTACAGTATATATAACACATATTTGGTGTACTTTTTGATATTTTATGTACAGTATGTAATGTATACTTACTGTACTTTTTGATATTTTATTTACAGTATATAATAATCATTTGGTGTGATTTTTGATATTTTATGTACAGTATATGAAATATAATTACTGTAATTTTTGATAGTTTATTTACAGTATATTACATATAATTACTGTAGTTTTTGGTAGTTTATTTACAGTATATATAACACATATTTGGTGTACTTTTTGATATTTTATGTACAGTATGTAATGTATATTTACTGTACTTTTTGATATTTTATGTACAGTATATTATATATAATTACTGTAATTTTTGATAGTTTATTTACAGAATATTACATAAAATTACTGTAGTTTTTGATAGTATATTTACAGTATATATAACACATATTTGGTGTACTTTTTGATATTTTATGTACAGTATGTAATGTATATTTACTGTACTTTTTGATATTTTATTTACAGTATATAATATAGATTTGGTGTAATTTTTGGTATTTTATGTACAGTATATTAAATATAATTACTGTAGTTTTTGATAGTTTATTTACAGTATATATAACTCATATTTGGTGTACTTTTTGATATTTTATGTACAGTATGTAATGTATATTTACTGTACTTTTTGATATTTTATTTACAGTATATAATAAACATTTGGTGTATTTTTTGATATTTTACGTAAAGTATATTGCATATAATTACTGTAGTTTTTGATAGTTTATTTACAGTATATATAACACATATTTGGTGTACTTTTTGATATTTTATGTGCAGTATGTAATGTATATTTACTGTACTTTTTGATATTTTATTTACAGTATATAATATAGATTTGGTGTAATTTTTGATATTTTATGTACAGTATATTAAATATAATTACTGTAATTTTTGATAGTTTATGTACAGTATATTACATATAATTACTGTAGTTTTTGATAGTTTATTTACAGTATATATAACACATATTTGGTGTACTTTTTGATATTTTATGTACAGTATGTAATGTATATTTACTGTACTTTTTGATATTTTATGTACAGTATATTATATATAATTACTGTAATTTTTGATAGTTTATTTACAGAATATTACATAAAATTACTGTAGTTTTTGATAGTTTATTTACAGTATATATGACACATATTTGGTGTACTTTTTGATATTTTATGTACAGTATGTAATGTATATTTACTGTACTTTTTGATATTTTATTTACAGTATATAATAAACATTTGGTGTATTTTTTGATATTTTACGTAAAGTTTATTGCATATAATTACTGTAGTTTTGATAGTTTATTTACAGTATATATAACACATATTTGGTGTACTATTTGATATTTTATGTGCAGTATGTAATGTATATTTACTGTACTTTTTGATATTTTATTTACAGTATATAATATAGATTTGGTGTAATTTTTGATATTTTATGTACAGTATATTAAATATAATTACTGTAGTTTTTGATAGTTTATGTACAGTATATTACATATAATTACTGTAGTTTTTGATAGTTTATTTACAGTATATATAGCACATATTTTGTGTACTTTTTGATATTTTATGTACAGTATGTAATGTATATTTACTGAATTTTTGTTATTTTATTTACAGTATATAATATAGGTTTGGTGTAATTTTTGATATTTTATGTACAGTATATTAAATATAATTACTGTAATTTTTGATAGTTTATTTACAGTATATTACATATAATTACTGTAGTTTTTGATAGTTTATGTACAGTATATTAAATATAATTACTGTAGTTTTTGATAGTTTATTTACAGTATATTACATATAATTACTGTAGTTTTTGATAGTTTATTTACAGTATATATAGCACATATTTGGTGTACTTTTTGATATTTTTTGTACAGTATGTAATGTATATTTACTGAATTTTTGTTATTTTATTTACAGTATATAATATAGGTTTGGTGTAATTTTTGATATTTTATGTACAGTATATTAAATATAATGACTGTAATTTTTGATAGTTTATTTACTGTATATTACATAAAATTACTGTAGTTTTTGATAGTTTATTTACAGTATATATAACACATATTTGGTGTACTTTTTGATATTTTATGTACAGTATGTAATGTATATTTACTGTACTATTTGATATTTTATTTACAGTATATAATAACCATTTGGTGTCATTTTTGATAGTTTATTTACAGTATATTAAGTATAATTACTGTAGTTTTTGATAGTTTATTTACAGTATATATGACACATATTTGGTGTACTTTTTGATATTTTATGTACAGTATGTATTGTATATTTACTGTACTTTTTGATATTTTATTTACAGTATATAATATAGATATGGTGTAATTTTTGATATTTTATGTACAGTATATTAAATATAATTACTGTAGTTTTTGATAGTTTATTTACAGTATATTACATATAATTACTGTAGTTTTTGATAGTTTATTTACAGTATATATAGCACATATTTGGTGTACTTTTTGATATTTTATGTACAGTACGTAATATATATTTACTGAATTTTTGTTATTTTATTTACAGTATATAATATAGGTTTGGTGAAATTTTTGATATTTTATGTACAGTATATTAAATATAATTACTGTAATTTTTGATAGTTTATTTACAGTATATTACATATAATTACTGTAGTTTTTGATAGTTTATTTACAGTATATATAGCACATATTTGGTGTACTTTTTGATATATTATGTACAGTATGTAATGTATATTTACTGTACTTTTTGATATTTTATTTACAGTATATAATAAACATTTGGTGTATTTTTTGATATTTTACGTAAAGTATATTGCATATAATTACTGTAGTTTTTGATAGTTTATTTACAGTATATATACCACATATTTGGTGTACTTTTTGATATTTTATGTGCAGTATGTAATGTATATTTACTGTACATTTTGATATTTTATTTACAGTATATAATATAGATTTGGTGTAATTTTTGATATTTTATGTACAGTATATTAAATATAATTACTGTAGTTTTTGATAGTTTATTTACAGTATATTACATATAATTACTGTAGTTTTTGATAGTTTATTTACAGTATATATAGCACATATTTGGTGTACTTTTTGATATTTTATGTACAGTATGTAATGTATATTTACTGAATTTTTGTTATTTTATTTACAGTATATAATATAGATTTGGTGTAATTTTTGATATTTTATGTACAGTATATTAAATATAATTACTGTAATTTTTGATAGTTTATTTACAGTATATTACATATAATTACTGTAGTTTTTGATAGTTTATTTACAGTATATATAACACATATTTGGTGTACTTTTTGATATTTTATGTACAGTATGTAATGTATATTTACTGTACTATTTGATATTTTATTTACAGTATATAATAAACAATTGGTGTAATTTTTGATAGTTTATTTACAGTATATTAAGTATAATTACTGTAGTTTTTGATAGTTTATTTACAGTATATATGACACATATTTGGTGTACTTTTTGATATTTTATGTACAGTATGTATTGTATATTTACTGTACTTTTTGATATTTTATTTACAGTATATAATATAGATTTGGTGTAATTTTTGATATTTTATGTACAGTATATTAAATATAATTACTGTAGTTTTTGATAGTTTATGTACAGTATATTACATATAATTACTGTAGTTTTTGATAGTTTATTTACAGTATATATAACACATATTTGATGTACTTTTTGATATTTTATGTACAGTACGTAATGTATATTTACTGTACTTTTTCATATTTTATTTACAGTATATAATATAGGTATGGTGTAATTTTTGATATTTTATGTACAGTATATTAAATATAATTACTGTAATTTTTGATAGTTTATTTACAGTATATTGCATATAATTACTGTAGTTTTTGATAGTTTATTTACAGTATATATAACACATATTTGGTGTACTTTTTGATATTTTATGTACAGTATGTAATGTATATTTACTGTACTTTTTGATATTTTATAGACAGTATATTAAATATAATTAATGTACTTTTTGATATTTTATTTACAGTATATTACATATAATTACTGTAGTTTTTTATAGTTTATTTAAAGTATATATAACACATATTTGGTGTACTTTTTGATATTTTATGTACAGTATGTAATGTATATTTACTGTACTTTTTGATATTTTATTTACAGTATATAATAATCATTTGGTGTGATTTTTGATATTTTATGTACAGTATATGAAATATAATTACTGTAGTTTTTGATAGTTTATGTACAGTATATTACATATAATTACTATAGTTTTTGATAGTTTATTTACAGTATATATAACACATATTTGGTGTACTTTTTGATATTTTATGTACAGTATGTAATGTATATTTACTGTACTTTTTGATATTTTATGTACAGTATATTATATATAATTACTGTAATTTTTGATAGTTTATTTACAGTATATTACATAAAATTACTGTACCTTTTGATAGTTTATTTACAGTATATATAACACATATTTGGTGTACTTTTTGATATTTTATGTGCAGTATGTAATGTATACTTACTGTATTTTTGATATTTTATTTATAGTATATAATATAGATTTGGTGTAATTTTTGGTATTTTACGGACAGTATATTGCATATAATTACTGTAGTTTTTGATAGTTTATGTACAGTATGTATAACACATATTTGGTGTACTTTTTGATATTTTATGTACAGTATGTAATGTATATTTACTGTACTTTTTGATATTTTATTTACAGTATATAATATAGATTTGGTGTAATTTTTGGTATTTTATGTACAGTATATTAAATATAATTACTGTAGTTTTTGATAGTTTATTTACAGTATATATAACTCATATTTGGTGTACTTTTTGATATTTTATGTACAGTACGTAATGTATATTTACTGTACTTTTTGATATTTTATTTACAGTATATAATATAGATTTGGTGTAATTTTTGATATTTTATGTACAGTATATTAAATATAATTACTGTAATTTTTGATAGTTTATTTACAGTATATTACATATAATTACTGTAGTTTTTGATAATTTATTTACAGTATATATAACACATATTTGGTGTACTTTTTGATATTTTATGTACAGTATGTAATGTATATTTACTGTACTTTTTGATATTTTATGTACAGTATATTAAATATAATTACTGTAATTTTTGATAGTTTATTTACAGTATATTACATATAATTACTGTAGTTTTTGATAGTTTATTTACAGTATATATGACACATATTTGGTGTACTTTTTGATATTTTATGTACAGTATGTAATGTATATTTACTGTACTTTTTGATATTTTATTTACAGTATATAATATAGATTTGGTGTAATTTTTGATATTTTATGTACAGTATATTAAATATAATTACTGTAGTTTTTGACAGTTTAATTACAGAATATATAACTCATATTTGCTGTACTTTTTGATATTTTATGTACAGTATGTAATGTATATTTACTGTACTATTTGATATTTTATTTACAGTATATAATAAACATTTGGTGTAATTTTTGATAGTTTATTTACAGTATATTAAGTATAATTACTGTAGTTTTTGATAGTTTATTTACAGTATATATAACACATATTTGGTGTACTTTTTGATATTTTATGTACAGTATGTAATGTATATTTACTGTACTTTTTGATATTTTATTTACAGTATATAATAATCATTTGGTGTGATTTTTGATATTTTATGTACAGTATATGAAATATAATTACTGTAGTTTTTGATAGTTTATGTACAGTATATTACATATAATTACTGTAGTTTTTGATAGTTTATTTACAGTATATATAACACATATTTGGTGTACTTTTTGATATTTTATGTACAGTATGTAATGTATATTTACTGTACTTTTTGATATTTTATGTACAGTATATTAAATATAATTACTGTAATTTTTGATAGTTTATGTACAGTATATTACATATAATTACTGTAGTTTTTGATAGTTTATTTACAGTATATATAACACATATTTGGTGTACTTTTTGATATTTTATGTACAGTATGTAATGTATATTTACTGTACTTTTTGATATTTTATGTACAGTATATTATATATAATTACTGTAATTTTTGATAGTTTATTTACAGAATATTACATAAAATTACTGTAGTTTTTGATAGTTTATTTACAGTATATATGACACATATTTGGTGTACTTTTTGATATTTTATGTACAGTATGTAATGTATATTTACTGTACTTTTTGATATTTTATTTACAGTATATAATAAACATTTGGTGTATTTTTTGATATTTTACGTAAAGTTTATTGCATATAATTACTGTAGCTTTGATAGTTTATTTACAGTATATATAACACATATTTGGTGTACTTTTTGATATTTTATGTACAGTATGTAATGTATATTTACTGTACTTTTTGATATTTTATGTACAGTATATTAAATATAATTACTGTAATTTTTGATTGTTTATTTACAGTATATTACATATAATTACTGTAGTTTTTGAAAGTTTATTTACAGTATATATAACACATATTTGGTGTACTTTTTGATATTTTATGTACAGTATGTAATGTATATTTACTATACTTTTTGATATTTTATTTACAGTATATAATATAGATTTGGTGTAATTTTTGATATTTTATGTACAGTATATTACATATAATTACTGTAATTTTTGATAGTTTATTTACAGTATATTACATATACTTACTGTAGTTTTTGATACTTTATTTACAGTATATATAACACATATTTGGTGTACTTTTTGATATTTTATGTACAGTATGTAATGTATATTTACTGTACTTTTTGATATTTTATTTACAGTATATAATATAGATTTGGTGTAATTTTTGATATTTTATGTACAGTATATTAAATATAATTACTGTAGTTTTTGATAGTTTATGTACAGTATATTACATATAATTACTGTAGTTTTTGATACTTTATTTACAGTATATATAACACATATTTGGTGTGCTTTTTGATATTTTATGTACAGTATGTAATGTATATTTACTGTACTTTTTGATATTTTATATACAGTATATTAAATATAATTACTGTAATTTTTGATATTTTATTTACAGTATATTACATATAATTACTGTAGTTTTTTATAGTTTATTTACAGTATATATAACACATATTTGGTGTACTTTTTGATATTTTATGTACAGTATGTAATGTATATTTACTGTACTTTTTGATATTTTATTTACAGTATATAATAATCATTTGGTGTGATTTTTGATATTTTATGTACAGTTTATGAAATATAATTACTGTAGTTTTTGATAGTTTATGTACAGTATATTACATATAATTACTGTAGTTTTTGATAGTTTATTTACAGTATATATAACACATATTTGGTGTACTGTTTGATATTTTATGTACAGTATGTAATGTATATTTACTGTACTTTTTGATATTTTATGTACAGTATATAATATAGATTTGGTGTAATTTTTGATATTTTATGTACAGTATATTAAATATAATTACTGTAATTTTTGATAGTTTATTTCCAGTATATTACATATAATTACTTTAGTTTTTGATAGTTTATTTACAGTATATATAACACATATTTGGTGTACTTTTTGATATTTTATGTACAGTATGTAATGTATATTTACTGTACTTTTTGATATTTTATGTACAGTATATTAAATATAATTACTGTAATTTTTGATAGTTTATTTACAGTATATTACATATAATTACTGTAGTTTTTGATAGTTTATTTACAGTATATATGACACATATTTGGTGTACTTTTTGATATTTTATGTACAGTATGTAATGTATATTTACTGTACTTTTTGATATTTTATTTACAGTATATAATATAGATTTGGTGTAATTTTTGATATTTTATGTACAGTATATTAAATATAATTACTGTAGTTTTTGACAGTTTATTTACAGTATATATAACTCATATTTGCTGTACTTTTTGATATTTTATGTACAGTATGTAATGTATATTTACTGTACTATTTGATATTTTATTTACAGTATATAATAAACATTTGGTGTAATTTTTGATAGTTTATTTACAGTATATTAAGTATAATTACTGTAGTTTTTGATAGTTTATTTACAGTATATATGACACATATTTGGTGTACTTTTTGATATTTTATATACAGTATGTATTGTATATTTACTGTACTTTTTGATATTTTATTTACAGTATATAATATAGATTTGGTGTAATTTTTGATATTTTATGTACAGTATATTAAATATAATAACTGTAGTTTTTGATAGTTTATGTACAGTATATTACATATAATTACTGTAGTTTTTGATAGTTTATTTACAGTATATATAACACATATTTGGTGTACTTTTTGATATTTTATGTACAGTACGTAATGTATATTTACTGTACTTTTTGATATTTTATTTACAGTATATAATATAGATTTGGTGAAATTTTTGATATTTTATGTACAGTATATTAAATATAATTACTGTAGTTTTTGATAGTTTATGTACAGTATATTACATATAATTACTGTAGTTTTTGATAGTTTATTTACAGTATATATAACACATATTTGGTGTACTTTTTGATATTTTATGTACAGTACGTAATGTATATTTACTGTACTTTTTGATATTTTATTTACAGTATATAATATAGATTTGGTGTAATTTTTGATATTTTATGTACAGTATATTAAATATAATTACTGTAATTTTTGATAGTTTATTTACAGTATATTACATATAATTACTGTAGTTTTTGATAGTTTATTTACAGTATATATAACACATATTTGGTGTACTTTTTGATATTTTATGTACAGTATGTAATGTATATTTACTGTACTTTTTGATATTTTATGTACAGTATATTAAATATAATTACTGTAATTTTTGATAGTTTATTTACAGTATATTACATATAATTACTGTAGTTTTTGATAGTTTATTTACAGCATATATGACACATATTTGGTGTACTTTTTGATATTTTATGTACAGTATGTAATGTATATTTACTGTACTTTTTGATATTTTATTTACAGTATATAATATAGATTTGGTGTAATTTTTGATATTTTATGTACAGTATATTAAATATAATTACTGTAGTTTTTGACAGTTTATTTACAGTATATATAACTCATATTTGCTGTACTTTTTGATATTTTATGTACAGTATGTAATGTATATTTACTGTACTATTTGATATTTTATTTACAGTATATAATAAACATTTGGTGTAATTTTTATAGTTTATTTACAGTATATTAAGTATAATTACTGTAGTTTTTGATAGTTTATTTACAGTATATATGACACATATTTGGTGTACTTTTTGATATTTTATATACAGTATGTATTGTATATTTACTGTACTTTTTGATATTTTATTTACAGTATATAATATAGATTTGGTGTAATTTTTGATATTTTATGTACAGTATATTAAATATAATAACTGTAGTTTTTGATAGTTTATGTACACTATATTACATATAATTACTGTAGTTTTTGATAGTTTATTTACAGTATATATAACACATATTTGGTGTACTTTTTGATATTTTATGTACAGTACGTAATGTATATTTACTGTACTTTTTGATATTTTATTTACAGTATATAATATAGGTTTGGTGTAATTTTTGATATTTTATGTACAGTGTATTAAATATAATTACTGTAATTTTTGATAGTTTATTGACAATATATTACATATAATTACTGTAGTTTTTGATAGTTTATTTACAGTATGTATAGCACATATTTGGTGTACTTTTTGATATTTTATGTACAGTATGTAATGTATATTTACTGTACTTTTTGATATTTTATATACAGTATATTAAATATAATTACTGTAATTTTTGATATTTTATTTACAGTATATTACATATAATTACTGTAGTTTTTCATAGTTTATTTACAGTATATATAACACATATTTGGTGTACTTTTTGATATTTTATGTACAGTATGTAATGTATACTTACTGTACTTTTTGATATTTTATTTACAGTATATAATATAGATTTGGTGTAATTTTTGATATTTTATGTACAGTATATTAAATATAATTACTGTAATTTTTGATAGTTTATGTACAGTATATTACATATAATTACTGTAGTTTTTGATAGTTTATTTACAGTATGTATAGCACATATTTGGTGTACTTTTTGATATTTTATGTACAGTATGTAATGTATATTTACTGTACTTTTTGATATTTTATATACAGTATATTAAATATAATTACTGTAATTTTTGATATTTTATTTACAGTATATTACATATAATTACTGTAGTTTTTCATAGTTTATTTACAGTATATATAACACATATTTGGTGTACTTTTTGATATTTTATGTACAGTATGTAATGTATACTTACTGTACTTTTTGATATTTTATTTACAGTATATAATAATCATTTGGTGTGATTTTTGATATTTTATGTACAGTATATGAAATATAATTACTGTAATTTTTGATAGTTTATTTACAGTATATTACATATAATTACTGTAGTTTTTGATAGTTTATTTACAGTATATATAACACATATTTGGTGTACTTTTTGATATTTTATGTACAGTATGTAATGTATATTTACTGTACTTTTTGATATTTTATGTACAGTATATTATATATAATTACTGTAATTTTTGATAGTTTATTTACAGAATATTACATAAAATTACTGTAGTTTTTGATAGTATATTTACAGTATATATAACACATATTTGGTGTACTTTTTGATATTTTATGTACAGTATGTAATGTATATTTACTGTACTTTTTGATATTTTATTTACAGTATATAATATAGATTTGGTGTAATTTTTGGTATTTTATGTACAGTATATTAAATATAATTACTGTAGTTTTTGATAGTTTATTTACAGTATATATAACTCATATTTGGTGTACTTTTTGATATTTTATGTACAGTATGTAATGTATATTTACTGTACTTTTTGATATTTTATTTACAGTATATAATAAACATTTGGTGTATTTTTTGATATTTTACGTAAAGTATATTGCATATAATTACTGTAGTTTTTGATAGTTTATTTACAGTATATATAACACATATTTGGTGTACTTTTTGATATTTTATGTACAGTACGTAATGTATATTTACTGTACTTTTTGATATTTTATTTACAGTATATAATATAGATTTGGTGTAATTTTTGATATTTTATGTACAGTATATTAAATATAATTACTGTAATTTTTGATAGTTTATTTACAGTATATTACATATAATTACTGTAGTTTTTGATAGTTTATTTACAGTATATATAACACATATTTGGTGTACTTTTTGATATTTTATGTACAGTATGTAATGTATATTTACTGTACTTTTTGATATTTTATGTACAGTATATTAAATATAATTACTGTAATTTTTGATAGTTTATTTACAGTATATTACATATAATTACTGTAGTTTTTGATAGTTTATTTACAGTATATATGACACATATTTGGTGTACTTTTTGATATTTTATGTACAGTATGTAATGTATATTTACTGTACTTTTTGATATTTTATTTACAGTATATAATATAGATTTGGTGTAATTTTTGATATTTTATGTACAGTATATTAAATATAATTACTGTAGTTTTTGACAGTTTATTTACAGTATATATAACTCATATTTGCTGTACTTTTTGATATTTTATGTACAGTATGTAATGTATATTTACTGTACTATTTGATATTTTATTTACAGTATATAATAAACATTTGGTGTAATTTTTGATAGTTTATTTACAGTATATTAAGTATAATTACTGTAGTTTCTGGTAGTTTATTTACAGTATATATGACACATATTTGGTGTACTTTTTGATATTTTATATACAGTATGTATTGTATATTTACTGTACTTTTTGATATTTTATTTACAGTATATAATATAGATTTGGTGTAATTTTTGATATTTTATGTACAGTATATTAAATATAATAACTGTAGTTTTTGATAGTTTATGTACAGTATATTACATATAATTACTGTAGTTTTTGATAGTTTATTTACAGTATATATAACACATATTTGATGTACTTTTTGATATTTTATGTACAGTACGTAATGTATATTTACTGTACTTTTTCATATTTTATTTACAGTATATAATATAGGTATGGTGTAATTTTTGATATTTTATGTACAGTATATTAAATATAATTACTGTAATTTTTGATAGTTTATTTACAGTATATTGCATATAATTACTGTAGTTTTTGATAGTTTATTTACAGTATATATAACACATATTTGGTGTACTTTTTGATATTTTATGTACAGTATGTAATGTATATTTACTGTACTTTTTGATATTTTATATACAGTATATTAAATATAATTAATGTACTTTTTGATATTTTATTTACAGTATATTACATATAATTACTGTAGTTTTTTATAGTTTATTTAAAGTATATATAACACATATTTGGTGTACTTTTTGATATTTTATGTACAGTATGTAATGTATATTTACTGTACTTTTTGATATTTTATTTACAGTATATAATAATCATTTGGTGTGATTTTTGATATTTTATGTACAGTATATGAAATATAATTACTGTAGTTTTTGATAGTTTATGTACAGTATATTACATATAATTACTATAGTTTTTGATAGTTTATTTACAGTATATATAACACATATTTGGTGTACTTTTTGATATTTTATGTACAGTATGTAATGTATATTTACTGTACTTTTTGATATTTTATGTACAGTATATTATATATAATTACTGTAATTTTTGATAGTTTATTTACAGTATATTACATAAAATTACTGTACCTTTTGATAGTTTATTTACAGTATATATAACACATATTTGGTGTACTTTTTGATATTTTATGTGCAGTATGTAATGTATATTTACTGTATTTTTGATATTTTATTTATAGTATATAATATAGATTTGGTGTAATTTTTGGTATTTTACGGACAGTATATTGCATATAATTACTGTAGTTTTTGATAGTTTATGTACAGTATGTATAACACATATTTGGTGTACTTTTTGATATTTTATGTACAGTATGTAATGTATATTTACTGTACTTTTTGATATTTTATTTACAGTATATAATATAGATTTGGTGTAATTTTTGGTATTTTATGTACAGTATATTAAATATAATTACTGTAGTTTTTGATAGTTTATTTACAGTATATATAACTCATATTTGGTGTACTTTTTGATATTTTATGTACAGTACGTAATGTATATTTACTGTACTTTTTGATATTTTATTTACAGTATATAATATAGATTTGGTGTAATTTTTGATATTTTATGTACAGTATATTAAATATAATTACTGTAATTTTTGATAGTTTATTTACAGTATATTACATATAATTACTGTAGTTTTTGATAATTTATTTACAGTATATATAACACATATTTGGTGTACTTTTTGATATTTTATGTACAGTATGTAATGTATATTTACTGTACTTTTTGATATTTTATGTACAGTATATTAAATATAATTACTGTAATTTTTGATAGTTTATTTACAGTATATTACATATAATTACTGTAGTTTTTGATAGTTTATTTACAGTATATATGACACATATTTGGTGTACTTTTTGATATTTTATGTACAGTATGTAATGTATATTTACTGTACTTTTTGATATTTTATTTACAGTATATAATATAGATTTGGTGTAATTTTTGATATTTTATGTACAGTATATTAAATATAATTACTGTAGTTTTTGACAGTTTAATTACAGAATATATAACTCATATTTGCTGTACTTTTTGATATTTTATGTACAGTATGTAATGTATATTTACTGTACTATTTGATATTTTATTTACAGTATATAATAAACATTTGGTGTAATTTTTGATAGTTTATTTACAGTATATTAAGTATAATTACTGTAGTTTTTGATAGTTTATTTACAGTATATATAACACATATTTGGTGTACTTTTTGATATTTTATGTACAGTATGTAATGTATATTTACTGTACTTTTTGATATTTTATTTACAGTATATAATAATCATTTGGTGTGATTTTTGATATTTTATGTACAGTATATGAAATATAATTACTGTAGTTTTTGATAGTTTATGTACAGTATATTACATATAATTACTGTAGTTTTTGATAGTTTATTTACAGTATATATAACACATATTTGGTGTACTTTTTGATATTTTATGTACAGTATGTAATGTATATTTACTGTACTTTTTGATATTTTATGTACAGTATATTAAATATAATTACTGTAATTTTTGATAGTTTATTTACAGTATATTACATATAATTACTGTAGTTTTTGATAGTTTATTTACAGTATATATAACACATATTTGGTGTACTTTTTGATATTTTATGTACAGTATGTAATGTATATTTACTGTACTTTTTGATATTTTATGTACAGTATATTAAATGTAATTACTGTAATTTTTGATAGTTTATTTACAGTATATTACATATAATTACTGTAGTTTTTGATAGTTTATTTACAGTATATATAACACATATTTGGTGTACTTTTTGATATTTTATGTACAGTATGTAATGTATATTTACTGTACTTTTTGATATTTTATGTACAGTATATTAAATATAATTACTGTAATTTTTGATTGTTTATTTACAGTATATTACATATAATTACTGTAGTTTTTGAAAGTTTATTTACAGTATATATAACACATATTTGGTGTACTTTTTGATATTTTATGTACAGTATGTAATGTATATTTACTATACTTTTTGATATTTTATTTACAGTATATAATATAGATTTGGTGTAATTTTTGATATTTTATGTACAGTATATTACATATAATTACTGTAATTTTTGATAGTTTATTTACAGTATATTACATATACTTACTGTAGTTTTTGATACTTTATTTACAGTATATATAACACATATTTGGTGTACTTTTTGATATTTTATGTACAGTATGTAATGTATATTTACTGTACTTTTTGATATTTTATGTACAGTATATAATATAGATTTGGTGTAATTTTTGATATTTTATGTACAGTATATTAAATATAATTACTGTAGTTTTTGATAGTTTATGTACAGTATATTACATATAATTACTGTAGTTTTTGATACTTTATTTACAGTATATATAACACATATTTGGTGTGGTTTTTGATATTTTATGTACAGTATGTAATGTATATTTACTGTACTTTTTGATATTTTATATACAGTATATTAAATATAATTACTGTAATTTTTGATATTTTATTTACAGTATATTACATATAATTACTGTAGTTTTTTATAGTTTATTTACAGTATATATAACACATATTTGGTGTACTTTTTGATATTTTATGTACAGTATGTAATGTATATTTACTGTACTTTTTGATATTTTATTTACAGTATATAATAATCATTTGGTGTGATTTTTGATATTTTATGTACAGTATATGAAATATAATTACTGTAGTTTTTGATAGTTTATGTACAGTATATTACATATAATTACTGTAGTTTTTGATAGTTTATTTACAGTATATATAACACATATTTGGTGTACTGTTTGATATTTTATGTACAGTATGTAATGTATATTTACTGTACTTTTTGATATTTTATGTACAGTATATAATATAGATTTGGTGTAATTTTTGATATTTTATGTACAGTATATTAAATATAATTACTGTAATTTTTGATAGTTTATTTCCAGTATATTACATATAATTACTTTAGTTTTTGATAGTTTATTTACAGTATATATAACACATATTTGGTGTACTTTTTATATTTTATGTACAGTATGTAATGTATATTTACTGTACTTTTTGATATTTTATGTACAGTATATTAAATATAATTACTGTAATTTTTGATAGTTTATTTACAGTATATTACATATAATTACTGTAGTTTTTGATAGTTTATTTACAGTATATATGACACATATTTGGTGTACTTTTTGATATTTTATGTACAGTACGTAATGTATATTTACTGTACTTTTTGATATTTTATTTACAGTATATAATATAGATTTGGTGTAATTTTTGATATTTTATGTACAGTATATTAAATATAATTACTGTAGTTTTTGACAGTTTATTTACAGTATATATAACTCATATTTGCTGTACTTTTTGATATTTTATGTACAGTATGTAATGTATATTTACTGTACTATTTGATATTTTATTTACAGTATATAATAAACATTTGGTGTAATTTTTGATAGTTTATTTACAGTATATTAAGTATAATTACTGTAGTTTTTGATAGTTTATTTACAGTATATATGACACATATTTGGTGTACTTTTTGATATTTTATATACAGTATGTATTGTATATTTACTGTACTTTTTGATATTTTATTTACAGTATATAATATAGATTTGGTGTAATTTTTGATATTTTATGTACAGTATATTAAATATAATAACTGTAGTTTTTGATAGTTTATGTACAGTATATTACATATAATTACTGTAGTTTTTGATAGTTTATTTACAGTATATATAACACATATTTGGTGTACTTTTTGATATTTTATGTACAGTACGTAATGTATATTTACTGTACTTTTTGATATTTTATTTACAGTATATAATATAGGTTTGGTGTAATTTTTGATATTTTATGTACAGTGTATTAAATATAATTACTGTAATTTTTGATAGTTTATTTACAATATATTACATATAATTACTGTAGTTTTTGATAGTTTATTTACAGTATGTATAGCACATATTTGGTGTACTTTTTGATATTTTATGTACAGTATGTAATGTATATTTACTGTACTTTTTGATATTTTATGTACAGTATATTAAATATAATTACTGTAATTTTTGATATTTTATTTACAGTATATTACATATAATTACTGTAGTTTTTCATAGTTTATTTACAGTATATATAACACATATTTGGTGTACTTTTTGATATTTTATGTACAGTATGTAATGTATACTTACTGTACTTTTTGATATTTTATTTACAGTATATAATAATCATTTGGTGTGCTTTTTGATATTTTATGTACAGTATATTAAATATAATTACTGTAATTTTTGATAGTTTATGTACAGTATATTACATATAATTACTGTAGTTTTTGATAGTTTATTTACAGTATATATAACACATATTTGGTGTACTGTTTGATATTTTATGTACAGTATGTAATGTATATTTACTGTACTTTTTGATATTTTATGTACAGTATATTATATATAATTACTGTAATTTTTGATATTTTATTTACAGTATATTACATATAATTACTGTAGTTTTTCATAGTTTATTTACAGTATATATAACACATATTTGGTGTACTTTTTGATATTTTATGTACAGTATGTAATGTATACTTACTGTACTTTTTGATATTTTATTTACAGTATATAATAATCATTTGGTGTGATTTTTGATATTTTATGTACAGTATATGAAATATAATTACTGTAATTTTTGATAGTTTATTTACAGTATATTACATATAATTACTGTAGTTTTTGATAGTTTATTTACAGTATATATAACACATATTTGGTGTACTTTTTGATATTTTATGTACAGTATGTAATGTATATTTACTGTACTTTTTGATATTTTATGTACAGTATATTATATATAATTACTGTAATTTTTGATAGTTTATTTACAGAATATTACATAAAATTACTGTAGTTTTTGATAGTATATTTACAGTATATATAACACATATTTGGTGTACTTTTTGATATTTTATGTACAGTATGTAATGTATATTTACTGTACTTTTTGATATTTTATTTACAGTATATAATATAGATTTGGTGTAATTTTTGGTATTTTATGTACAGTATATTAAATATAATTACTGTAGTTTTTGATAGTTTATTTACAGTATATATAACTCATATTTGGTGTACTTTTTGATATTTTATGTACAGTATGTAATGTATATTTACTGTACTTTTTGATATTTTATTTACAGTATATAATAAACATTTGGTGTATTTTTTGATATTTTACGTAAAGTATATTGCATATAATTACTGTAGTTTTTGATAGTTTATTTACAGTATATATAACACATATTTGGTGTACTTTTTGATATTTTATGTACAGTACGTAATGTATATTTACTGTACTTTTTGATATTTTATTTACAGTATATAATATAGATTTGGTGTAATTTTTGATATTTTATGTACAGTATATTAAATATAATTACTGTAATTTTTGATAGTTTATTTACAGTATATTACATATAATTACTGTAGTTTTTGATAGTTTATTTACAGTATATATAACACATATTTGGTGTACTTTTTGATATTTTATGTACAGTATGTAATGTATATTTACTGTACTTTTTGATATTTTATGTACAGTATATTAAATATAATTACTGTAATTTTTGATAGTTTATTTACAGTATATTACATATAATTACTGTAGTTTTTGATAGTTTATTTACAGTATATATGACACATATTTGGTGTACTTTTTGATATTTTATGTACAGTATGTAATGTATATTTACTGTACTTTTTGATATTTTATTTACAGTATATAATATAGATTTGGTGTAATTTTTGATATTTTATGTACAGTATGTTAAATATAATTACTGTAGTTTTTGACAGTTTATTTACAGTATATATAACTCATATTTGCTGTACTTTTTGATATTTTATGTACAGTATGTAATGTATATTTACTGTACTATTTGATATTTTATTTACAGTATATAATAAACATTTGGTGTAATTTTTGATAGTTTATTTACAGTATATTAAGTATAATTACTGTAGTTTCTGATAGTTTATTTACAGTATATATGACACATATTTGGTGTACTTTTTGATATTTTATATACAGTATGTATTGTATATTTACTGTACTTTTTGATATTTTATTTACAGTATATAATATAGATTTGGTGTAATTTTTGATATTTTATGTACAGTATATTAAATATAATAACTGTAGTTTTTGATAGTTTATGTACAGTATATTACATATAATTACTGTAGTTTTTGATAGTTTATTTACAGTATATATAACACATATTTGATGTACTTTTTGATATTTTATGTACAGTACGTAATGTATATTTACTGTACTTTTTCATATTTTATTTACAGTATATAATATAGGTATGGTGTAATTTTTGATATTTTATGTACAGTATATTAAATATAATTACTGTAATTTTTGATAGTTTATTTACAGTATATTGCATATAATTACTGTAGTTTTTGATAGTTTATTTACAGTATATATAACACATATTTGGTGTACTTTTTGATATTTTATGTACAGTATGTAATGTATATTTACTGTACTTTTTGATATTTTATATACAGTATATTAAATATAATTAATGTACTTTTTGATATTTTATTTACAGTATATTACATATAATTACTGTAGTTTTTTATAGTTTATTTAAAGTATATATAACACATATTTGGTGTACTTTTTGATATTTTATGTACAGTATGTAATGTATATTTACTGTACTTTTTGATATTTTATTTACAGTATATAATAATCATTTGGTGTGATTTTTGATATTTTATGTACAGTATATGAAATATAATTACTGTAGTTTTTGATAGTTTATGTACAGTATATTACATATAATTACTATAGTTTTTGATAGTTTATTTACAGTATATATAACACATATTTGGTGTACTTTTTGATATTTTATGTACAGTATGTAATGTATATTTACTGTACTTTTTGATATTTTATGTACAGTATATTATATATAATTACTGTAATTTTTGATAGTTTATTTACAGTATATTACATAAAATTACTGTACCTTTTGATAGTTTATTTACAGTATATATAACACATATTTGGTGTACTTTTTGATATTTTATGTGCAGTATGTAATGTATATTTACTGTATTTTTGATATTTTATTTATAGTATATAATATAGATTTGGTGTAATTTTTGGTATTTTACGGACAGTATATTGCATATAATTACTGTAGTTTTTGATAGTTTATGTACAGTATGTATAACACATATTTGGTGTACTTTTTGATATTTTATGTACAGTATGTAATGTATATTTACTGTACTTTTTGATATTTTATTTACAGTATATAATATAGATTTGGTGTAATTTTTGGTATTTTATGTACAGTATATTAAATATAATTACTGTAGTTTTTGATAGTTTATTTACAGTATATATAACTCATATTTGGTGTACTTTTTGATATTTTATGTACAGTACGTAATGTATATTTACTGTACTTTTTGATATTTTATTTACAGTATATAATATAGATTTGGTGTAATTTTTGATATTTTATGTACAGTATATTAAATATAATTACTGTAATTTTTGATAGTTTATTTACAGTATATTACATATAATTACTGTAGTTTTTGATAATTTATTTACAGTATATATAACACATATTTGGTGTACTTTTTGATATTTTATGTACAGTATGTAATGTATATTTACTGTACTTTTTGATATTTTATGTACAGTATATTAAATATAATTACTGTAATTTTTGATAGTTTATTTACAGTATATTACATATAATTACTGTAGTTTTTGATAGTTTATTTACAGTATATATGACACATATTTGGTGTACTTTTTGATATTTTATGTACAGTATGTAATGTATATTTACTGTACTTTTTGATATTTTATTTACAGTATATAATATAGATTTGGTGTAATTTTTGATATTTTATGTACAGTATATTAAATATAATTACTGTAGTTTTTGACAGTTTAATTACAGAATATATAACTCATATTTGCTGTACTTTTTGATATTTTATGTACAGTATGTAATGTATATTTACTGTACTATTTGATATTTTATTTACAGTATATAATAAACATTTGGTGTAATTTTTGATAGTTTATTTACAGTATATTAAGTATAATTACTGTAGTTTTTGATAGTTTATTTACAGTATATATAACACATATTTGGTGTACTTTTTGATATTTTATGTACAGTATGTAATGTATATTTACTGTACTTTTTGATATTTTATTTACAGTATATAATAATCATTTGGTGTGATTTTTGATATTTTATGTACAGTATATGAAATATAATTACTGTAGTTTTTGATAGTTTATGTACAGTATATTACATATAATTACTGTAGTTTTTGATAGTTTATTTACAGTATATATAACACATATTTGGTGTACTTTTTGATATTTTATGTACAGTATGTAATGTATATTTACTGTACTTTTTGATATTTTATGTACAGTATATTAAATATAATTACTGTAATTTTTGATAGTTTATTTACAGTATATTACATATAATTACTGTAGTTTTTGATAGTTTATTTACAGTATATATAACACATATTTGGTGTACTTTTTGATATTTTATGTACAGTATGTAATGTATATTTACTGTACTTTTTGATATTTTATGTACAGTATATTAAATGTAATTACTGTAATTTTTGATAGTTTATTTACAGTATATTACATATAATTACTGTAGTTTTTGATAGTTTATTTACAGTATATATAACACATATTTGGTGTACTTTTTGATATTTTATGTACAGTATGTAATGTATATTTACTGTACTTTTTGATATTTTATGTACAGTATATTAAATATAATTACTGTAATTTTTGATTGTTTATTTACAGTATATTACATATAATTACTGTAGTTTTTGAAAGTTTATTTACAGTATATATAACACATATTTGGTGTACTTTTTGATATTTTATGTACAGTATGTAATGTATATTTACTATACTTTTTGATATTTTATTTACAGTATATAATATAGATTTGGTGTAATTTTTGATATTTTATGTACAGTATATTACATATAATTACTGTAATTTTTGATAGTTTATTTACAGTATATTACATATACTTACTGTAGTTTTTGATACTTTATTTACAGTATATATAACACATATTTGGTGTACTTTTTGATATTTTATGTACAGTATGTAATGTATATTTACTGTACTTTTTGATATTTTATGTACAGTATATAATATAGATTTGGTGTAATTTTTGATATTTTATGTACAGTATATTAAATATAATTACTGTAGTTTTTGATAGTTTATGTACAGTATATTACATATAATTACTGTAGTTTTTGATACTTTATTTACAGTATATATAACACATATTTGGTGTGCTTTTTGATATTTTATGTACAGTATGTAATGTATATTTACTGTACTTTTTGATATTTTATATACAGTATATTAAATATAATTACTGTAATTTTTGATATTTTATTTACAGTATATTACATATAATTACTGTAGTTTTTTATAGTTTATTTACAGTATATATAACACATATTTGGTGTACTTTTTGATATTTTATGTACAGTATGTAATGTATATTTACTGTACTTTTTGATATTTTATTTACAGTATATAATAATCATTTGGTGTGATTTTTGATATTTTATGTACAGTATATGAAATATAATTACTGTAGTTTTTGATAGTTTATGTACAGTATATTACATATAATTACTGTAGTTTTTGATAGTTTATTTACAGTATATATAACACATATTTGGTGTACTGTTTGATATTTTATGTACAGTATGTAATGTATATTTACTGTACTTTTTGATATTTTATGTACAGTATATAATATAGATTTGGTGTAATTTTTGATATTTTATGTACAGTATATTAAATATAATTACTGTAATTTTTGATAGTTTATTTCCAGTATATTACATATAATTACTTTAGTTTTTGATAGTTTATTTACAGTATATATAACACATATTTGGTGTACTTTTTGATATTTTATGTACAGTATGTAATGTATATTTACTGTACTTTTTGATATTTTATGTACAGTATATTAAATATAATTACTGTAATTTTTGATAGTTTATTTACAGTATATTACATATAATTACTGTAGTTTTTGATAGTTTATTTACAGTATATATGACACATATTTGGTGTACTTTTTGATATTTTATGTACAGTACGTAATGTATATTTACTGTACTTTTTGATATTTTATTTACAGTATATAATATAGATTTGGTGTAATTTTTGATATTTTATGTACAGTATATTAAATATAATTACTGTAGTTTTTGACAGTTTATTTACAGTATATATAACTCATATTTGCTGTACTTTTTGATATTTTATGTACAGTATGTAATGTATATTTACTGTACTATTTGATATTTTATTTACAGTATATAATAAACATTTGGTGTAATTTTTGATAGTTTATTTACAGTATATTAAGTATAATTACTGTAGTTTTTGATAGTTTATTTACAGTATATATGACACATATTTGGTGTACTTTTTGATATTTTATATACAGTATGTATTGTATATTTACTGTACTTTTTGATATTTTATTTACAGTATATAATATAGATTTGGTGTAATTTTTGATATTTTATGTACAGTATATTAAATATAATAACTGTAGTTTTTGATAGTTTATGTACAGTATATTACATATAATTACTGTAGTTTTTGATAGTTTATTTACAGTATATATAACACATATTTGGTGTACTTTTTGATATTTTATGTACAGTACGTAATGTATATTTACTGTACTTTTTGATATTTTATTTACAGTATATAATATAGGTTTGGTGTAATTTTTGATATTTTATGTACAGTATATTAAATATAATTACTGTAATTTTTGATAGTTTATTTACAATATATTACATATAATTACTGTAGTTTTTGATAGTTTATTTACAGTATGTATAGCACATATTTGGTGTACTTTTTGATATTTTATGTACAGTATGTAATGTATATTTACTGTACTTTTTGATATTTTATATACAGTATATTAAATATAATTACTGTAATTTTTGATATTTTATTTACAGTATATTACATATAATTACTGTAGTTTTTCATAGTTTATTTACAGTATATATAACACATATTTGGTGTACTTTTTGATATTTTATGTACAGTATGTAATGTATACTTACTGTACTTTTTGATATTTTATTTACAGTATATAATAATCATTTGGTGTGCTTTTTGATATTTTATGTACAGTATATGAAATATAATTACTGTAGTTTTTGATAGTTTATGTACAGTATATTACATATAATTACTGTAGTTTTTGATAGTTTATTTACAGTATATATAACACATATTTGGTGTACTGTTTGATATTTTATGTACAGTATGTAATGTATATTTACTGTACTTTTTGATATTTTATGTACAGTATATTATATATAATTACTGTAATTTTTGATAGTTTATTTACAGTATATTACATAAAATTACTGTAGTTTTTGATAGTTTATTTACAGTATATATAACACATATTTGGTGTACTTTTTGATATTTTATGTACAGTATGTAATGTATATTTACTGTACTTTTTGATATTTTATTTACAGTATATAATATAGATTTGGTGAAATTTTTGATATTTTATGTACAGTATATTAAATATAATTACTGTAGTTTTTGATAGTTTATGTACAGTATATTACATATAATTACTGTAGTTTTTGATAGTTTATTTACAGTATATATAACACATATTTGGTGTACTTTTTGATATTTTATGTACAGTACGTAATGTATATTTACTGTACTTTTTGATATTTTATTTACAGTATATAATATAGATTTGGTGTAATTTTTGATATTTTATGTACAGTATATTAAATATAATTACTGTAATTTTTGATAGTTTATTTACAGTATATTACATATAATTACTGTAGTTTTTGATAGTTTATTTACAGTATATATAACACAAATTTGGTGTACTTTTTGATATTTTATGTACAGTATGTAATGTATATTTACTGTAATTTTTGATATTTTATGTACAGTATATTAAATATAATTACTGTAATTTTTGATAGTTTATTTACAGTATATTACATATAATTACTGTAGTTTTTGATAGTTTATTTACAGTATATATGACACATATTTGGTGTACTTTTTGATATTTTATGTACAGTACGTAATGTATATTTACTGTACTTTTTGATATTTTATTTACAGTATATAATATAGATTTGGTGTAATTTTTGATATTTTATGTACAGTATATTAAATATAATTACTGTAGTTTTTGACAGTTTATTTACAGTATATATAACTCATATTTGCTGTACTTTTTGATATTTTATGTACAGTATGTAATGTATATTTACTGTACTATTTGATATTTTATTTACAGTACATAATAAACATTTGGTGTAATTTTTGATAGTTTATTTACAGTATATTAAGTATAATTACTGTAGTTTTTGATAGTTTATTTACAGTATATATGACACATATTTGGTGTACTTTTTGATATTTTATATACAGTATGTATTGTATATTTACTGTACTTTTTGATATTTTATTTACAGTATATAATATAGATTTGGTGTAATTTTTGATATTTTATGTACAGTATATTAAATATAATAACTGTAGTTTTTGATAGTTTATGTACAGTATATTACATATAATTACTGTAGTTTTTGATAGTTTATTTACAGTATATATAACACATATTTGGTGTACTTTTTGATATTTTATGTACAGTACGTAATGTATATTTACTATACTTTTTGATATTTTATTTACAGTATATAATATAGGTTTGGTGTAATTTTTGATATTTTATGTACAGTATATTAAATATAATTACTGTAATTTTTGATAGTTTATTTACAATATATTACATATAATTACTGTAGTTTTTGATAGTTTATTTACAGTATGTATAGCACATATTTGGTGTACTTTTTGATATTTTATGTACAGTATGTAATGTATATTTACTGTACTTTTTGATATTTTATATACAGTATATTAAATATAATTACTGTAATTTTTGATATTTTATTTACAGTATATTACATATAATTACTGTAGTTTTTCATAGTTTATTTACAGTATATATAACACATATTTGGTGTACTTTTTGATATTTTATGTACAGTATGTAATGTATACTTACTGTACTTTTTGATATTTTATTTACAGTATATAATAATCATTTGGTGTGCTTTTTGATATTTTATGTACAGTATATGAAATATAATTACTGTAGTTTTTGATAGTTTATGTACAGTATATTACATATAATTACTGTAGTTTTTGATAGTTTATTTACAGTATATATAACACATATTTGGTGTACTGTTTGATATTTTATGTACAGTATGTAATGTATATTTACTGTACTTTTTGATATTTTATGTACAGTATATTATATATAATTACTGTAATTTTTGATAGTTTATTTACAGTATATTACATAAAATTACTGTAGTTTTTGATAGTTTATTTACAGTATATATAACACATATTTGGTGTACTTTTTGATATTTTATGTACAGTATGTAATGTATATTTACTGTACTTTTTGATATTTTATTTACAGTATATAATATAGATTTGGTGACATTTTTGATATTTTATGTACAGTATATTAAATATAATTACTGTAGTTTTTGATAGTTTATGTACAGTATATTACATATAATTACTGTAGTTTTTGATAGTTTATTTACAGTATATATAACACATATTTGGTGTACTTTTTGATATTTTATGTACAGTACGTAATGTATATTTACTGTACTTTTTGATATTTTATTTACAGTATATAATATAGATTTGGTGTAATTTTTGATATTTTATGTACAGTATATTAAATATAATTACTGTAATTTTTGATAGTTTATTTACAGTATATTACATATAATTACTGTAGTTTTTGATAGTTTATTTACAGTATATATAACACAAATTTGGTGTACTTTTTGATATTTTATGTACAGTATGTAATGTATATTTACTGTAATTTTTGATATTTTATGTACAGTATATTAAATATAATTACTGTAATTTTTGATAGTTTATTTACAGTATATTACATATAATTACTGTAGTTTTTGATAGTTTATTTACAGTATATATGACACATATTTGGTGTACTTTTTGATATTTTATGTACAGTATGTAATGTATATTTACTGTACTTTTTGATATTTTATTTACAGTATATAATATAGATTTGGTGTAATTTTTGATATTTTATGTACAGTATATTAAATATAATTACTGTAGTTTTTGACAGTTTATTTACAGTATATATAACTCATATTTGCTGTACTTTTTGATATTTTATGTACAGTATGTAATGTATATTTACTGTACTATTTGATATTTTATTTACAGTACATAATAAACATTTGGTGTAATTTTTGATAGTTTATTTACAGTATATTAAGTATAATTACTGTAGTTTTTGATAGTTTATTTACAGTATATATGACACATATTTGGTGTACTTTTTGATATTTTATATACAGTATGTATTGTATATTTACTGTACTTTTTGATATTTTATTTACAGTATATAATATAGATTTGGTGTAATTTTTGATATTTTATGTACAGTATATTAAATATAATAACTGTAGTTTTTGATAGTTTATGTACAGTATATTACATATAATTACTGTAGTTTTTGATAGTTTATTTACAGTATATATAACACATATTTGGTGTACTTTTTGATATTTTATGTACAGTACGTAATGTATATTTACTGTACTTTTTGATATTTTATTTACAGTATATAATATAGGTTTGGTGTAATTTTTGATATTTTATGTACAGTATATTAAATATAATTACTGTAATTTTTGATAGTTTATTTACAATATATTACATATAATTACTGTAGTTTTTGATAGTTTATTTACAGTATGTATAGCACATATTTGGTGTACTTTTTGATATTTTATGTACAGTATGTAATGTATATTTACTGTACTTTTTGATATTTTATATACAGTATATTAAATATAATTACTGTAATTTTTGATATTTTATTTACAGTATATTACATATAATTACTGTAGTTTTTCATAGTTTATTTACAGTATATATAACACATATTTGGTGTACTTTTTGATATTTTATGTACAGTATGTAATGTATACTTACTGTACTTTTTGATATTTTATTTACAGTATATAATAATCATTTGGTGTGATTTTTGATATTTTATGTACAGTATATGAAATATAATTACTGTAGTTTTTGATAGTTTATGTACAGTATATTACATATAATTACTGTAGTTTTTGATAGTTTATTTACAGTATATATAACACATATTTGGTGTACTGTTTGATATTTTATGTACAGTATGTAATGTATATTTACTGTACTTTTTGATATTTTATGTACAGTATATTATATATAATTACTGTAATTTTTGATAGTTTATTTACAGTATATTACATAAAATTACTGTAGTTTTTGATAGTTTATTTACAGTATATATAACACATATTTGGTGTACTTTTTGATATTTTATGTACAGTACGTAATGTATATTTACTGTACTTTTTGATATTTTATTTACAGTATATAATATAGATTTGGTGTAATTTTTGATATTTTATGTACAGTATATTAAATATAATTACTGTAATTTTTGATAGTTTATTTACAGTATATTACATATAATTACTGTAGTTTTTGATAGTTTATTTACAGTATATATAACACAAATTTGGTGTACTTTTTGATATTTTATGTACAGTATGTAATGTATATTTACTGTAATTTTTGATATTTTATGTACAGTATATTAAATATAATTACTGTAATTTTTGATAGTTTATTTACAGTATATTACATATAATTACTGTAGTTTTTGATAGTTTATTTACAGTATATATGACACATATTTGGTGTACTTTTTGATATTTTATGTACAGTATGTAATGTATATTTACTGTACTTTTTGATATTTTATTTACAGTATATAATATAGATTTGGTGTAATTTTTGATATTTTATGTACAGTATATTAAATATAATTACTGTAGTTTTTGACAGTTTATTTACAGTATATATAACTCATATTTGCTGTACTTTTTGATATTTTATGTACAGTATGTAATGTATATTTACTGTACTATTTGATATTTTATTTACAGTACATAATAAACATTTGGTGTAATTTTTGATAGTTTATTTACAGTATATTAAGTATAATTACTGTAGTTTTTGATAGTTTATTTACAGTATATATGACACATATTTGGTGTACTTTTTGATATTTTATATACAGTATGTATTGTATATTTACTGTACTTTTTGATATTTTATTTACAGTATATAATATAGATTTGGTGTAATTTTTGATATTTTATGTACAGTATATTAAATATAATAACTGTAGTTTTTGATAGTTTATGTACAGTATATTACATATAATTACTGTAGTTTTTGATAGTTTATTTACAGTATATATAACACATATTTGGTGTACTTTTTGATATTTTATGTACAGTACGTAATGTATATTTACTGTACTTTTTGATATTTTATTTACAGTATATAATATAGGTTTGGTGTAATTTTTGATATTTTATGTACAGTATATTAAATATAATTACTGTAATTTTTGATAGTTTATTTACAATATATTACATATAATTACTGTAGTTTTTGATAGTTTATTTACAGTATGTATAGCACATATTTGGTGTACTTTTTGATATTTTATGTACAGTATGTAATGTATATTTACTGTACTTTTTGATATTTTATATACAGTATATTAAATATAATTACTGTAATTTTTGATATTTTATTTACAGTATATTACATATAATTACTGTAGTTTTTCATAGTTTATTTACAGTATATATAACACATATTTGGTGTACTTTTTGATATTTTATGTACAGTATGTAATGTATACTTACTGTACTTTTTGATATTTTATTTACAGTATATAATAATCATTTGGTGTGCTTTTTGATATTTTATGTACAGTATATGAAATATAATTACTGTAGTTTTTGATAGTTTATGTACAGTATATTACATATAATTACTGTAGTTTTTGATAGTTTATTTACAGTATATATAACACATATTTGGTGTACTGTTTGATATTTTATGTACAGTATGTAATGTATATTTACTGTACTTTTTGATATTTTATGTACAGTATATTATATATAATTACTGTAATTTTTGATAGTTTATTTACAGTATATTACATAAAATTACTGTAGTTTTTGATAGTTTATTTACAGTATATATAACACATATTTGGTGTACTTTTTGATATTTTATGTACAGTATGTAATGTATATTTACTGTACTTTTTGATATTTTATTTACAGTATATAATATAGATTTGGTGAAATTTTTGATATTTTATGTACAGTATATTAAATATAATTACTGTAGTTTTTGATAGTTTATGTACAGTATATTACATATAATTACTGTAGTTTTTGATAGTTTATTTACAGTATATATAACACATATTTGGTGTACTTTTTGATATTTTATGTACAGTACGTAATGTATATTTACTGTACTTTTTGATATTTTATTTACAGTATATAATATAGATTTGGTGTAATTTTTGATATTTTATGTACAGTATATTAAATATAATTACTGTAATTTTTGATAGTTTATTTACAGTATATTACATATAATTACTGTAGTTTTTGATAGTTTATTTACAGTATATATAACACAAATTTGGTGTACTTTTTGATATTTTATGTACAGTATGTAATGTATATTTACTGTAATTTTTGATATTTTATGTACAGTATATTAAATATAATTACTGTAATTTTTGATAGTTTATTTACAGTATATTACATATAATTACTGTAGTTTTTGATAGTTTATTTACAGTATATATGACACATATTTGGTGTACTTTTTGATATTTTATGTACAGTATGTAATGTATATTTACTGTACTTTTTGATATTTTATTTACAGTATATAATATAGATTTGGTGAAATTTTTGATATTTTATGTACAGTATATTAAATATAATTACTGTAGTTTTTGATAGTTTATGTACAGTATATTACATATAATTACTGTAGTTTTTGATAGTTTATTTACAGTATATATAACACATATTTGGTGTACTTTTTGATATTTTATGTACAGTACGTAATGTATATTTACTGTACTTTTTGATATTTTATTTACAGTATATAATATAGATTTGGTGTAATTTTTGATATTTTATGTACAGTATATTAAATATAATTACTGTAATTTTTGATAGTTTATTTACAGTATATTACATATAATTACTGTAGTTTTTGATAGTTTATTTACAGTATATATAACACAAATTTGGTGTACTTTTTGATATTTTATGTACAGTATGTAATGTATATTTACTGTAATTTTTGATATTTTATGTACAGTATATTAAATATAATTACTGTAATTTTTGATAGTTTATTTACAGTATATTACATATAATTACTGTAGTTTTTGATAGTTTATTTACAGTATATATGACACATATTTGGTGTACTTTTTGATATTTTATGTACAGTATGTAATGTATATTTACTGTACTTTTTGATATTTTATTTACAGTATATAATATAGATTTGGTGTAATTTTTGATATTTTATGTACAGTATATTAAATATAATTACTGTAGTTTTTGACAGTTTATTTACAGTATATATAACTCATATTTGCTGTACTTTTTGATATTTTATGTACAGTATGTAATGTATATTTACTGTACTATTTGATATTTTATTTACAGTACATAATAAACATTTGGTGTAATTTTTGATAGTTTATTTACAGTATATTAAGTATAATTACTGTAGTTTTTGATAGTTTATTTACAGTATATATGACACATATTTGGTGTACTTTTTGATATTTTATATACAGTATGTATTGTATATTTACTGTACTTTTTGATATTTTATTTACAGTATATAATATAGATTTGGTGTAATTTTTGATATTTTATGTACAGTATATTAAATATAATAACTGTAGTTTTTGATAGTTTATGTACAGTATATTACATATAATTACTGTAGTTTTTGATAGTTTATTTACAGTATATATAACACATATTTGGTGTACTTTTTGATATTTTATGTACAGTACGTAATGTATATTTACTGTACTTTTTGATATTTTATTTACAGTATATAATATAGGTTTGGTGTAATTTTTGATATTTTATGTACAGTATATTAAATATAATTACTGTAATTTTTGATAGTTTATTTACAATATATTACATATAATTACTGTAGTTTTTGATAGTTTATTTACAGTATGTATAGCACATATTTGGTGTACTTTTTGATATTTTATGTACAGTATGTAATGTATATTTACTGTACTTTTTGATATTTTATATACAGTATATTAAATATAATTACTGTAATTTTTGATATTTTATTTACAGTATATTACATATAATTACTGTAGTTTTTCATAGTTTATTTACAGTATATATAACACATATTTGGTGTACTTTTTGATATTTTATGTACAGTATGTAATGTATACTTACTGTACTTTTTGATATTTTATTTACAGTATATAATAATCATTTGGTGTGCTTTTTGATATTTTATGTACAGTATATGAAATATAATTACTGTAGTTTTTGATAGTTTATGTACAGTATATTACATATAATTACTGTAGTTTTTGATAGTTTATTTACAGTATATATAACACATATTTGGTGTACTGTTTGATATTTTATGTACAGTATGTAATGTATATTTACTGTACTTTTTGATATTTTATGTACAGTATATTATATATAATTACTGTAATTTTTGATAGTTTATTTACAGTATATTACATAAAATTACTGTAGTTTTTGATAGTTTATTTACAGTATATATAACACATATTTGGTGTACTTTTTGATATTTTATGTACAGTATGTAATGTATATTTACTGTACTTTTTGATATTTTATTTACAGTATATAATATAGATTTGGTGAAATTTTTGATATTTTATGTACAGTATATTAAATATAATTACTGTAGTTTTTGATAGTTTATGTACAGTATATTACATATAATTACTGTAGTTTTTGATAGTTTATTTACAGTATATATAACACATATTTGGTGTACTTTTTGATATTTTATGTACAGTACGTAATGTATATTTACTGTACTTTTTGATATTTTATTTACAGTATATAATATAGATTTGGTGTAATTTTTGATATTTTATGTACAGTATATTAAATATAATTACTGTAATTTTTGATAGTTTATTTACAGTATATTACATATAATTACTGTAGTTTTTGATAGTTTATTTACAGTATATATAACACAAATTTGGTGTACTTTTTGATATTTTATGTACAGTATGTAATGTATATTTACTGTAATTTTTGATATTTTATGTACAGTATATTAAATATAATTACTGTAATTTTTGATAGTTTATTTACAGTATATTACATATAATTACTGTAGTTTTTGATAGTTTATTTACAGTATATATGACACATATTTGGTGTACTTTTTGATATTTTATGTACAGTATGTAATGTATATTTACTGTACTTTTTGATATTTTATTTACAGTATATAATATAGATTTGGTGTAATTTTTGATATTTTATGTACAGTATATTAAATATAATTACTGTAGTTTTTGACAGTTTATTTACAGTATATATAACTCATATTTGCTGTACTTTTTGATATTTTATGTACAGTATGTAATGTATATTTACTGTACTATTTGATATTTTATTTACAGTACATAATAAACATTTGGTGTAATTTTTGATAGTTTATTTACAGTATATTAAGTATAATTACTGTAGTTTTTGATAGTTTATTTACAGTATATATGACACATATTTGGTGTACTTTTTGATATTTTATATACAGTATGTATTGTATATTTACTGTACTTTTTGATATTTTATTTACAGTATATAATATAGATTTGGTGTAATTTTTGATATTTTATGTACAGTATATTAAATATAATAACTGTAGTTTTTGATAGTTTATGTACAGTATATTACATATAATTACTGTAGTTTTTGATAGTTTATTTACAGTATATATAACACATATTTGGTGTACTTTTTGATATTTTATGTACAGTACGTAATGTATATTTACTGTACTTTTTGATATTTTATTTACAGTATATAATATAGGTTTGGTGTAATTTTTGATATTTTATGTACAGTATATTAAATATAATTACTGTAATTTTTGATAGTTTATTTACAATATATTACATATAATTACTGTAGTTTTTGATAGTTTATTTACAGTATGTATAGCACATATTTGGTGTACTTTTTGATATTTTATGTACAGTATGTAATGTATATTTACTGTACTTTTTGATATTTTATATACAGTATATTAAATATAATTACTGTAATTTTTGATATTTTATTTACAGTATATTACATATAATTACTGTAGTTTTTCATAGTTTATTTACAGTATATATAACACATATTTGGTGTACTTTTTGATATTTTATGTACAGTATGTAATGTATACTTACTGTACTTTTTGATATTTTATTTACAGTATATAATAATCATTTGGTGTGATTTTTGATATTTTATGTACAGTATATGAAATATAATTACTGTAGTTTTTGATAGTTTATGTACAGTATATTACATATAATTACTGTAGTTTTTGATAGTTTATTTACAGTATATATAACACATATTTGGTGTACTGTTTGATATTTTATGTACAGTATGTAATGTATATTTACTGTACTTTTTGATATTTTATGTACAGTATATTATATATAATTACTGTAATTTTTGATAGTTTATTTACAGTATATTACATAAAATTACTGTAGTTTTTGATAGTTTATTTACAGTATATATAACACATATTTGGTGTACTTTTTGATATTTTATGTACAGTATGTAATGTATATTTACTGTACTTTTTGATATTTTATTTACAGTATATAATATAGATTTGGTGAAATTTTTGATATTTTATGTACAGTATATTAAATATAATTACTGTAGTTTTTGATAGTTTATGTACAGTATATTACATATAATTACTGTAGTTTTTGATAGTTTATTTACAGTATATATAACACATATTTGGTGTACTTTTTGATATTTTATGTACAGTACGTAATGTATATTTACTGTACTTTTTGATATTTTATTTACAGTATATAATATAGATTTGGTGTAATTTTTGATATTTTATGTACAGTATATTAAATATAATTACTGTAATTTTTGATAGTTTATTTACAGTATATTACATATAATTACTGTAGTTTTTGATAGTTTATTTACAGTATATATAACACATATTTGGTGTACTTTTTGATATTTTATGTACAGTATGTAATGTATATTTACTGTACTTTTTGATATTTTATGTACAGTATATTAAATATAATTACTGTAATTTTTGATAGTTTATTTACAGTATATTACATATAATTACTGTAGTTTTTGATAGTTTATTTACAGTATATATGACACATATTTGGTGTACTTTTTGATATTTTATGTACAGTATGTAATGTATATTTACTGTACTTTTTGATATTTTATTTACAGTATATAATATAGATTTGGTGTAATTTTTGATAATTTATGTACAGTATATTAAATATAATTACTGTAGTTTTTGACAGTTTATTTACAGTATATATAACTCATATTTGCTGTACTTTTTGATATTTTATGTACAGTATGTAATGTATATTTACTGTACTATTTGATATTTTATTTACAGTATATAATAAACATTTGGTGTAATTTTTGATAGTTTATTTACAGTATATTAAGTATAATTACTGTAGTTTTTGATAGTTTATTTACAGTATATATGACACATATTTGGTGTACTTTTTGATATTTTATATACAGTATGTATTGTATATTTACTGTACTTTTTGATATTTTATTTACAGTATATAATATAGATTTGGTGTAATTTTTGATATTTTATGTACAGTATATTAAATATAATAACTGTAGTTTTTGATAGTTTATGTACAGTATATTACATATAATTACTGTAGTTTTTGATAGTTTATTTACAGTATATATAACACATATTTGGTGTACTTTTTGATATTTTATGTACAGTACGTAATGTATATTTACTGTACTTTTTGATATTTTATTTACAGTATATAATATAGGTTTGGTGAAATTTTTGATATTTTATGTACAGTATATTAAATATAATTACTGTAATTTTTGATAGTTTATTTACAATATATTACATATAATTACTGTAGTTTTTGATAGTTTATTTACAGTATGTATAGCACATATTTGGTGTACTTTTTGATATTTTATGTACAGTATGTAATGTATATTTACTGTACTTTTTGATATTTTATATACAGTATATTAAATATAATTACTGTAATTTTTGATATTTTATTTACAGTATATTACATATAATTACTGTAGTTTTTCATAGTTTATTTACAGTATATATAACACATATTTGGTGTACTTTTTGATATTTTATGTACAGTATGTAATGTATACTTACTGTACTTTTTGATATTTTATTTACAGTATATAATAATCATTTGGTGTGATTTTTGATATTTTATGTACAGTATATGAAATATAATTACTGTAATTTTTGATAGTTTATTTACAGTATATTACATATAATTACTGTAGTTTTTGATAGTTTATTTACAGTATATATGACACATATTTGGTGTACTTTTTGATATTTTATGTACAGTATGTAATGTATATTTACTGTACTTTTTGATATTTTATGTACAGTATATTATATATAATTACTGTAATTTTTATAGTTTATTTACAGAATATTACATAAAATTACTGTAGTTTTTGATAGTATATTTACAGTATATATAACACATATTTGGTGTACTTTTTGATATTTTATGTACAGTATGTAATGTATATTTACTGTACTTTTTGATATTTTATTTACAGTATATAATATAGATTTGGTGTAATTTTTGGTATTTTATGTACAGTATATTAAATATAATTACTGTAGTTTTTGATAGTTTATTTACAGTATATATAACTCATATTTGGTGTACTTTTTGATATTTTATGTACAGTATGTAATGTATATTTACTGTACTTTTTGATATTTTATTTACAGTATATAATAAACATTTGGTGTATTTTTTGATATTTTACGTAAAGTATATTGCATATAATTACTGTAGTTTTTGATAGTTTATTTACAGTATATATAACACATATTTGGTGTACTTTTTGATATTTTATGTACAGTACGTAATGTATATTTACTGTACTTTTTGATATTTTATTTACAGTATATAATATAGATTTGGTGTAATTTTTGATATTTTATGTACAGTATATTAAATATAATTACTGTAATTTTTGATAGTTTATTTACAGTATATTACATATAATTACTGTAGTTTTTGATAGTTTATTTACAGTATATATAACACATATTTGGTGTACTTTTTGATATTTTATGTACAGTATGTAATGTATATTTACTGTACTTTTTGATATTTTATGTACAGTATATTAAATATAATTACTGTAATTTTTGATAGTTTATTTACAGTATATTACATATAATTACTGTAGTTTTTGATAGTTTATTTACAGTATATATGACACATATTTGGTGTACTTTTTGATATTTTATGTACAGTATGTAATGTATATTTACTGTACTTTTTGATATTTTATTTACAGTATATAATATAGATTTGGTGTAATTTTTGATATTTTATGTACAGTATATTAAATATAATTACTGTAGTTTTTGACAGTTTATTTACAGTATATATAACTCATATTTGCTGTACTTTTTGATATTTTATGTACAGTATGTAATGTATATTTACTGTACTATTTGATATTTTATTTACAGTATATAATAAACATTTGGTGTAATTTTTGATAGTTTATTTACAGTATATTAAGTATAATTACTGTAGTTTTTGATAGTTTATTTACAGTATATATGACACATATTTGGTGTACTTTTTGATATTTTATATACAGTATGTATTGTATATTTACTGTACTTTTTGATATTTTATTTACAGTATATAATATAGATTTGGTGTAATTTTTGATATTTTATGTACAGTATATTAAATATAATAACTGTAGTTTTTGATAGTTTATGTACAGTATATTACATATAATTACTGTAGTTTTTGATAGTTTATTTACAGTATATATAACACATATTTGGTGTACTTTTTGATATTTTATGTACAGTACGTAATGTATATTTACTGTACTTTTTGATATTTTATTTACAGTATATAATATAGGTTTGGTGTAATTTTTGATATTTTATGTACAGTGTATTAAATATAATTACTGTAATTTTTGATAGTTTATTTACAATATATTACATATAATTACTGTAGTTTTTGATAGTTTATTTACAGTATGTATAGCACATATTTGGTGTACTTTTTGATATTTTATGTACAGTATGTAATGTATATTTACTGTACTTTTTGATATTTTATATACAGTATATTAAATATAATTACTGTAATTTTTGATATTTTATTTACAGTATATTACATATAATTACTGTAGTTTTTCATAGTTTATTTACAGTATATATAACACATATTTGGTGTACTTTTTGATATTTTATGTACAGTATGTAATGTATACTTACTGTACTTTTTGATATTTTATTTACAGTATATAATAATCATTTGGTGTGATTTTTGATATTTTATGTACAGTATATGAAATATAATTACTGTAATTTTTGATAGTTTATTTACAGTATATTACATATAATTACTGTAGTTTTTGATAGTTTATTTACAGTATATATAACACATATTTGGTGTACTTTTTGATATTTTATGTACAGTATGTAATGTATATTTACTGTACTTTTTGATATTTTATGTACAGTATATTATATATAATTACTGTAATTTTTATAGTTTATTTACAGAATATTACATAAAATTACAGTAGTTTTTGATAGTATATTTACAGTATATATAACACATATTTGGTGTACTTTTTGATATTTTATGTACAGTATGTAATGTATATTTACTGTACTTTTTGATATTTTATTTACAGTATATAATATAGATTTGGTGTAATTTTTGGTATTTTATGTACAGTATATTAAATATAATTACTGTAGTTTTTGATAGTTTATTTACAGTATATATAACTCATATTTGGTGTACTTTTTGATATTTTATGTACAGTATGTAATGTATATTTACTGTACTTTTTGATATTTTATTTACAGTATATAATAAACATTTGGTGTATTTTTTGATATTTTATGTACAGTATATTAAATATAATTACTGTAGTTTTTGATAGTTTATGTACAGTATATTAAATATAATTACTGTAGTTTTTGATAGTTTATTTACAGTATATATAACACATATTTGGTGTACTTTTTGATATTTTATGTACAGTACGTAATGTATATTTACTGTACTTTTTGATATTTTATTTACAGTATATAATATAGATTTGGTGTAATTTTTGATATTTTATGTACAGTATATTAAATATAATTACTGTAATTTTTGATAGTTTATTTACAGTATATTACATATAATTACTGTAGTTTTTGATAGTTTATTTACAGTATATATAACACATATTTGGTGTACTTTTTGATATTTTATGTACAGTATGTAATGTATATTTACTGTACTTTTTGATATTTTATGTACAGTGTATTAAATATAATTACTGTAATTTTTGATAGTTTATTTACAGTATATTACATATAATTACTGTAGTTTTTGATAGTTTATTTACAGTATATATGACACATATTTGGTGTACTTTTTGATATTTTATGTACAGTATGTAATGTATATTTACTGTACTTTTTGATATTTTATTTACAGTATATAATATAGATTTGGTGTAATTTTTGATATTTTATGTACAGTATATTAAATATAATTACTGTAGTTTTTGACAGTTTATTTACAGTATATATAACTCATATTTGCTGTACTTTTTGATATTTTATGTACAGTATGTAATGTATATTTACTGTACTATTTGATATTTTATTTACAGTATATAATAAACATTTGGTGTAATTTTTGATAGTTTATTTACAGTATATTAAGTATAATTACTGTAGTTTTTGATAGTTTATTTACAGTATATATGACACATATTTGGTGTACTTTTTGATATTTTATATACAGTATGTATTGTATATTTACTGTACTTTTTGATATTTTATTTACAGTATATAATATAGATTTGGTGTAATTTTTGATATTTTATGTACAGTATATTAAATATAATAACTGTAGTTTTTGATAGTTTATGTACAGTATATTACATATAATTACTGTAGTTTTTGATAGTTTATTTACAGTATATATAACACATATTTGGTGTACTTTTTGATATTTTATGTACAGTACGTAATGTATATTTACTGTACTTTTTGATATTTTATTTACAGTATATAATATAGGTTTGGTGTAATTTTTGATATTTTATGTACAGTGTATTAAATATAATTACTGTAATTTTTGATAGTTTATTTACAATATATTACATATAATTACTGTAGTTTTTGATAGTTTATTTACAGTATGTATAGCACATATTTGGTGTACTTTTTGATATTTTATGTACAGTATGTAATGTATATTTACTGTACTTTTTGATATTTTATATACAGTATATTAAATATAATTACTGTAATTTTTGATATTTTATTTACAGTATATTACATATAATTACTGTAGTTTTTCATAGTTTATTTACAGTATATATAACACATATTTGGTGTACTTTTTGATATTTTATGTACAGTATGTAATGTATACTTACTGTACTTTTTGATATTTTATTTACAGTATATAATAATCATTTGGTGTGATTTTTGATATTTTATGTACAGTATATGAAATATTATTACTGTAATTTTTGATAGTTTATTTACAGTATATTACATATAATTACTGTAGTTTTTGATAGTTTATTTACAGTATATATAACACATATTTGGTGTACTTTTTGATATTTTATGTACAGTATGTAATGTATATTTACTGTACTTTTTGATATTTTATGTACAGTATATTATATATAATTACTGTAATTTTTGATAGTTTATTTACAGAATATTACATAAAATTACTGTAGTTTTTGATAGAATATTTACAGTATATATAACACATATTTGGTGTACTTTTTGATATTTTATGTACAGTATGTAATGTATATTTACTGTACTTTTTGATATTTTATTTACAGTATATAATATAGATTTGGTGTAATTTTTGGTATTTTATGTACAGTATATTAAATATAATTACTGTAGTTTTTGATAGTTTATTTACAGTATATATAACTCATATTTGGTGTACTTTTTGATATTTTATGTACAGTATGTAATGTATATTTACTGTACTTTTTGATATTTTATTTACAGTATATAATAAACATTTGGTGTATTTTTTGATATTTTACGTAAAGTATATTGCATATAATTACTGTAGTTTTTGATAGTTTATTTACAGTATATATAACACATATTTGGTGTACTTTTTGATATTTTATGTACAGTACGTAATGTATATTTACTGTACTTTTTGATATTTTATTTACAGTATATAATATAGATTTGGTGTAATTTTTGATATTTTATGTACAGTATATTAAATATAATTACTGTAATTTTTGATAGTTTATTTACAGTATATTACATATAATTACTGTACTTTTTGATAGTTTATTTACAGTATATATAACACGTATTTGGTGTACTTTTTGATATTTTATGTACAGTATGTAATGTATATTTACTGTACTTTTCGATATTTTATGTACAGTATATTAAATATAATTACTGTAATTTTTGATAGTTTATTTACAGTATATTACATATAATTACTGTAGTTTTTGATAGTTTATTTACAGTATATATGACACATATTTGGTGTACTTTTTGATATTTTATGTACAGTATGTAATGTATATTTACTGTACTTTTTGATATTTTATTTACAGTATATAATATAGATTTGGTGTAATTTTTGATATTTTATGTACAGTATATTAAATATAATTACTGTAGTTTTTGACAGTTTATTTACAGTATATATAACTCATATTTGCTGTACTTTTTGATATTTTATGTACAGTATGTAATGTATATTTACTGTACTATTTGATATTTTATTTACAGTATATAATAAACATTTGGTGTAATTTTTGATAGTTTATTTACAGTATATTAAGTATAATTACTGTAGTTTTTGATAGTTTATTTACAGTATATATGACACATATTTGGTGTACTTTTTGATATTTTATATACAGTATGTATTGTATATTTACTGTACTTTTTGATATTTTATTTACAGTATATAATATAGATTTGGTGTAATTTTTGATATTTTATGTACAGTATATTAAATATAATAACTGTAGTTTTTGATAGTTTATGTACAGTATATTACATATAATTACTGTAGTTTTTGATAGTTTATTTACAGTATATATAACACATATTTGGTGTACTTTTTGATATTTTATGTACAGTACGTAATGTATATTTACTGTACTTTTTGATATTTTATTTACAGTATATAATATAGGTTTGGTGTAATTTTTGATATTTTATGTACAGTATATTAAATATAATTACTGTAATTTTTGATAGTTTATTTACAATATATTACATATAATTACTGTAGTTTTTGATAGTTTATTTACAGTATGTATAGCACATATTTGGTGTACTTTTTGATATTTTATGTACAGTATGTAATGTATATTTACTGTACTTTTTGATATTTTATATACAGTATATTAAATATAATTACTGTAATTTTTGATATTTTATTTACAGTATATTACATATAATTACTGTAGTTTTTCATAGTTTATTTACAGTATATATAACACATATTTGGTGTACTTTTTGATATTTTATGTACAGTATGTAATGTATACTTACTGTACTTTTTGATATTTTATTTACAGTATATAATAATCATTTGGTGTGATTTTTGATATTTTATGTACAGTATATGAAATATAATTACTGTAATTTTTGATAGTTTATTTACAGTATATTACATATAATTACTGTAGTTTTTGGTAGTTTATTTACAGTATATATAACACATATTTGGTGTACTTTTTGATATTTTATGTACAGTATGTAATGTATATTTACTGTACTTTTTGATATTTTATGTACAGTATATTATATATAATTACTGTAATTTTTGATAGTTTATTTACAGAATATTACATAAAATTACTGTAGTTTTTGATAGTATATTTACAGTATATATAACACATATTTGGTGTCCTTTTTGATATTTTATGTACAGTATGTAATGTATATTTACTGTACTTTTTGATATTTTATTTACAGTATATAATATAGATTTGGTGTAATTTTTGGTATTTTATGTACAGTATATTAAATATAATTACTGTAGTTTTTGATAGTTTATTTACAGTATATATAACTCATATTTGGTGTACTTTTTGATATTTTATGTACAGTATGTAATGTATATTTACTGTACTTTTTGATATTTTATTTACAGTATATAATAAACATTTGGTGTATTTTTTGATATTTTACGTAAAGTATATTGCATATAATTACTGTAGTTTTTGATAGTTTATTTACAGTATATATAACACATATTTGGTGTACTTTTTGATATTTTATGTACAGTACGTATTGTATATTTACTGTACTTTTTGATATTTTATTTACAGTATATAATATAGATTTGGTGTAATTTTTGATATTTTATGTACAGTATATTAAATATAATAACTGTAGTTTTTGATAGTTTATGTACAGTATATTACATATAATTACTGTAGTTTTTGATAGTTTATTTACAGTATATATAACACATATTTGGTGTACTTTTTGATATTTTATGTACAGTACGTAATGTATATTTACTGTACTTTTTGATATTTTATTTACAGTATATAATATAGGTTTGGTGTAATTTTTGATATTTTATGTACAGTATATTAAATATAATTACTGTAATTTTTGATAGTTTATTTACAATATATTACATATAATTACTGTAGTTTTTGATAGTTTATTTACAGTATGTATAGCACATATTTGGTGTACTTTTTGATATTTTATGTACAGTATGTAATGTATATTTACTGTACTTTTTGATATTTTATATACAGTATATTAAATATAATTACTGTAATTTTTGATATTTTATTTACAGTATATTACATATAATTACTGTAGTTTTTCATAGTTTATTTACAGTATATATAACACATATTTGGTGTACTTTTTGATATTTTATGTACAGTATGTAATGTATACTTACTGTACTTTTTGATATTTTATTTACAGTATATAATAATCATTTGGTGTGATTTTTGATATTTTATGTACAGTATATGAAATATAATTACTGTAGTTTTTGATAGTTTATGTACAGTATATTACATATAATTACTGTAGTTTTTGATAGTTTATTTACAGTATATATAACACATATTTGGTGTACTGTTTGATATTTTATGTACAGTATGTAATGTATATTTACTGTACTTTTTGATATTTTATGTACAGTATATTATATATAATTACTGTAATTTTTGATAGTTTATTTACAGTATATTACATAAAATTACTGTAGTTTTTGATAGTTTATTTACAGTATATATGACACATATTTGGTGTACTTTTTGATATTTTATGTACAGTATGTAATGTATATTTACTGTACTTTTTGATATTTTATTTACAGTATATAATATAGATTTGGTGTAATTTTTGATATTTTATGTACAGTATATTAAATATAATTACTGTAGTTTTTGACAGTTTATTTACAGTATATATAACTCATATTTGCTGTACTTTTTGATATTTTATGTACAGTATGTAATGTATATTTACTGTACTATTTGATATTTTATTTACAGTATATAATAAACAGTTGGTGTAATTTTTGATAGTTTATTTACAGTATATTAAGTATAATTACTGTAGTTTTTGATAGTTTATTTACAGTATATATGACACATATTTGGTGTACTTTTTGATATTTTATATACAGTATGTATTGTATATTTACTGTACTTTTTGATATTTTATTTACAGTATATAATATAGATTTGGTGTAATTTTTGATATTTTATGTACAGTATATTAAATATAATAACTGTAGTTTTTGATAGTTTATGTACAGTATATTACATATAATTACTGTAGTTTTTGATAGTTTATTTACAGTATATATAACACATATTTGGTGTACTTTTTGATATTTTATGTACAGTACGTAATGTATATTTACTGTACTTTTTGATATTTTATTTACAGTATATAATATAGGTTTGGTGTAATTTTTGATATTTTATGTACAGTGTATTAAATATAATTACTGTAATTTTTGATAGTTTATTTACAATATATTACATATAATTACTGTAGTTTTTGATAGTTTATTTACAGTATGTATAGCACATATTTGGTGTACTTTTTGATATTTTATGTACAGTATGTAATGTATATTTACTGTACTTTTTGATATTTTATATACAGTATATTAAATATAATTACTGTAATTTTTGATATTTTATTTACAGTATATTACATATAATTACTGTAGTTTTTCATAGTTTATTTACAGTATATATAACACATATTTGGTGTACTTTTTGATATTTTATGTACAGTATGTAATGTATACTTACTGTACTTTTTGATATTTTATTTACAGTATATAATAATCATTTGGTGTGATTTTTGATATTTTATGTACAGTATATGAAATATAATTACTGTAATTTTTGATAGTTTATTTACAGTATATTACATATAATTACTGTAGTTTTTGATAGTTTATTTACAGTATATATAACACATATTCGGTGTACTTTTTGATATTTTATGTACAGTATGTAATGTATATTTACTGTACTTTTTGATATTTTATGTACAGTATATTATATATAATTACTGTAATTTTTGATAGTTTATTTACAGAATATTACATAAAATTACTGTAGTTTTTGATAGAATATTTACAGTATATATAACACATATTTGGTGTACTTTTTGATATTTTATGTACAGTATGTAATGTATATTTACTGTACTTTTTGATATTTTATTTACAGTATATAATATAGATTTGGTGTAATTTTTGGTATTTTATGTACAGTATATTAAATATAATTACTGTAGTTTTTGATAGTTTATTTACAGTATATATAACTCATATTTGGTGTACTTTTTGATATTTTATGTACAGTATGTAATGTATATTTACTGTACTTTTTGATATTTTATTTACAGTATATAATAAACATTTGGTGTATTTTTTGATATTTTACGTAAAGTATATTGCATATAATTACTGTAGTTTTTGATAGTTTATTTACAGTATATATAACACATATTTGGTGTACTTTTTGATATTTTATGTACAGTACGTATTGTATATTTACTGTACTTTTTGATATTTTATTTACAGTATATAATATAGATTTGGTGTAATTTTTGATATTTTATGTACAGTATATTAAATATAATAACTGTAGTTTTTGATAGTTTATGTACAGTATATTACATATAATTACTGTAGTTTTTGATAGTTTATTTACAGTATATATAACACATATTTGGTGTACTTTTTGATATTTTATGTACAGTACGTAATGTATATTTACTGTACTTTTTGATATTTTATTTACAGTATATAATATAGGTTTGGTGTAATTTTTGATATTTTATGTACAGTATATTAAATATAATTACTGTAATTTTTGATAGTTTATTTACAATATATTACATATAATTACTGTAGTTTTTGATAGTTTATTTACAGTATGTATAGCACATATTTGGTGTACTTTTTGATATTTTATGTACAGTATGTAATGTATATTTACTGTACTTTTTGATATTTTATATACAGTATATTAAATATAATTACTGTAATTTTTGATATTTTATTTACAGTATATTACATATAATTACTGTAGTTTTTCATAGTTTATTTACAGTATATATAACACATATTTGGTGTACTTTTTGATATTTTATGTACAGTATGTAATGTATACTTACTGTACTTTTTGATATTTTATTTACAGTATATAATAATCATTTGGTGTGATTTTTGATATTTTATGTACAGTATATGAAATATAATTACTGTAGTTTTTGATAGTTTATGTACAGTATATTACATATAATTACTGTAGTTTTTGATAGTTTATTTACAGTATATATAACACATATTTGGTGTACTGTTTGATATTTTATGTACAGTATGTAATGTATATTTACTGTACTTTTTGATATTTTATGTACAGTATATTATATATAATTACTGTAATTTTTGATAGTTTATTTACAGTATATTACATATAATTACTGTAGTTTTTGATAGTTTATTTACAGTATATATGACACATATTTGGTGTACTTTTTGATATTTTATGTACAGTATGTAATGTATATTTACTGTACTTTTTGATATTTTATTTACAGTATATAATATAGATTTGGTGTAATTTTTGATATTTTATGTACAGTATATTAAATATAATTACTGTAGTTTTTGACAGTTTATTTACAGTATATATAACTCATATTTGCTGTACTTTTTGATATTTTATGTACAGTATGTAATGTATATTTACTGTACTATTTGATATTTTATTTACAGTATATAATAAACAGTTGGTGTAATTTTTGATAGTTTATTTACAGTATATTAAGTATAATTACTGTAGTTTTTGATAGTTTATTTACAGTATATATGACACATATTTGGTGTACTTTTTGATATTTTATATACAGTATGTATTGTATATTTACTGTACTTTTTGATATTTTATTTACAGTATATAATATAGATTTGGTGTAATTTTTGATATTTTATGTACAGTATATTAAATATAATAACTGTAGTTTTTGATAGTTTATGTACAGTATATTACATATAATTACTGTAGTTTTTGATAGTTTATTTACAGTATATATAACACATATTTGGTGTACTTTTTGATATTTTATGTACAGTACGTAATGTATATTTACTGTACTTTTTGATATTTTATTTACAGTATATAATATAGGTTTGGTGTAATTTTTGATATTTTATGTACAGTATATTAAATATAATTACTGTAATTTTTGATAGTTTATTTACAATATATTACATATAATTACTGTAGTTTTTGATAGTTTATTTACAGTATGTATAGCACATATTTGGTGTACTTTTTGATATTTTATGTACAGTATGTAATGTATATTTACTGTACTTTTTGATATTTTATATACAGTATATTAAATATAATTACTGTAATTTTTGATATTTTATTTACAGTATATTACATATAATTACTGTAGTTTTTCATAGTTTATTTACAGTATATATAACACATATTTGGTGTACTTTTTGATATTTTATGTACAGTATGTAATGTATACTTACTGTACTTTTTGATATTTTATTTACAGTATATAATAATCATTTGGTGTGATTTTTGATATTTTATGTACAGTATATGAAATATAATTACTGTAATTTTTGATAGTTTATTTACAGTATATTACATATAATTACTGTAGTTTTTGGTAGTTTATTTACAGTATATATAACACATATTTGGTGTACTTTTTGATATTTTATGTACAGTATGTAATGTATATTTACTGTACTTTTTGATATTTTATGTACAGTATATTATATATAATTACTGTAATTTTTGATAGTTTATTTACAGAATATTACATAAAATTACTGTAGTTTTTGATAGTATATTTACAGTATATATAACACATATTTGGTGTCCTTTTTGATATTTTATGTACAGTATGTAATGTATATTTACTGTACTTTTTGATATTTTATTTACAGTATATAATATAGATTTGGTGTAATTTTTGGTATTTTATGTACAGTATATTAAATATAATTACTGTAGTTTTTGATAGTTTATTTACAGTATATATAACTCATATTTGGTGTACTTTTTGATATTTTATGTACAGTATGTAATGTATATTTACTGTACTTTTTGATATTTTATTTACAGTATATAATAAACATTTGGTGTATTTTTTGATATTTTACGTAAAGTATATTGCATATAATTACTGTAGTTTTTGATAGTTTATTTACAGTATATATAACACATATTTGGTGTACTTTTTGATATTTTATGTACAGTACGTATTGTATATTTACTGTACTTTTTGATATTTTATTTACAGTATATAATATAGATTTGGTGTAATTTTTGATATTTTATGTACAGTATATTAAATATAATAACTGTAGTTTTTGATAGTTTATGTACAGTATATTACATATAATTACTGTAGTTTTTGATAGTTTATTTACAGTATATATAACACATATTTGGTGTACTTTTTGATATTTTATGTACAGTACGTAATGTATATTTACTGTACTTTTTGATATTTTATTTACAGTATATAATATAGGTTTGGTGTAATTTTTGATATTTTATGTACAGTATATTAAATATAATTACTGTAATTTTTGATAGTTTATTTACAATATATTACATATAATTACTGTAGTTTTTGATAGTTTATTTACAGTATGTATAGCACATATTTGGTGTACTTTTTGATATTTTATGTACAGTATGTAATGTATATTTACTGTACTTTTTGATATTTTATATACAGTATATTAAATATAATTACTGTAATTTTTGATATTTTATTTACAGTATATTACATATAATTACTGTAGTTTTTCATAGTTTATTTACAGTATATATAACACATATTTGGTGTACTTTTTGATATTTTATGTACAGTATGTAATGTATACTTACTGTACTTTTTGATATTTTATTTACAGTATATAATAATCATTTGGTGTGATTTTTGATATTTTATGTACAGTATATGAAATATAATTACTGTAGTTTTTGATAGTTTATGTACAGTATATTACATATAATTACTGTAGTTTTTGATAGTTTATTTACAGTATATATAACACATATTTGGTGTACTGTTTGATATTTTATGTACAGTATGTAATGTATATTTACTGTACTTTTTGATATTTTATGTACAGTATATTATATATAATTACTGTAATTTTTGATAGTTTATTTACAGTATATTACATATAATTACTGTAGTTTTTGATAGTTTATTTACAGTATATATGACACATATTTGGTGTACTTTTTGATATTTTATGTACAGTATGTAATGTATATTTACTGTACTTTTTGATATTTTATTTACAGTATATAATATAGATTTGGTGTAATTTTTGATATTTTATGTACAGTATATTAAATATAATTACTGTAGTTTTTGACAGTTTATTTACAGTATATATAACTCATATTTGCTGTACTTTTTGATATTTTATGTACAGTATGTAATGTATATTTACTGTACTATTTGATATTTTATTTACAGTATATAATAAACAGTTGGTGTAATTTTTGATAGTTTATTTACAGTATATTAAGTATAATTACTGTAGTTTTTGATAGTTTATTTACAGTATATATGACACATATTTGGTGTACTTTTTGATATTTTATATACAGTATGTATTGTATATTTACTGTACTTTTTGATATTTTATTTACAGTATATAATATAGATTTGGTGTAATTTTTGATATTTTATGTACAGTATATTAAATATAATAACTGTAGTTTTTGATAGTTTATGTACAGTATATTACATATAATTACTGTAGTTTTTGATAGTTTATTTACAGTATATATAACACATATTTGGTGTACTTTTTGATATTTTATGTACAGTACGTAATGTATATTTACTGTACTTTTTGATATTTTATTTACAGTATATAATATAGGTTTGGTGTAATTTTTGATATTTTATGTACAGTATATTAAATATAATTACTGTAATTTTTGATAGTTTATTTACAATATATTACATATAATTACTGTAGTTTTTGATAGTTTATTTACAGTATGTATAGCACATATTTGGTGTACTTTTTGATATTTTATGTACAGTATGTAATGTATATTTACTGTACTTTTTGATATTTTATATACAGTATATTAAATATAATTACTGTAATTTTTGATATTTTATTTACAGTATATTACATATAATTACTGTAGTTTTTCATAGTTTATTTACAGTATATATAACACATATTTGGTGTACTTTTTGATATTTTATGTACAGTATGTAATGTATACTTACTGTACTTTTTGATATTTTATTTACAGTATATAATAATCATTTGGTGTGATTTTTGATATTTTATGTACAGTATATGAAATATAATTACTGTAATTTTTGATAGTTTATTTACAGTATATTACATATAATTACTGTAGTTTTTGGTAGTTTATTTACAGTATATATAACACATATTTGGTGTACTTTTTGATATTTTATGTACAGTATGTAATGTATATTTACTGTACTTTTTGATATTTTATGTACAGTATATTATATATAATTACTGTAATTTTTGATAGTTTATTTACAGAATATTACATAAAATTACTGTAGTTTTTGATAGTATATTTACAGTATATATAACACATATTTGGTGTCCTTTTTGATATTTTATGTACAGTATGTAATGTATATTTACTGTACTTTTTGATATTTTATTTACAGTATATAATATAGATTTGGTGTAATTTTTGGTATTTTATGTACAGTATATTAAATATAATTACTGTAGTTTTTGATAGTTTATTTACAGTATATATAACTCATATTTGGTGTACTTTTTGATATTTTATGTACAGTATGTAATGTATATTTACTGTACTTTTTGATATTTTATTTACAGTATATAATAAACATTTGGTGTATTTTTTGATATTTTACGTAAAGTATATTGCATATAATTACTGTAGTTTTTGATAGTTTATTTACAGTATATATAACACATATTTGGTGTACTTTTTGATATTTTATGTACAGTACGTATTGTATATTTACTGTACTTTTTGATATTTTATTTACAGTATATAATATAGATTTGGTGTAATTTTTGATATTTTATGTACAGTATATTAAATATAATAACTGTAGTTTTTGATAGTTTATGTACAGTATATTACATATAATTACTGTAGTTTTTGATAGTTTATTTACAGTATATATAACACATATTTGGTGTACTTTTTGATATTTTATGTACAGTACGTAATGTATATTTACTGTACTTTTTGATATTTTATTTACAGTATATAATATAGGTTTGGTGTAATTTTTGATATTTTATGTACAGTATATTAAATATAATTACTGTAATTTTTGATAGTTTATTTACAATATATTACATATAATTACTGTAGTTTTTGATAGTTTATTTACAGTATGTATAGCACATATTTGGTGTACTTTTTGATATTTTATGTACAGTATGTAATGTATATTTACTGTACTTTTTGATATTTTATATACAGTATATTAAATATAATTACTGTAATTTTTGATATTTTATTTACAGTATATTACATATAATTACTGTAGTTTTTCATAGTTTATTTACAGTATATATAACACATATTTGGTGTACTTTTTGATATTTTATGTACAGTATGTAATGTATACTTACTGTACTTTTTGATATTTTATTTACAGTATATAATAATCATTTGGTGTGATTTTTGATATTTTATGTACAGTATATGAAATATAATTACTGTAGTTTTTGATAGTTTATGTACAGTATATTACATATAATTACTGTAGTTTTTGATAGTTTATTTACAGTATATATAACACATATTTGGTGTACTGTTTGATATTTTATGTACAGTATGTAATGTATATTTACTGTACTTTTTGATATTTTATGTACAGTATATTATATATAATTACTGTAATTTTTGATAGTTTATTTACAGTATATTACATATAATTACTGTAGTTTTTGATAGTTTATTTACAGTATATATGACACATATTTGGTGTACTTTTTGATATTTTATGTACAGTATGTAATGTATATTTACTGTACTTTTTGATATTTTATTTACAGTATATAATATAGATTTGGTGTAATTTTTGATATTTTATGTACAGTATATTAAATATAATTACTGTAGTTTTTGACAGTTTATTTACAGTATATATAACTCATATTTGCTGTACTTTTTGATATTTTATGTACAGTATGTAATGTATATTTACTGTACTATTTGATATTTTATTTACAGTATATAATAAACAGTTGGTGTAATTTTTGATAGTTTATTTACAGTATATTAAGTATAATTACTGTAGTTTTTGATAGTTTATTTACAGTATATATGACACATATTTGGTGTACTTTTTGATATTTTATATACAGTATGTATTGTATATTTACTGTACTTTTTGATATTTTATTTACAGTATATAATATAGATTTGGTGTAATTTTTGATATTTTATGTACAGTATATTAAATATAATAACTGTAGTTTTTGATAGTTTATGTACAGTATATTACATATAATTACTGTAGTTTTTGATAGTTTATTTACAGTATATATAACACATATTTGGTGTACTTTTTGATATTTTATGTACAGTACGTAATGTATATTTACTGTACTTTTTGATATTTTATTTACAGTATATAATATAGGTTTGGTGTAATTTTTGATATTTTATGTACAGTGTATTAAATATAATTACTGTAATTTTTGATAGTTTATTTACAATATATTACATATAATTACTGTAGTTTTTGATAGTTTATTTACAGTATGTATAGCACATATTTGGTGTACTTTTTGATATTTTATGTACAGTATGTAATGTATATTTACTGTACTTTTTGATATTTTATATACAGTATATTAAATATAATTACTGTAATTTTTGATATTTTATTTACAGTATATTACATATAATTACTGTAGTTTTTCATAGTTTATTTACAGTATATATAACACATATTTGGTGTACTTTTTGATATTTTATGTACAGTATGTAATGTATACTTACTGTACTTTTTGATATTTTATTTACAGTATATAATAATCATTTGGTGTGATTTTTGATATTTTATGTACAGTATATGAAATATAATTACTGTAATTTTTGATAGTTTATTTACAGTATATTACATATAATTACTGTAGTTTTTGATAGTTTATTTACAGTATATATAACACATATTCGGTGTACTTTTTGATATTTTATGTACAGTATGTAATGTATATTTACTGTACTTTTTGATATTTTATGTACAGTATATTATATATAATTACTGTAATTTTTGATAGTTTATTTACAGAATATTACATAAAATTACTGTAGTTTTTGATAGAATATTTACAGTATATATAACACATATTTGGTGTACTTTTTGATATTTTATGTACAGTATGTAATGTATATTTACTGTACTTTTTGATATTTTATTTACAGTATATAATATAGATTTGGTGTAATTTTTGGTATTTTATGTACAGTATATTAAATATAATTACTGTAGTTTTTGATAGTTTATTTACAGTATATATAACTCATATTTGGTGTACTTTTTGATATTTTATGTACAGTATGTAATGTATATTTACTGTACTTTTTGATATTTTATTTACAGTATATAATAAACATTTGGTGTATTTTTTGATATTTTACGTAAAGTATATTGCATATAATTACTGTAGTTTTTGATAGTTTATTTACAGTATATATAACACATATTTGGTGTACTTTTTGATATTTTATGTACAGTACGTATTGTATATTTACTGTACTTTTTGATATTTTATTTACAGTATATAATATAGATTTGGTGTAATTTTTGATATTTTATGTACAGTATATTAAATATAATAACTGTAGTTTTTGATAGTTTATGTACAGTATATTACATATAATTACTGTAGTTTTTGATAGTTTATTTACAGTATATATAACACATATTTGGTGTACTTTTTGATATTTTATGTACAGTACGTAATGTATATTTACTGTACTTTTTGATATTTTATTTACAGTATATAATATAGGTTTGGTGTAATTTTTGATATTTTATGTACAGTATATTAAATATAATTACTGTAATTTTTGATAGTTTATTTACAATATATTACATATAATTACTGTAGTTTTTGATAGTTTATTTACAGTATGTATAGCACATATTTGGTGTACTTTTTGATATTTTATGTACAGTATGTAATGTATATTTACTGTACTTTTTGATATTTTATATACAGTATATTAAATATAATTACTGTAATTTTTGATATTTTATTTACAGTATATTACATATAATTACTGTAGTTTTTCATAGTTTATTTACAGTATATATAACACATATTTGGTGTACTTTTTGATATTTTATGTACAGTATGTAATGTATACTTACTGTACTTTTTGATATTTTATTTACAGTATATAATAATCATTTGGTGTGATTTTTGATATTTTATGTACAGTATATGAAATATAATTACTGTAGTTTTTGATAGTTTATGTACAGTATATTACATATAATTACTGTAGTTTTTGATAGTTTATTTACAGTATATATAACACATATTTGGTGTACTGTTTGATATTTTATGTACAGTATGTAATGTATATTTACTGTACTTTTTGATATTTTATGTACAGTATATTATATATAATTACTGTAATTTTTGATAGTTTATTTACAGTATATTACATATAATTACTGTAGTTTTTGATAGTTTATTTACAGTATATATGACACATATTTGGTGTACTTTTTGATATTTTATGTACAGTATGTAATGTATATTTACTGTACTTTTTGATATTTTATTTACAGTATATAATATAGATTTGGTGTAATTTTTGATATTTTATGTACAGTATATTAAATATAATTACTGTAGTTTTTGACAGTTTATTTACAGTATATATAACTCATATTTGCTGTACTTTTTGATATTTTATGTACAGTATGTAATGTATATTTACTGTACTATTTGATATTTTATTTACAGTATATAATAAACAGTTGGTGTAATTTTTGATAGTTTATTTACAGTATATTAAGTATAATTACTGTAGTTTTTGATAGTTTATTTACAGTATATATGACACATATTTGGTGTACTTTTTGATATTTTATATACAGTATGTATTGTATATTTACTGTACTTTTTGATATTTTATTTACAGTATATAATATAGATTTGGTGTAATTTTTGATATTTTATGTACAGTATATTAAATATAATAACTGTAGTTTTTGATAGTTTATGTACAGTATATTACATATAATTACTGTAGTTTTTGATAGTTTATTTACAGTATATATAACACATATTTGGTGTACTTTTTGATATTTTATGTACAGTACGTAATGTATATTTACTGTACTTTTTGATATTTTATTTACAGTATATAATATAGGTTTGGTGTAATTTTTGATATTTTATGTACAGTATATTAAATATAATTACTGTAATTTTTGATAGTTTATTTACAATATATTACATATAATTACTGTAGTTTTTGATAGTTTATTTACAGTATGTATAGCACATATTTGGTGTACTTTTTGATATTTTATGTACAGTATGTAATGTATATTTACTGTACTTTTTGATATTTTATATACAGTATATTAAATATAATTACTGTAATTTTTGATATTTTATTTACAGTATATTACATATAATTACTGTAGTTTTTCATAGTTTATTTACAGTATATATAACACATATTTGGTGTACTTTTTGATATTTTATGTACAGTATGTAATGTATACTTACTGTACTTTTTGATATTTTATTTACAGTATATAATAATCATTTGGTGTGATTTTTGATATTTTATGTACAGTATATGAAATATAATTACTGTAGTTTTTGATAGTTTATGTACAGTATATTACATATAATTACTGTAGTTTTTGATAGTTTATTTACAGTATATATAACACATATTTGGTGTACTGTTTGATATTTTATGTACAGTATGTAATGTATATTTACTGTACTTTTTGATATTTTACGTACAGTATATTATATATAATTACTGTAATTTTTGATAGTTTATTTACAGTATATTACATAAAATTACTGTAGTTTTTGATAGTTTATTTACAGTATATATAACACATATTTGGTGTACTTTTTGATATTTTATGTACAGTATGTAATGTATATTTACTGTACTTTTTGATATTTTATTTACAGTATATAATATAGATTTGGTGAAATTTTTGATATTTTATGTACAGTATATTAAATATAATTACTGTAGTTTTTGATAGTTTATGTACAGTATATTACATATAATTACTGTAGTTTTTGATAGTTTATTTACAGTATATATAACACATATTTGGTGTACTTTTTGATATTTTATGTACAGTACGTAATGTATATTTACTGTACTTTTTGATATTTTATTTACAGTATATAATATAGATTTGGTGTAATTTTTGATATTTTATGTACAGTATATTAAATATAATTACTGTAATTTTTGATAGTTTATTTACAGTATATTACATATAATTACTGTAGTTTTTGATAGTTTATTTACAGTATATATAACACATATTTGGTGTACTTTTTGATATTTTATGTACAGTATGTAATGTATATTTACTGTAATTTTTGATATTTTATGTACAGTATATTAAATATAATTACTGTAATTTTTGATAGTTTATTTACAGTATATTACATATAATTACTGTAGTTTTTGATAGTTTATTTACAGTATATATGACACATATTTGGTGTACTTTTTGATATTTTATGTACAGTATGTAATGTATATTTACTGTACTTTTTGATATTTTATTTACAGTATATAATATAGATTTGGTGTAATTTTTGATATTTTATGTACAGTATATTAAATATAATTACTGTAGTTTTTGACAGTTTATTTACAGTATATATAACTCATATTTGCTGTACTTTTTGATACTTTATGTACAGTATGTAATGTATATTTACTGTACTATTTGATATTTTATTTACAGTATATAATAAACATTTGGTGTAATTTTTGATAGTTTATTTACAGTATATTAAGTATAATTACTGTAGTTTTTGATAGTTTATTTACAGTATATATGACACATATTTGGTGTACTTTTTGATATTTTATATACAGTATGTATTGTATATTTACTGTACTTTTTGATATTTTATTTACTGTATATAATATAGATTTGGTGTAATTTTTGATATTTTATGTACAGTATATTAAATATAATAACTGTAGTTTTTGATAGTTTATGTACAGTATATTACATATAATTACTGTAGTTTTTGATAGTTTATTTACAGTATATATAACACATATTTGGTGTACTTTTTGATATTTTATGTACAGTACGTAATGTATATTTACTGTACTTTTTGATATTTTATTTACAGTATATAATATAGGTTTGGTGTAATTTTTGATATTTTATGTACAGTATATTAAATATAATTACTGTAATTTTTGATAGTTTATTTACAATATATTACATATAATTACTGTAGTTTTTGATAGTTTATTTACAGTATGTATAGCACATATTTGGTGTACTTTTTGATATTTTATGTACAGTATGTAATGTATATTTACTGTACTTTTTGATATTTTATATACAGTATATTAAATATAATTACTGTAATTTTTGATATTTTATTTACAGTATATTACATATAATTACTGTAGTTTTTCATAGTTTATTTACAGTATATATAACACATATTTGGTGTACTTTTTGATATTTTATGTACAGTATGTAATGTATACTTACTGTACTTTTTGATATTTTATTTACAGTATATAATAATCATTTGGTGTGATTTTTGATATTTTATGTACAGTATATGAAATATAATTACTGTAGTTTTTGATAGTTTATGTACAGTATATTACATATAATTACTGTAGTTTTTGATAGTTTATTTACAGTATATATAACACATATTTGGTGTACTGTTTGATATTTTATGTACAGTATGTAATGTATATTTACTGTACTTTTTGATATTTTATGTACAGTATATTATATATAATTACTGTAATTTTTGATAGTTTATTTACAGTATATTACATAAAATTACTGTAGTTTTTGATACTTTATTTACAGTATATATAACACATATTTGGTGTACTTTTTGATATTTTATGTACAGTATGTAATGTATATTTACTGTACTTTTTGATATTTTATTTACAGTATATAATATAGATTTGGTGAAATTTTTGATATTTTATGTACAGTATATTAAATATAATTACTGTAGTTTTTGATAGTTTATGTACAGTATATTACATATAATTACTGTAGTTTTTGATAGTTTATTTACAGTATATATAACACATATTTGGTGTACTTTTTGATATTTTATGTACAGTACGTAATGTATATTTACTGTACTTTTTGATATTTTATTTACAGTATATAATATAGATTTGGTGTAATTTTTGATATTTTATGTACAGTATATTAAATATAATTACTGTAATTTTTGATAGTTTATTTACAGTATATTACATATAATTACTGTAGTTTTTGATAGTTTATTTACAGTATATATGACACATATTTGGTGTACTTTTTGATATTTTATGTACAGTATGTAATGTATATTTACTGTACTTTTTGATATTTTATTTACAGTATATAATATAGATTTGGTGTAATTTTTGATATTTTATGTACAGTATATTAAATATAATTACTGTAGTTTTTGACAGTTTATTTACAGTATATATAACTCATATTTGCTGTACTTTTTGATATTTTATGTACAGTATGTAATGTATATTTACTGTACTATTTGATATTTTATTTACACTATATAATAAACATTTGGTGTAATTTTTGATAGTTTATTTACAGTATATTAAGTATAATTACTGTAGTTTTTGATAGTTTATTTACAGTATATATGACACATATTTGGTGTACTTTTTGATATTTTATATACAGTATGTATTGTATATTTACTGTACTTTTTGATATTTTATTTACAGTATATAATATAGATTTGGTGTAATTTTTGATATTTTATGTACAGTATATTAAATATAATAACTGTAGTTTTTGATAGTTTATGTACAGTATATTACATATAATTACTGTAGTTTTTGATAGTTTATTTACAGTATATATAACACATATTTGGTGTACTTTTTGATATTTTATGTACAGTACGTAATGTATATTTACTGTACTTTTTGATATTTTATTTACAGTATATAATATAGATTTGGTGTAATTTTTGATATTTTATGTACAGTATATTAAATATAATTACTGTAATTTTTGATAGTTTATTTACAATATATTACATATAATTACTGTAGTTTTTGATAGTTTATTTACAGTATGTATAGCACATATTTGGTGTACTTTTTGATATTTTATGTACAGTATGTAATGTATATTTACTGTACTTTTTGATATTTTATATACAGTATATTAAATATAATTACTGTAATTTTTGATATTTTATTTACAGTATATTACATATAATTACTGTAGTTTTTCATAGTTTATTTACAGTATATATAACACATATTTGGTATACTTTTTGATATTTTATGTACAGTATGTAATGTATACTTACTGTACTTTTTGATATTTTATTTACAGTATATAATAATCATTTGGTGTGATTTTTGATATTTTATGTACAGTATATGAAATATAATTACTGTAATTTTTGATAGTTTATTTACAGTATATTACATATAATTACTGTAGTTTTTGATAGTTTATTTACAGTATATATAACACATATTTGGTGTACTTTTTGATATTTTATGTACAGTATGTAATGTATATTTACTGTACTTTTTGATATTTTATGTACAGTATATTATATATAATTACTGTAATTTTTATAGTTTATTTACAGAATATTACATAAAATTACTGTAGTTTTTGATAGTATATTTACAGTATATATAACACATATTTGGTGTACTTTTTGATATTTTATGTACAGTATGTAATGTATATTTACTGTACTTTTTGATATTTTATTTACAGTATATAATATAGATTTGGTGTAATTTTTGGTATTTTATGTACAGTATATTAAATATAATTACTGTAGTTTTTGATAGTTTATTTACAGTATATATAACTCATATTTGGTGTACTTTTTGATATTTTATGTACAGTATGTAATGTATATTTACTGTACTTTTTGATATTTTATTTACAGTATATAATAAACATTTGGTGTATTTTTTGATATTTTACGTAAAGTATATTGCATATAATTACTGTAGTTTTTGATAGTTTATTTACAGTATATATAACACATATTTGGTGTACTTTTTGATATTTTATGTACAGTATGTAATGTATATTTACTGTACTTTTTGATATTTTATGTACAGTATATTAAATATAATTACTGTAATTTTTGATAGTTTATTTACAGTATATTACATATAATTACTGTAGTTTTTGATAGTTTATTTACAGTATATATGACACATATTTGGTGTACTTTTTGATATTTTATGTACAGTATGTAATGTATATTTACTGTACTTTTTGATATTTTATTTACAGTATATAATATAGATTTGGTGTAATTTTTGATATTTTATGTACAGTATATTAAATATAATTACTGTAGTTTTTGACAGTTTATTTACAGTATATATAACTCATATTTGCTGTACTTTTTGATATTTTATGTACAGTATGTAATGTATATTTACTGTACTATTTGATATTTTATTTACAGTATATAATAAACATTTGGTGTAATTTTTGATAGTTTATTTACAGTATATTAAGTATAATTACTGTAGTTTTTGATAGTTTATTTACAGTATATATGACACATATTTGGTGTACTTTTTGATATTTTATATACAGTATGTATTGTATATTTACTGTACTTTTTGATATTTTATTTACAGTATATAATATAGATTTGGTGTAATTTTTGATATTTTATGTACAGTATATTAAATATAATAACTGTAGTTTTTGATAGTTTATGTACAGTATATTACATATAATTACTGTAGTTTTTGATAGTTTATTTACAGTATATATAACACATATTTGGTGTACTGTTTGATATTTTATGTACAGTATGTAATGTATATTTACTGTACTTTTTGATATTTTATGTACAGTATATTATATATAATTACTGTAATTTTTGATAGTTTATTTACAGTATATTACATATAATTACTGTAGTTTTTGATAGTTTATTTACAGTATATATGACACATATTTGGTGTACTTTTTGATATTTTATGTACAGTATGTAATGTATATTTACTGTACTTTTTGATATTTTATTTACAGTATATAATATAGATTTGGTGTAATTTTTGATATTTTATGTACAGTATATTAAATATAATTACTGTAGTTTTTGACAGTTTATTTACAGTATATATAACTCATATTTGCTGTACTTTTTGATATTTTATGTACAGTATGTAATGTATATTTACTGTACTATTTGATATTTTATTTACAGTATATAATAAACAGTTGGTGTAATTTTTGATAGTTTATTTACAGTATATTAAGTATAATTACTGTAGTTTTTGATAGTTTATTTACAGTATATATGACACATATTTGGTGTACTTTTTGATATTTTATATACAGTATGTATTGTATATTTACTGTACTTTTTGATATTTTATTTACAGTATATAATATAGATTTGGTGTAATTTTTGATATTTTATGTACAGTATATTAAATATAATAACTGTAGTTTTTGATAGTTTATGTACAGTATATTACATATAATTACTGTAGTTTTTGATAGTTTATTTACAGTATATATAACACATATTTGGTGTACTTTTTGATATTTTATGTACAGTACGTAATGTATATTTACTGTACTTTTTGATATTTTATTTACAGTATATAATATAGGTTTGGTGTAATTTTTGATATTTTATGTACAGTATATTAAATATAATTACTGTAATTTTTGATAGTTTATTTACAATATATTACATATAATTACTGTAGTTTTTGATAGTTTATTTACAGTATGTATAGCACATATTTGGTGTACTTTTTGATATTTTATGTACAGTATGTAATGTATATTTACTGTACTTTTTGATATTTTATATACAGTATATTAAATATAATTACTGTAATTTTTGATATTTTATTTACAGTATATTACATATAATTACTGTAGTTTTTCATAGTTTATTTACAGTATATATAACACATATTTGGTGTACTTTTTGATATTTTATGTACAGTATGTAATGTATACTTACTGTACTTTTTGATATTTTATTTACAGTATATAATAATCATTTGGTGTGATTTTTGATATTTTATGTACAGTATATGAAATATAATTACTGTAGTTTTTGATAGTTTATGTACAGTATATTACATATAATTACTGTAGTTTTTGATAGTTTATTTACAGTATATATAACACATATTTGGTGTACTGTTTGATATTTTATGTACAGTATGTAATGTATATTTACTGTACTTTTTGATATTTTACGTACAGTATATTATATATAATTACTGTAATTTTTGATAGTTTATTTACAGTATATTACATAAAATTACTGTAGTTTTTGATAGTTTATTTACAGTATATATAACACATATTTGGTGTACTTTTTGATATTTTATGTACAGTATGTAATGTATATTTACTGTACTTTTTGATATTTTATTTACAGTATATAATATAGATTTGGTGAAATTTTTGATATTTTATGTACAGTATATTAAATATAATTACTGTAGTTTTTGATAGTTTATGTACAGTATATTACATATAATTACTGTAGTTTTTGATAGTTTATTTACAGTATATATAACACATATTTGGTGTACTTTTTGATATTTTATGTACAGTACGTAATGTATATTTACTGTACTTTTTGATATTTTATTTACAGTATATAATATAGATTTGGTGTAATTTTTGATATTTTATGTACAGTATATTAAATATAATTACTGTAATTTTTGATAGTTTATTTACAGTATATTACATATAATTACTGTAGTTTTTGATAGTTTATTTACAGTATATATAACACATATTTGGTGTACTTTTTGATATTTTATGTACAGTATGTAATGTATATTTACTGTAATTTTTGATATTTTATGTACAGTATATTAAATATAATTACTGTAATTTTTGATAGTTTATTTACAGTATATTACATATAATTACTGTAGTTTTTGATAGTTTATTTACAGTATATATGACACATATTTGGTGTACTTTTTGATATTTTATGTACAGTATGTAATGTATATTTACTGTACTTTTTGATATTTTATTTACAGTATATAATATAGATTTGGTGTAATTTTTGATATTTTATGTACAGTATATTAAATATAATTACTGTAGTTTTTGACAGTTTATTTACAGTATATATAACTCATATTTGCTGTACTTTTTGATACTTTATGTACAGTATGTAATGTATATTTACTGTACTATTTGATATTTTATTTACAGTATATAATAAACATTTGGTGTAATTTTTGATAGTTTATTTACAGTATATTAAGTATAATTACTGTAGTTTTTGATAGTTTATTTACAGTATATATGACACATATTTGGTGTACTTTTTGATATTTTATATACAGTATGTATTGTATATTTACTGTACTTTTTGATATTTTATTTACTGTATATAATATAGATTTGGTGTAATTTTTGATATTTTATGTACAGTATATTAAATATAATAACTGTAGTTTTTGATAGTTTATGTACAGTATATTACATATAATTACTGTAGTTTTTGATAGTTTATTTACAGTATATATAACACATATTTGGTGTACTTTTTGATATTTTATGTACAGTACGTAATGTATATTTACTGTACTTTTTGATATTTTATTTACAGTATATAATATAGGTTTGGTGTAATTTTTGATATTTTATGTACAGTATATTAAATATAATTACTGTAATTTTTGATAGTTTATTTACAATATATTACATATAATTACTGTAGTTTTTGATAGTTTATTTACAGTATGTATAGCACATATTTGGTGTACTTTTTGATATTTTATGTACAGTATGTAATGTATATTTACTGTACTTTTTGATATTTTATATACAGTATATTAAATATAATTACTGTAATTTTTGATATTTTATTTACAGTATATTACATATAATTACTGTAGTTTTTCATAGTTTATTTACAGTATATATAACACATATTTGGTGTACTTTTTGATATTTTATGTACAGTATGTAATGTATACTTACTGTACTTTTTGATATTTTATTTACAGTATATAATAATCATTTGGTGTGATTTTTGATATTTTATGTACAGTATATGAAATATAATTACTGTAGTTTTTGATAGTTTATGTACAGTATATTACATATAATTACTGTAGTTTTTGATAGTTTATTTACAGTATATATAACACATATTTGGTGTACTGTTTGATATTTTATGTACAGTATGTAATGTATATTTACTGTACTTTTTGATATTTTATGTACAGTATATTATATATAATTACTGTAATTTTTGATAGTTTATTTACAGTATATTACATAAAATTACTGTAGTTTTTGATACTTTATTTACAGTATATATAACACATATTTGGTGTACTTTTTGATATTTTATGTACAGTATGTAATGTATATTTACTGTACTTTTTGATATTTTATTTACAGTATATAATATAGATTTGGTGAAATTTTTGATATTTTATGTACAGTATATTAAATATAATTACTGTAGTTTTTGATAGTTTATGTACAGTATATTACATATAATTACTGTAGTTTTTGATAGTTTATTTACAGTATATATAACACATATTTGGTGTACTTTTTGATATTTTATGTACAGTACGTAATGTATATTTACTGTACTTTTTGATATTTTATTTACAGTATATAATATAGATTTGGTGTAATTTTTGATATTTTATGTACAGTATATTAAATATAATTACTGTAATTTTTGATAGTTTATTTACAGTATATTACATATAATTACTGTAGTTTTTGATAGTTTATTTACAGTATATATGACACATATTTGGTGTACTTTTTGATATTTTATGTACAGTATGTAATGTATATTTACTGTACTTTTTGATATTTTATTTACAGTATATAATATAGATTTGGTGTAATTTTTGATATTTTATGTACAGTATATTAAATATAATTACTGTAGTTTTTGACAGTTTATTTACAGTATATATAACTCATATTTGCTGTACTTTTTGATATTTTATGTACAGTATGTAATGTATATTTACTGTACTATTTGATATTTTATTTACACTATATAATAAACATTTGGTGTAATTTTTGATAGTTTATTTACAGTATATTAAGTATAATTACTGTAGTTTTTGATAGTTTATTTACAGTATATATGACACATATTTGGTGTACTTTTTGATATTTTATATACAGTATGTATTGTATATTTACTGTACTTTTTGATATTTTATTTACAGTATATAATATAGATTTGGTGTAATTTTTGATATTTTATGTACAGTATATTAAATATAATAACTGTAGTTTTTGATAGTTTATGTACAGTATATTACATATAATTACTGTAGTTTTTGATAGTTTATTTACAGTATATATAACACATATTTGGTGTACTTTTTGATATTTTATGTACAGTACGTAATGTATATTTACTGTACTTTTTGATATTTTATTTACAGTATATAATATAGATTTGGTGTAATTTTTGATATTTTATGTACAGTATATTAAATATAATTACTGTAATTTTTGATAGTTTATTTACAATATATTACATATAATTACTGTAGTTTTTGATAGTTTATTTACAGTATGTATAGCACATATTTGGTGTACTTTTTGATATTTTATGTACAGTATGTAATGTATATTTACTGTACTTTTTGATATTTTATATACAGTATATTAAATATAATTACTGTAATTTTTGATATTTTATTTACAGTATATTACATATAATTACTGTAGTTTTTCATAGTTTATTTACAGTATATATAACACATATTTGGTATACTTTTTGATATTTTATGTACAGTATGTAATGTATACTTACTGTACTTTTTGATATTTTATTTACAGTATATAATAATCATTTGGTGTGATTTTTGATATTTTATGTACAGTATATGAAATATAATTACTGTAATTTTTGATAGTTTATTTACAGTATATTACATATAATTACTGTAGTTTTTGATAGTTTATTTACAGTATATATAACACATATTTGGTGTACTTTTTGATATTTTATGTACAGTATGTAATGTATATTTACTGTACTTTTTGATATTTTATGTACAGTATATTATATATAATTACTGTAATTTTTATAGTTTATTTACAGAATATTACATAAAATTACTGTAGTTTTTGATAGTATATTTACAGTATATATAACACATATTTGGTGTACTTTTTGATATTTTATGTACAGTATGTAATGTATATTTACTGTACTTTTTGATATTTTATTTACAGTATATAATATAGATTTGGTGTAATTTTTGGTATTTTATGTACAGTATATTAAATATAATTACTGTAGTTTTTGATAGTTTATTTACAGTATATATAACTCATATTTGGTGTACTTTTTGATATTTTATGTACAGTATGTAATGTATATTTACTGTACTTTTTGATATTTTATTTACAGTATATAATAAACATTTGGTGTATTTTTTGATATTTTACGTAAAGTATATTGCATATAATTACTGTAGTTTTTGATAGTTTATTTACAGTATATATAACACATATTTGGTGTACTTTTTGATATTTTATGTACAGTATGTAATGTATATTTACTGTACTTTTTGATATTTTATGTACAGTATATTAAATATAATTACTGTAATTTTTGATAGTTTATTTACAGTATATTACATATAATTACTGTAGTTTTTGATAGTTTATTTACAGTATATATGACACATATTTGGTGTACTTTTTGATATTTTATGTACAGTATGTAATGTATATTTACTGTACTTTTTGATATTTTATTTACAGTATATAATATAGATTTGGTGTAATTTTTGATATTTTATGTACAGTATATTAAATATAATTACTGTAGTTTTTGACAGTTTATTTACAGTATATATAACTCATATTTGCTGTACTTTTTGATATTTTATGTACAGTATGTAATGTATATTTACTGTACTATTTGATATTTTATTTACAGTATATAATAAACATTTGGTGTAATTTTTGATAGTTTATTTACAGTATATTAAGTATAATTACTGTAGTTTTTGATAGTTTATTTACAGTATATATGACACATATTTGGTGTACTTTTTGATATTTTATATACAGTATGTATTGTATATTTACTGTACTTTTTGATATTTTATTTACAGTATATAATATAGATTTGGTGTAATTTTTGATATTTTATGTACAGTATATTAAATATAATAACTGTAGTTTTTGATAGTTTATGTACAGTATATTACATATAATTACTGTAGTTTTTGATAGTTTATTTACCGTATATATAACACATATTTGGTGTACTTTTTGATATTTTATGTACAGTACGTAATGTATATTTACTGTACTTTTTGATATTTTATTTACAGTATATAATATAGGTTTGGTGTAATTTTTGATATTTTATGTACAGTATATTAAATATAATTACTGTAATTTTTGATAGTTTATTTACAATATATTACATATAATTACTGTAGTTTTTGATAGTTTATTTACAGTATGTATAGCACATATTTGGTGTACTTTTTGATATTTTATGTACAGTATGTAATGTATATTTACTGTACTTTTTGATATTTTATATACAGTATATTAAATATAATTACTGTAATTTTTGATATTTTATTTACAGTATATTACATATAATTACTGTAGTTTTTCATAGTTTATTTACAGTATATATAACACATATTTGGTGTACTTTTTGATATTTTATGTACAGTATGTAATGTATACTTACTGTACTTTTTGATATTTTATTTACAGTATATAATAATCATTTGGTGTGATTTTTGATATTTTATGTACAGTATATGAAATATAATTACTGTAGTTTTTGATAGTTTATGTACAGTATATTACATATAATTACTGTAGTTTTTGATAGTTTATTTACAGTATATATAACACATATTTGGTGTACTGTTTGATATTTTATGTACAGTATGTAATGTATATTTACTGTACTTTTTGATATTTTATGTACAGTATATTATATATAATTACTGTAATTTTTGATAGTTTATTTACAGTATATTACATAAAATTACTGTAGTTTTTGATAGTTTATTTACAGTATATATAACACATATTTGGTGTACTTTTTGATATTTTATGTACAGTATGTAATGTATATTTACTGTACTTTTTGATATTTTATTTACAGTATATAATATAGATTTGGTGAAATTTTTGATATTTTATGTACAGTATATTAAATATAATTACTGTAGTTTTTGATAGTTTATGTACAGTATATTACATATAATTACTGTAGTTTTTGATAGTTTATTTACAGTATATATAACACATATTTGGTGTACTTTTTGATATTTTATGTACAGTACGTAATGTATATTTACTGTACTTTTTGATATTTTATTTACAGTATATAATATAGATTTGGTGTAATTTTTGATATTTTATGTACAGTATATTAAATATAATTACTGTAATTTTTGATAGTTTATTTACAGTATATTACATATAATTACTGTAGTTTTTGATAGTTTATTTACAGTATATATAACACATATTTGGTGTACTTTTTGATATTTTATGAACAGTATGTAATGTATATTTACTGTAATTTTTGATATTTTATGTACAGTATATTAAATATAATTACTGTAATTTTTGATAGTTTATTTACAGTATATTACATATAATTACTGTAGTTTTTGATAGTTTATTTACAGTATATATGACACATATTTGGTGTACTTTTTGATATTTTATGTACAGTATGTAATGTATATTTACTGTACTTTTTGATATTTTATTTACAGTATATAATATAGATTTGGTGTAATTTTTGATATTTTATGTACAGTATATTAAATATAATTACTGTAGTTTTTGACAGTTTATTTACAGTATATATAACTCATATTTGCTGTACTTTTTGATATTTTATGTACAGTATGTAATGTATATTTACTGTATTATTTGATATTTTATTTACAGTATATAATAAACATTTGGTGTAATTTTTGATAGTTTATTTACAGTATATTAAGTATAATTACTGTAGTTTTTGATAGTTTATTTACAGTATATATGACACATATTTGGTGTACTTTTTGATATTTTATATACAGTATGTATTGTATATTTACTGTACTTTTTGATATTTTATTTACAGTATATAATATAGATTTGGTGTAATTTTTGATATTTTATGTACAGTATATTAAATATAATAACTGTAGTTTTTGATAGTTTATGTACAGTATATTACATATAATTACTGTAGTTTTTGATAGTTTATTTACAGTATATATAACACATATTTGGTGTACTTTTTGATATTTTATGTACAGTACGTAATGTATATTTACTGTACTTTTTGATATTTTATTTACAGTATATAATATAGGTTTGGTGTAATTTTTGATATTTTATGTACAGTATATTAAATATAATTACTGTAATTTTTGATAGTTTATTTACAATATATTACATATAATTACTGTAGTTTTTGATAGTTTATTTACAGTATGTATAGCACATATTTGGTGTACTTTTTGATATTTTATGTACAGTATGTAATGTATATTTACTGTACTTTTTGATATTTTATATACAGTATATTAAATATAATTACTGTAATTTTTGATATTTTATTTACAGTATATTACATATAATTACTGTAGTTTTTCATAGTTTATTTACAGTATATATAACACATATTTGGTGTACTTTTTGATATTTTATGTACAGTATGTAATGTATACTTACTGTACTTTTTGATATTTTATTTACAGTATATAATAATCATTTGGTGTGATTTTTGATATTTTATGTACAGTATATGAAATATAATTACTGTAGTTTTTGATAGTTTATGTACAGTATATTACATATAATTACTGTAGTTTTTGATAGTTTATTTACAGTATATATAACACATATTTGGTGTACTGTTTGATATTTTATGTACAGTATGTAATGTATATTTACTGTACTTTTTGATATTTTATGTACAGTATATTATATATAATTACTGTAATTTTTGATAGTTTATTTACAGTATATTACATAAAATTACTGTAGTTTTTGATACTTTATTTACAGTATATATAACACATATTTGGTGTACTTTTTGATATTTTATGTACAGTATGTAATGTATATTTACTGTACTTTTTGATATTTTATTTACAGTATATAATATAGATTTGGTGAAATTTTTGATATTTTATGTACAGTATATTAAATATAATTACTGTAGTTTTTGATAGTTTATGTACAGTATATTACATATAATTACTGTAGTTTTTGATAGTTTATTTACAGTATATATAACACATATTTGGTGTACTTTTTGATATTTTATGTACAGTACGTAATGTATATTTACTGTACTTTTTGATATTTTATTTACAGTATATAATATAGATTTGGTGTAATTTTTGATATTTTATGTACAGTATATTAAATATAATTACTGTAATTTTTGATAGTTTATTTACAGTATATTACATATAATTACTGTAGTTTTTGATAGTTTATTTACAGTATATATGACACATATTTGGTGTACTTTTTGATATTTTATGTACAGTATGTAATGTATATTTACTGTACTTTTTGATATTTTATTTACAGTATATAATATAGATTTGGTGTAATTTTTGATATTTTATGTACAGTATATTAAATATAATTACTGTAGTTTTTGACAGTTTATTTACAGTATATATAACTCATATTTGCTGTACTTTTTGATATTTTATGTACAGTATGTAATGTATATTTACTGTACTATTTGATATTTTATTTACACTATATAATAAACATTTGGTGTAATTTTTGATAGTTTATTTACAGTATATTAAGTATAATTACTGTAGTTTTTGATAGTTTATTTACAGTATATATGACACATATTTGGTGTACTTTTTGATATTTTATATACAGTATGTATTGTATATTTACTGTACTTTTTGATATTTTATTTACAGTATATAATATAGATTTGGTGTAATTTTTGATATTTTATGTACAGTATATTAAATATAATAACTGTAGTTTTTGATAGTTTATGTACAGTATATTACATATAATTACTGTAGTTTTTGATAGTTTATTTACAGTATATATAACACATATTTGGTGTACTTTTTGATATTTTATGTACAGTACGTAATGTATATTTACTGTACTTTTTGATATTTTATTTACAGTATATAATATAGATTTGGTGTAATTTTTGATATTTTATGTACAGTATATTAAATATAATTACTGTAATTTTTGATAGTTTATTTACAATATATTACATATAATTACTGTAGTTTTTGATAGTTTATTTACAGTATGTATAGCACATATTTGGTGTACTTTTTGATATTTTATGTACAGTATGTAATGTATATTTACTGTACTTTTTGATATTTTATATACAGTATATTAAATATAATTACTGTAATTTTTGATATTTTATTTACAGTATATTACATATAATTACTGTAGTTTTTCATAGTTTATTTACAGTATATATAACACATATTTGGTATACTTTTTGATATTTTATGTACAGTATGTAATGTATACTTACTGTACTTTTTGATATTTTATTTACAGTATATAATAATCATTTGGTGTGATTTTTGATATTTTATGTACAGTATATGAAATATAATTACTGTAATTTTTGATAGTTTATTTACAGTATATTACATATAATTACTGTAGTTTTTGATAGTTTATTTACAGTATATATAACACATATTTGGTGTACTTTTTGATATTTTATGTACAGTATGTAATGTATATTTACTGTACTTTTTGATATTTTATGTACAGTATATTATATATAATTACTGTAATTTTTATAGTTTATTTACAGAATATTACATAAAATTACTGTAGTTTTTGATAGTATATTTACAGTATATATAACACATATTTGGTGTACTTTTTGATATTTTATGTACAGTATGTAATGTATATTTACTGTACTTTTTGATATTTTATTTACAGTATATAATATAGATTTGGTGTAATTTTTGGTATTTTATGTACAGTATATTAAATATAATTACTGTAGTTTTTGATAGTTTATTTACAGTATATATAACTCATATTTGGTGTACTTTTTGATATTTTATGTACAGTATGTAATGTATATTTACTGTACTTTTTGATATTTTATTTACAGTATATAATAAACATTTGGTGTATTTTTTGATATTTTACGTAAAGTATATTGCATATAATTACTGTAGTTTTTGATAGTTTATTTACAGTATATATAACACATATTTGGTGTACTTTTTGATATTTTATGTACAGTATGTAATGTATATTTACTGTACTTTTTGATATTTTATGTACAGTATATTAAATATAATTACTGTAATTTTTGATAGTTTATTTACAGTATATTACATATAATTACTGTAGTTTTTGATAGTTTATTTACAGTATATATGACACATATTTGGTGTACTTTTTGATATTTTATGTACAGTATGTAATGTATATTTACTGTACTTTTTGATATTTTATTTACAGTATATAATATAGATTTGGTGTAATTTTTGATATTTTATGTACAGTATATTAAATATAATTACTGTAGTTTTTGACAGTTTATTTACAGTATATATAACTCATATTTGCTGTACTTTTTGATATTTTATGTACAGTATGTAATGTATATTTACTGTACTATTTGATATTTTATTTACAGTATATAATAAACATTTGGTGTAATTTTTGATAGTTTATTTACAGTATATTAAGTATAATTACTGTAGTTTTTGATAGTTTATTTACAGTATATATGACACATATTTGGTGTACTTTTTGATATTTTATATACAGTATGTATTGTATATTTACTGTACTTTTTGATATTTTATTTACAGTATATAATATAGATTTGGTGTAATTTTTGATATTTTATGTACAGTATATTAAATATAATAACTGTAGTTTTTGATAGTTTATGTACAGTATATTACATATAATTACTGTAGTTTTTGATAGTTTATTTACCGTATATATAACACATATTTGGTGTACTTTTTGATATTTTATGTACAGTACGTAATGTATATTTACTGTACTTTTTGATATTTTATTTACAGTATATAATATAGGTTTGGTGTAATTTTTGATATTTTATGTACAGTATATTAAATATAATTACTGTAATTTTTGATAGTTTATTTACAATATATTACATATAATTACTGTAGTTTTTGATAGTTTATTTACAGTATGTATAGCACATATTTGGTGTACTTTTTGATATTTTATGTACAGTATGTAATGTATATTTACTGTACTTTTTGATATTTTATATACAGTATATTAAATATAATTACTGTAATTTTTGATATTTTATTTACAGTATATTACATATAATTACTGTAGTTTTTCATAGTTTATTTACAGTATATATAACACATATTTGGTGTACTTTTTGATATTTTATGTACAGTATGTAATGTATACTTACTGTACTTTTTGATATTTTATTTACAGTATATAATAATCATTTGGTGTGATTTTTGATATTTTATGTACAGTATATGAAATATAATTACTGTAGTTTTTGATAGTTTATGTACAGTATATTACATATAATTACTGTAGTTTTTGATAGTTTATTTACAGTATATATAACACATATTTGGTGTACTGTTTGATATTTTATGTACAGTATGTAATGTATATTTACTGTACTTTTTGATATTTTATGTACAGTATATTATATATAATTACTGTAATTTTTGATAGTTTATTTACAGTATATTACATAAAATTACTGTAGTTTTTGATAGTTTATTTACAGTATATATAACACATATTTGGTGTACTTTTTGATATTTTATGTACAGTATGTAATGTATATTTACTGTACTTTTTGATATTTTATTTACAGTATATAATATAGATTTGGTGAAATTTTTGATATTTTATGTACAGTATATTAAATATAATTACTGTAGTTTTTGATAGTTTATGTACAGTATATTACATATAATTACTGTAGTTTTTGATAGTTTATTTACAGTATATATAACACATATTTGGTGTACTTTTTGATATTTTATGTACAGTACGTAATGTATATTTACTGTACTTTTTGATATTTTATTTACAGTATATAATATAGATTTGGTGTAATTTTTGATATTTTATGTACAGTATATTAAATATAATTACTGTAATTTTTGATAGTTTATTTACAGTATATTACATATAATTACTGTAGTTTTTGATAGTTTATTTACAGTATATATAACACATATTTGGTGTACTTTTTGATATTTTATGAACAGTATGTAATGTATATTTACTGTAATTTTTGATATTTTATGTACAGTATATTAAATATAATTACTGTAATTTTTGATAGTTTATTTACAGTATATTACATATAATTACTGTAGTTTTTGATAGTTTATTTACAGTATATATGACACATATTTGGTGTACTTTTTGATATTTTATGTACAGTATGTAATGTATATTTACTGTACTTTTTGATATTTTATTTACAGTATATAATATAGATTTGGTGTAATTTTTGATATTTTATGTACAGTATATTAAATATAATTACTGTAGTTTTTGACAGTTTATTTACAGTATATATAACTCATATTTGCTGTACTTTTTGATATTTTATGTACAGTATGTAATGTATATTTACTGTATTATTTGATATTTTATTTACAGTATATAATAAACATTTGGTGTAATTTTTGATAGTTTATTTACAGTATATTAAGTATAATTACTGTAGTTTTTGATAGTTTATTTACAGTATATATGACACATATTTGGTGTACTTTTTGATATTTTATATACAGTATGTATTGTATATTTACTGTACTTTTTGATATTTTATTTACAGTATATAATATAGATTTGGTGTAATTTTTGATATTTTATGTACAGTATATTAAATATAATAACTGTAGTTTTTGATAGTTTATGTACAGTATATTACATATAATTACTGTAGTTTTTGATAGTTTATTTACAGTATATATAACACATATTTGGTGTACTTTTTGATATTTTATGTACAGTACGTAATGTATATTTACTGTACTTTTTGATATTTTATTTACAGTATATAATATAGGTTTGGTGTAATTTTTGATATTTTATGTACAGTATATTAAATATAATTACTGTAATTTTTGATAGTTTATTTACAATATATTACATATAATTACTGTAGTTTTTGATAGTTTATTTACAGTATGTATAGCACATATTTGGTGTACTTTTTGATATTTTATGTACAGTATGTAATGTATATTTACTGTACTTTTTGATATTTTATATACAGTATATTAAATATAATTACTGTAATTTTTGATATTTTATTTACAGTATATTACATATAATTACTGTAGTTTTTCATAGTTTATTTACAGTATATATAACACATATTTGGTGTACTTTTTGATATTTTATGTACAGTATGTAATGTATACTTACTGTACTTTTTGATATTTTATTTACAGTATATAATAATCATTTGGTGTGATTTTTGATATTTTATGTACAGTATATGAAATATAATTACTGTAGTTTTTGATAGTTTATGTACAGTATATTACATATAATTACTGTAGTTTTTGATAGTTTATTTACAGTATATATAACACATATTTGGTGTACTGTTTGATATTTTATGTACAGTATGTAATGTATATTTACTGTACTTTTTGATATTTTATGTACAGTATATTATATATAATTACTGTAATTTTTGATAGTTTATTTACAGTATATTACATAAAATTACTGTAGTTTTTGATACTTTATTTACAGTATATATAACACATATTTGGTGTACTTTTTGATATTTTATGTACAGTATGTAATGTATATTTACTGTACTTTTTGATATTTTATTTACAGTATATAATATAGATTTGGTGAAATTTTTGATATTTTATGTACAGTATATTAAATATAATTACTGTAGTTTTTGATAGTTTATGTACAGTATATTACATATAATTACTGTAGTTTTTGATAGTTTATTTACAGTATATATAACACATATTTGGTGTACTTTTTGATATTTTATGTACAGTACGTAATGTATATTTACTGTACTTTTTGATATTTTATTTACAGTATATAATATAGATTTGGTGTAATTTTTGATATTTTATGTACAGTATATTAAATATAATTACTGTAATTTTTGATAGTTTATTTACAGTATATTACATATAATTACTGTAGTTTTTGATAGTTTATTTACAGTATATATGACACATATTTGGTGTACTTTTTGATATTTTATGTACAGTATGTAATGTATATTTACTGTACTTTTTGATATTTTATTTACAGTATATAATATAGATTTGGTGTAATTTTTGATATTTTATGTACAGTATATTAAATATAATTACTGTAGTTTTTGACAGTTTATTTACAGTATATATAACTCATATTTGCTGTACTTTTTGATATTTTATGTACAGTATGTAATGTATATTTACTGTACTATTTGATATTTTATTTACAGTATATAATAAACATTTGGTGTAATTTTTGATAGTTTATTTACAGTATATTAAGTATAATTACTGTAGTTTTTGATAGTTTATTTACAGTATATATGACACATATTTGGTGTACTTTTTGATATTTTATATACAGTATGTATTGTATATTTACTGTACTTTTTGATATTTTATTTACAGTATATAATATAGATTTGGTGTAATTTTTGATATTTTATGTACAGTATATTAAATATAATAACTGTAGTTTTTGATAGTTTATGTACAGTATATTACATATAATTACTGTAGTTTTTGATAGTTTATTTACAGTATATATAACACATATTTGGTGTACTTTTTGATATTTTATGTACAGTACGTAATGTATATTTACTGTACTTTTTGATATTTTATTTACAGTATATAATATAGATTTGGTGTAATTTTTGATATTTTATGTACAGTATATTAAATATAATTACTGTAATTTTTGATAGTTTATTTACAATATATTACATATAATTACTGTAGTTTTTGATAGTTTATTTACAGTATGTATAGCACATATTTGGTGTACTTTTTGATATTTTATGTACAGTATGTAATGTATATTTACTGTACTTTTTGATATTTTATATACAGTATATTAAATATAATTACTGTAATTTTTGATATTTTATTTACAGTATATTACATATAATTACTGTAGTTTTTCATAGTTTATTTACAGTATATATAACACATATTTGGTATACTTTTTGATATTTTATGTACAGTATGTAATGTATACTTACTGTACTTTTTGATATTTTATTTACAGTATATAATAATCATTTGGTGTGATTTTTGATATTTTATGTACAGTATATGAAATATAATTACTGTAATTTTTGATAGTTTATTTACAGTATATTACATATAATTACTGTAGTTTTTGATAGTTTATTTACAGTATATATAACACATATTTGGTGTACTTTTTGATATTTTATGTACAGTATGTAATGTATATTTACTGTACTTTTTGATATTTTATGTACAGTATATTATATATAATTACTGTAATTTTTATAGTTTATTTACAGAATATTACATAAAATTACTGTAGTTTTTGATAGTATATTTACAGTATATATAACACATATTTGGTGTACTTTTTGATATTTTATGTACAGTATGTAATGTATATTTACTGTACTTTTTGATATTTTATTTACAGTATATAATATAGATTTGGTGTAATTTTTGGTATTTTATGTACAGTATATTAAATATAATTACTGTAGTTTTTGATAGTTTATTTACAGTATATATAACTCATATTTGGTGTACTTTTTGATATTTTATGTACAGTATGTAATGTATATTTACTGTACTTTTTGATATTTTATTTACAGTATATAATAAACATTTGGTGTATTTTTTGATATTTTACGTAAAGTATATTGCATATAATTACTGTAGTTTTTGATAGTTTATTTACAGTATATATAACACATATTTGGTGTACTTTTTGATATTTTATGTACAGTACGTAATGTATATTTACTGTACTTTTTGATATTTTATTTACAGTATATAATATAGATTTGGTGTAATTTTTGATATTTTATGTACAGTATATTAAATATAATTACTGTAATTTTTGATAGTTTATTTACAGTATATTACATATAATTACTGTAGTTTTTGATAGTTTATTTACAGTATATATAACACATATTTGGTGTACTTTTTGATATTTTATGTACAGTATGTAATGTATATTTACTGTACTTTTTGATATTTTATGTACAGTATATTAAATATAATTACTGTAATTTTTGATAGTTTATTTACAGTATATTACATATAATTACTGTAGTTTTTGATAGTTTATTTACAGTATATATGACACATATTTGGTGTACTTTTTGATATTTTATGTACAGTATGTAATGTATATTTACTGTACTTTTTGATATTTTATTTACAGTATATAATATAGATTTGGTGTAATTTTTGATATTTTATGTACAGTATATTAAATATAATTACTGTAGTTTTTGACAGTTTATTTACAGTATATATAACTCATATTTGCTGTACTTTTTGATATTTTATGTACAGTATGTAATGTATATTTACTGTACTATTTGATATTTTATTTACAGTATATAATAAACATTTGGTGTAATTTTTGATAGTTTATTTACAGTATATTAAGTATAATTACTGTAGTTTTTGATAGTTTATTTACAGTATATATGACACATATTTGGTGTACTTTTTGATATTTTATATACAGTATGTATTGTATATTTACTGTACTTTTTGATATTTTATTTACAGTATATAATATAGATTTGGTGTAATTTTTGATATTTTATGTACAGTATATTAAATATAATAACTGTAGTTTTTGATAGTTTATGTACAGTATATTACATATAATTACTGTAGTTTTTGATAGTTTATTTACCGTATATATAACACATATTTGGTGTACTTTTTGATATTTTATGTACAGTACGTAATGTATATTTACTGTACTTTTTGATATTTTATTTACAGTATATAATATAGGTTTGGTGTAATTTTTGATATTTTATGTACAGTATATTAAATATAATTACTGTAATTTTTGATAGTTTATTTACAATATATTACATATAATTACTGTAGTTTTTGATAGTTTATTTACAGTATGTATAGCACATATTTGGTGTACTTTTTGATATTTTATGTACAGTATGTAATGTATATTTACTGTACTTTTTGATATTTTATATACAGTATATTAAATATAATTACTGTAATTTTTGATATTTTATTTACAGTATATTACATATAATTACTGTAGTTTTTCATAGTTTATTTACAGTATATATAACACATATTTGGTGTACTTTTTGATATTTTATGTACAGTATGTAATGTATACTTACTGTACTTTTTGATATTTTATTTACAGTATATAATAATCATTTGGTGTGATTTTTGATATTTTATGTACAGTATATGAAATATAATTACTGTAATTTTTGATAGTTTATTTACAGTATATTACATATAATTACTGTAGTTTTTGATAGTTTATTTACAGTATATATAACACATATTTGGTGTACTTTTTGATATTTTATGTACAGTATGTAATGTATATTTACTGTACTTTTTGATATTTTATGTACAGTATATTATATATAATTACTGTAATTTTTGATAGTTTATTTACAGAATATTACATAAAATTACTGTAGTTTTTGATAGTATATTTACAGTATATATAACACATATTTGGTGTACTTTTTGATATTTTATGTACAGTATGTAATGTATATTTACTGTACTTTTTGATATTTTATTTACAGTATATAATATAGATTTGGTGTAATTTTTGGTATTTTATGTACAGTATATTAAATATAATTACTGTAGTTTTTGATAGTTTATTTACAGTATATATAACTCATATTTGGTGTACTTTTTGATATTTTATGTACAGTATGTAATGTATATTTACTGTACTTTTTGATATTTTATTTACAGTATATAATAAACATTTGGTGTATTTTTTGATATTTTACGTAAAGTATATTGCATATAATTACTGTAGTTTTTGATAGTTTATTTACAGTATATATAACACATATTTGGTGTACTTTTTGATATTTTATGTGCAGTATGTAATGTATATTTACTGTACTTTTTGATATTTTATTTACAGTATATAATATAGATTTGGTGTAATTTTTGATATTTTATGTACAGTATATTAAATATAATTACTGTAGTTTTTGATAGTTTATTTACAGTATATTACATATAATTACTGTAGTTTTTGATAGTTTATTTACAGTATATATAGCACATATTTGGTGTACTTTTTGATATTTTATGTACAGTATGTAATGTATATTTACTGAATTTTTGTTATTTTATTTACAGTATATAATATAGGTTTGGTGTAATTTTTGATATTTTATGTACAGTATATTAAATATAATTACTGTAATTTTTGATAGTTTATTTACAGTATATTACATATAATTACTTTAGTTTTTGATAGTTTATTTACAGTATATATAACACATATTTGGTGTACTTTTTGATATTTTATGTGCAGTATGTAATGTATATTTACTGTACTTTTTGATATTTTATTTACAGTATATAATATAGATTTGGTGTAATTTTTGATATTTTATGTACAGTATATTAAATATAATTAGTGTAATTTTTGATAGTTTATGTACAGTATATTACATATAATTACTGTAGTTTTTGATAGTTTATTTACAGTATATATAACACATATTTGGTGTACTTTTTGATATTTTATATACAGTATGTAATGTATATTTACTGTACTTTTTGATATTTTATGTACAGTATATTATATATAATTACTGTAATTTTTGATAGTTTATTTACAGAATATTACATAAAATTACTGTAGTTTTTGATAGTTTATTTACAGTATATATGACACATATTTGGTGTACTTTTTGATATTTTATGTACAGTATGTAATGTATATTTACTGTACTTTTTGATATTTTATTTACAGTATATAATAAACATTTGGTGTATTTTTTGATATTTTACGTAAAGTTTATTGCATATAATTACTGTAGTTTTGATAGTTTATTTACAGTATATATAACACATATTTGGTGTACTTTTTGATATTTTATGTGCAGTATGTAATGTATATTTACTGTACTTTTTGATATTTTATTTACAGTATATAATATAGATTTGGTGTAATTTTTGATATTTTATGTACAGTATATTAAATATAATTACTGTAGTTTTTGATAGTTTATGTACAGTATATTACATATAATTACTGTAGTTTTTGATAGTTTATTTACAGTATATATAGCACATATTTTGTGTACTTTTTGATATTTTATGTACAGTATGTAATGTATATTTACTGAATTTTTGTTATTTTATTTACAGTATATAATATAGGTTTGGTGTAATTTTTGATATTTTATGTACAGTATATTAAATATAATTACTGTAATTTTTGATAGTTTATTTACAGTATATTACATATAATTACTGTAGTTTTTGATAGTTTATGTACAGTATATTAAATATAATTACTGTAGTTTTTGATAGTTTATTTACAGTATATTACATATAATTACTGTAGTTTTTGATAGTTTATTTACAGTATATATAGCACATATTTGGTGTACTTTTTGATATTTTATGTACAGTATGTAATGTATATTTACTGAATTTTTGTTATTTTATTTACAGTATATAATATAGGTTTGGTGTAATTTTTGATATTTTATGTACAGTATATTAAATATAATTACTGTAATTTTTGATAGTTTATTTACAGTATATTACATATAATTACTTTAGTTTTTGATAGTTTATTTACAGTATATATAACACATATTTGGTGTACTTTTTGATATTTTATGTGCAGTATGTAATGTATATTTACTGTACTTTTTGATATTTTATTTACAGTATATAATATAGATTTGGTGTAATTTTTGATATTTTATGTACAGTATATTAAATATAATTAGTGTAATTTTTGATAGTTTATGTACAGTATATTACATATAATTACTGTAGTTTTTGATAGTTTATTTACAGTATATATAACACATATTTGGTGTACTTTTTGATATTTTATATACAGTATGTAATGTATATTTACTGTACTTTTTGATATTTTATGTACAGTATATTATATATAATTACTGTAATTTTTGATAGTTTATTTACAGAATATTACAAAAAATTACTGTAGTTTTTGATAGTTTATTTACAGTATATATGACACATATTTGGTGTACTTTTTGATATTTTATGTACAGTATGTAATGTATATTTACTGTACTTTTTGATATTTTATTTACAGTATATAATAAACATTTGGTGTATTTTTTGATATTTTACGTAAAGTTTATTGCATATAATTACTGTAGTTTTGATAGTTTATTTACAGTATATATAACACATATTTGGTGTACTTTTTGATATTTTATGTGCAGTATGTAATGTATATTTACTGTACTTTTTGATATTTTATTTACAGTATATAATATAGATTTGGTGTAATTTTTGATATTTTATGTACAGTATATTAAATATAATTACTGTAGTTTTTGATAGTTTATGTACAGTATATTACATATAATTACTGTAGTTTTTGATAGTTTATTTACAGTATATATAGCACATATTTTGTGTACTTTTTGATATTTTATGTACAGTATGTAATGTATATTTACTGAATTTTTGTTATTTTATTTACAGTATATAATATAGGTTTGGTGTAATTTTTGATATTTTATGTACAGTATATTAAATATAATTACTGTAATTTTTGATAGTTTATTTACAGTATATTACATATAATTACTGTAGTTTTTGATAGTTTATGTACAGTATATTAAATATAATTACTGTAGTTTTTGATAGTTTATTTACAGTATATTACATATAATTACTGTAGTTTTTGATAGTTTATTTACAGTATATATAGCACATATTTGGTGTACTTTTTGATATTTTATGTACAGTATGTAATGTATATTTACTGAATTTTTGTTATTTTATTTACAGTATATAATATAGGTTTGGTGTAATTTTTGATATTTTATGTACAGTATATTAAATATAATTACTGTAATTTTTGATAGTTTATTTACAGTATATTACATATAATTACTTTAGTTTTTGATAGTTTATTTACAGTATATATAACACATATTTGGTGTACTTTTTGATATTTTATGTGCAGTATGTAATGTATATTTACTGTACTTTTTGATATTTTATTTACAGTATATAATATAGATTTGGTGTAATTTTTGATATTTTATGTACAGTATATGAAATATAATTAGTGTAATTTTTGATAGTTTATGTACAGTATATTACATATAATTACTGTAGTTTTTGATAGTTTATTTACAGTATATATAACACATATTTGGTGTACTTTTTGATATTTTATATACAGTATGTAATGTATATTTACTGTACTTTTTGATATTTTATGTACAGTATATTATATATAATTACTGTAATTTTTGATATTTTATTTACAGAATATTACATAAAATTACTGTAGTTTTTGATAGTTTATTTACAGTATATATGACACATATTTGGTGTACTTTTTGATATTTTATGTACAGTATGTAATGTATATTTACTGTACTTTTTGATATTTTATTTACAGTATATAATAAACATTTGGTGTATTTTTTGATATTTTACGTAAAGTTTATTGCATATAATTACTGTAGTTTTGATAGTTTATTTACAGTATATATAACACATATTTGGTGTACTTTTTGATATTTTATGTGCAGTATGTAATGTATATTTACTGTACTTTTTGATATTTTATTTACAGTATATAATATAGATTTGGTGTAATTTTTGATATTTTATGTACAGTATATTAAATATAATTACTGTAGTTTTTGATAGTTTATGTACAGTATATTACATATAATTACTGTAGTTTTTGATAGTTTATTTACAGTATATATAGCACATATTTTGTGTACTTTTTGATATTTTATGTACAGTATGTAATGTATATTTACTGAATTTTTGTTATTTTATTTACAGTATATAATATAGGTTTGGTGTAATTTTTGATATTTTATGTACAGTATATTAAATATAATTACTGTAATTTTTGATAGTTTATTTACAGTATATTACATATAATTACTGTAGTTTTTGATAGTTTATGTACAGTATATTAAATATAATTACTGTAGTTTTTGATAGTTTATTTACAGTATATTACATATAATTACTGTAGTTTTTGATAGTTTATTTACAGTATATATAGCACATATTTGGTGTACTTTTTGATATATTATGTACAGTATGTAATGTATATTTACTGTACTTTTTGATATTTTATTTACAGTATATAATAAACATTTGGTGTATTTTTTGATATTTTACGTAAAGTATATTGCATATAATTACTGTAGTTTTTGATAGTTTATTTACAGTATATATAGCACATATTTGGTGTACTTTTTGATATTTTATGTGCAGTATGTAATGTATATTTACTGTACTTTTTGATATTTTATTTACAGTATATAATATAGATTTGGTGTAATTTTTGATATTTTATGTACAGTATATTAAATATAATTACTGTAGTTTTTGATAGTTTATTTACAGTATATTACATATAATTACTGTAGTTTTTGATAGTTTATTTACAGTATATATAGCACATATTTGGTGTCCTTTTGATATTTTATGTACAGTATGTAATGTATATTTACTGAATTTTTGTTATTTTATTTACAGTATATAATATAGATTTGGTGTAATTTTTGATATTTTATGTACAGTATATTAAATATAATTACTGTAATTTTTGATAGTTTATTTACAGTATATTACATATAATTACTGTAGTTTTTCATAGTTTATTTACAGTATATATAACACATATTTGGTGTACTTTTTGATATTTTATGTACAGTATGTAATGTATATTTACTGTACTATTTGATATTTTATTTACAGTATATAATAAACAATTGGTGTAATTTTTGATAGTTTATTTACAGTATATTAAGTATAATTACTGTAGTTTTTGATAGTTTATTTACAGTATATATGACACATATTTGGTGTACTTTTTGATATTTTATGTACAGTATGTATTGTATATTTACTGTACTTTTTGATATTTTATTTACAGTATATAATATAGATTTGGTGTAATTTTTGATATTTTATGTACAGTATATTAAATATAATTACTGTAGTTTTTGATAGTTTATGTACAGTATATTACATATAATTACTGTAGTTTTTGATAGTTTATTTACAGTATATATAACACATATTTGATGTACTTTTTGATATTTTATGTACAGTACGTAATGTATATTTACTGTACTTTTTCATATTTTATTTACAGTATATAATATAGGTATGGTGTAATTTTTGATATTTTATGTACAGTATATTAAATATAATTACTGTAATTTTTGATAGTTTATTTACAGTATATTGCATATAATTACTGTAGTTTTTGATAGTTTATTTACAGTATATATAACACATATTTGGTGTACTTTTTGATATTTTATGTACAGTATGTAATGTATATTTACTGTACTTTTTGATATTTTATATACAGTATATTAAATATAATTACTGTACTTTTTGATATTTTATTTACAGTATATTACATATAATTACTGTAGTTTTTTATAGTTTATTTAAAGTATATATAACACATATTTGGTGTACTTTTTGATATTTTATGTACAGTATGTAATGTATATTTACTGTACTTTTTGATATTTTATTTACAGTATATAATAATCATTTGGTGTGATTTTTGATATTTTATGTACAGTATATGAAATATAATTACTGTAGTTTTTGATAGTTTATGTACAGTATATTACATATAATTACTGTAGTTTTTGATAGTTTATTTACAGTATATATAACACATATTTGGTGTACTTTTTGATATTTTATGTACAGTATGTAATGTATATTTACTGTACTTTTTGATATTTTATGTACAGTATATTATATATAATTACTGTAATTTTTGATAGTTTATTTACAGTATATTACATAAAATTACTGTACCTTTTGATAGTTTATTTACAGTATATATAACACATATTTGGTGTACTTTTTGATATTTTATGTGCAGTATGTAATGTATATTTACTGTATTTTTGATATTTTATTTATAGTATATAATATAGATTTGGTGTAATTTTTGGTATTTTACGGACAGTATATTGCATATAATTACTGTAGTTTTTGATAGTTTATTTACACTATATATAACACATATTTGGTGTACTTTTTGATATTTTATGTACAGTATGTAATGTATATTTACTGTACTATTTGATATTTTATTTACAGTATATAATAAACAATTGGTGTAATTTTTGATAGTTTATTTACAGTATATTAAGTATAATTACTGTAGTTTTTGATAGTTTATTTACAGTATATATGACACATATTTGGTGTACTTTTTGATATTTTATGTACAGTATGTATTGTATATTTACTGTACTTTTTGATATTTTATTTACAGTATATAATATAGATTTGGTGTAATTTTTGATATTTTATGTACAGTATATTAAATATAATTACTGTAGTTTTTGATAGTTTATGTACAGTATATTACATATAATTACTGTAGTTTTTGATAGTTTATTTACAGTATATATAACACATATTTGATGTACTTTTTGATATTTTATGTACAGTACGTAATGTATATTTACTGTACTTTTTCATATTTTATTTACAGTATATAATATAGGTATGGTGTAATTTTTGATATTTTATGTACAGTATATTAAATATAATTACTGTAATTTTTGATAGTTTATTTACAGTATATTGCATATAATTACTGTAGTTTTTGATAGTTTATTTACAGTATATATAACACATATTTGGTGTACTTTTTGATATTTTATGTACAGTATGTAATGTATATTTACTGTACTTTTTGATATTTTATATACAGTATATTAAATATAATTACTGTACTTTTTGATATTTTATTTACAGTATATTACATATAATTACTGTAGTTTTTTATAGTTTATTTAAAGTATATATAACACATATTTGGTGTACTTTTTGATATTTTATGTACAGTATGTAATGTATATTTACTGTACTTTTTGATATTTTATTTACAGTATATAATAATCATTTGGTGTGATTTTTGATATTTTATGTACAGTATATGAAATATAATTACTGTAGTTTTTGATAGTTTATGTACAGTATATTACATATAATTACTGTAGTTTTTGATAGTTTATTTACAGTATATATAACACATATTTGGTGTACTTTTTGATATTTTATGTACAGTATGTAATGTATATTTACTGTACTTTTTGATATTTTATGTACAGTATATTATATATAATTACTGTAATTTTTGATAGTTTATTTACAGTATATTACATAAAATTACTGTACCTTTTGATAGTTTATTTACAGTATATATAACACATATTTGGTGTACTTTTTGATATTTTATGTGCAGTATGTAATGTATATTTACTGTATTTTTGATATTTTATTTATAGTATATAATATAGATTTGGTGTAATTTTTGGTATTTTACGGACAGTATATTGCATATAATTACTGTAGTTTTTGATAGTTTATTTACAGTATATATAACACATATTTGGTGTACTTTTTGATATTTTATGTACAATATGTAATGTATATTTACTGTACTTTTTGATATTTTATTTACAGTATATAATAAACATTTGGTGTATTTTTTGATATTTTACGTAAAGTATATTGCATATAATTACTGTAGTTTTTGATAGTTTATTTACAGTATATATAACACATATTTGGTGTACTTTTTGATATTTTATGTGCAGTATGTAATGTATATTTACTGTACTTTTTGATATTTTATTTACAGTATATAATATAGATTTGGTGTAATTTTTGATATTTTATGTACAGTATATTAAATATAATTACTGTAGTTTTTGATAGTTTATGTACAGTATATTACATATAATTACTGTAGTTTTTGATAGTTTATTTCCAGTATATATAACACATATTTGGTGTACATTTGATATTTTATGTACAGTACGTAATGTATATTTACTGTACTTTTTCATATTTTATTTACAGTATATAATATAGGTTTGGTGTAATTTTTGATATTTTATGTACAGTATATTAAATATAATTACTGTAATTTTTGATAGTTTATTTACAGTATATTGCATATAATTACTGTAGTTTTTGATAGTTTATTTACAGTATATATAACACATATTTGGTGTACTTTTTGATATTTTATGTACAGTATGTAATGTATATTTACTGTACTTTTTGATATTTTATTTACAGTATATAATATAGATTTGGTGTAATTTTTGATATTTTATGTACAGTATATTAAATATAATTAGTGTAATTTTTGATAGTTTATTTACAGTATATTACATATAATTACTGTAGTTTTTGATAGTTTATTTACAGTATATATAACACATATTTGGTGTACTTTTTGATATTTTATGTACAGTATGTAATGTATATTTACTGGACTATTTGATATTTTATTTACAGTATATAATAAACATTTGGTGTAATTTTTGATAGTTTATTTACAGTATATTAAGTATAATTACTGTAGTTTTTGATAGTTTATTTACAGTATATATGACACATATTTGGTGTACTTTTTGATATTTTATGTACAGTATGTATTGTATATTTACTGTACTTTTGATATTTTATTTACAGTATATAATATGGATTTGGTGTAATTTTTGATATTTTATGTACAGTATATTAAATATAATTACTGTAGTTTTTGATAGTTTATGTACAGTATATTACATATAATTACTGTAGATTTTGATAGTTTATTTACAGTATATATAACACATATTTGGTGTAATTTTTGATATTTTATGTACAGTACGTAATGTATATTTACAGTACCTTTTGATATTTTATTTACAGTATATAATATAGGTTTGGTGTAATTTTTGATATTTTATGTACAGTATATTAAATATAATTACTGTAATTTTTGATAGATTATTTACAGTATATTACATATAATTACTGTAGTTTTTGATAGTTTATTTACAGTATATATAGCACATATTTGGTGTAGTTTTTGATATTTTATGTACAGTATGTAATGTATATTTACTGTACTTTTTGATATTTTATTTACAGTATATAATAAACATTTGGTGTAATTTTTGATAGTTTATTTACAGTATATTAAGTATAATTACTGTAGTTTTTGATAGTTTATTTACAGTATATATGACACATATTTGGTGTACTTTTTGATATTTTATGTACAGTATGTAATGTATATTTACTGTACTTTTTGATATTTTATTTACAGTATATAATATAGATTTGGTGTAATTTTTGATATTTTATGTACAGTATATTAAATATAATTACTGTAGTTTTTGATAGTTTATGTACAGTATATTACATATAATTACTGTAGTTTTTGATAGTTTATTTACAGTATATATAACACATATTTGGTGTACTTTTAAATATTTTATGTACAGTACGTAATGTATATTTACTGTACTTTTTGATATTTTATTTACATTATATAATATAGGTTTGGTGTAATTTTTGATATTTTATGTACAGTATATTAAATATAATTACTGTAATTTTTGATAGTTTATTTACACTATATTACATATAATTAATGTAGTTTTTGATAGTTTATTTACAGTATATATAGCACATATTTGGTGTACATTTTGATATTTTATGTACAGTATGTAATGTATATTTACTGTACTTTTTGATATTTTATTTACAGTATATAATAAACATTTGGTGTATTTTTTGATATTTTACGTAAAGTATATTGCATATAATTACTGTAGTTTTTGATAGTTTATTTACAGTATATGTAACACATATTTGGTGTACTTTTTGATATTTTATGTGCAGTATGTAATGTATACTTATTGTACTTTTTGATATTTTATTTACAGTATATAATATAGATTTGGTGTAATTTTTGATATTTTATGTACAGTATATTAAACATAATTACTGTAGTTTTTGATAGTTTATTTACAGTATATTACATATAATTACTGTAGTTTTTGATAGTTTATTTACAGTATATATAGCACATATTTGGTGTACTTTTTGATATTTTATGTACAGTATGTAATGTATATTTACTGAATTTTTGTTATTTTATTTACAGTATATAATATAGATTTGGTGTAATTTTTGATATTTTATGTACAGTAGATTAAATATAATTACTGTAATTTTTGATAGTTTATTTACAGTATATAAAATGTATTTGGTCTACTTTTAGTTAATATTATATATACAATATATGAAATATATTTACTGTACTTTTTGATATTTTATGTACAGTATATAAGATATATTTGGTGTCCTTTTTGTATTTTATGTAAATTATATAATATATATTTGTTGTAGTTTTTGATATTTTACATGGGGTGTGTTATATATATTTATTGTCTTTTTTGATGTTTTATTTACAGTATATAATATACATTTGGTGTAATTAATGATATTTTATGTACAGTATATTAAATATATTTACTGTAGTTTTTGATAGTTTATTTACAGTATATATAACACATATTTGGTGTACTTTTTGATATTTTATGTACAGTATGTAATATATATTTACTGTATTTTTGATATTTTATTTACAGTATATAAAATGTATTTGGTGTACTTTTAGTTAATATTATATGTACAATATATGAAATATATTTACTGTACTTTTTGATATTTTATGTACAGTATATAAGATATATTTGGTGTCCTTTTGATATTTTATGTAAATTATATAATATATATTTGGTGTAGTTTTTGATATTTTACATGGGGTGTGTCATATATATTTACTGTCCTTTTTGATATTTCATTTACAGTATATAATATACATTTGGTGTAATTTTTGATGTTTTATGTACAGTGTATTAAATACAATTACTGTAATTTTCATAGTTTACAGTATATATAACACATATTTGGTGTACTTTTTGATATTTTATGTACAGTATGTAATATATATTTACTGTACTTTTTGATATTTTATTTACTGTATATAAAATGTATTTGGTGTACTTTAGTTAATATTATTTGTACAATATATGAAATATATTTACTGTACTTTTTGATATTTTATGTATAGTATATAAGATATATTTGGTGTCCTTTTGATATTTTATGTAAATTATATAATATATATTTGGTGTAGTTTTTGATATTTTACATGGGGTGTGTCATATATATTTACCGTCCTTTTTGATATTATATTTACAGTGTATAATATACATTGGGTGTAATTTTTGATATTCTATTTACAGTATATTAAATATAATTACTGTTGTTTTTGATAGTTTATTTACAGTATATATAACACATATTTGGTGTACTTTTGATATTTTATGTACAGTATGTAATATATATTTACTGTATTTTTGATATTTAATTTACAGTAGATAAAATGTATTTGGTGTACTTTTAGTTAATATTATATGTACAATATATGAAATATATTTACTGTACTTTTTGATATTTTATGTACAGTATATAAGATATATTTGGTGTCCTTTTGATATTTTATGTAAATTATATAATATATATTTGGTGTAGTTTTTGATATTTTACATGGGGTGTGTCATATATTTTTACCGTCATTTTGATATTTTATTTACAGTATATAATATACATTTGGTGTAATTTTTGATATTCTGTTTACAGTATGTTAAATATAATTACTGTAGTTTTTGATAGTTTATTTACAGTATATATAACACATATTTGGTGTACTTTTGATATTTTATGTACAGTATGTAATATATATTTACTGTATTTTTGATATTTTATTTACAGTATATAAAATGTATTTGGTGTACTTTTAGTTAATATTATATGTACAATATATGAAATATATTTACTGTACTTTTTGATATTTTATGTACAGTATATAAGATATATTTGGTGTCCTTTTGATATTTTATGTAAATTATATAATATATATTTTGTGTAGTTTTTGATATTTTACATGGGGTGTGTCATATATATTTACTGTCCTTTTTGATATTTCATTTAAAGTATCTAGTATACATTTGGTGTAATTTTTGATATTTTATGTACAGTGTATTAAATACAATTACAGTAATTTTGATACTTTACAGTATATATAACACATATTTGGTATACTTTTTGATATTTTATGTACGGTATGTAAGATATATTTACTGTACTTTTTGATATTTTATTTACTGTATATAAAATGTATTTGGTGTACTTTAGTTAATATTATTTGTACAATATATGAAATATATTTACTGTACATTTTGATATTTTATGTACAGTATATAAGATATATTTGGTGTCGTTTTGATATTTTATGTAAATTATATAATATATATTTGGTGTAGTTTTTGATATTTCACATGGGGTGTGTCATATATATTTACCGTCCTTTTTGATATTATATTTACAGTATATAATATACATTGGGTGTAATTTTTGATACTTTATGTACAGTATATGAAATATAATTACTGTAGTTTTTGATAGTTTATTTACAATATATATAACACATATTTGGTGTACTTTTTGATATTTTATGTACAGTATGTAATATATATTTACTGTATTTTGATATTTTATTTACAGTATATAAAATGTATTTGGTGTACTTTTAGTTAATATTATATGTACAATATATGAAATATATTTACTGTACTTTTTGATACTTTATGTACAGTATATAAGATATATTTGGTGTCCTTTTGATATTTTATGTAAATTATATAATATATATTTGTTGTAGTTTTTTATATTTTACATGGGGTGTGTCATATATATTTACTGTCCTTTTTGATATTTTATTTACAGTATATAATATACATTTGGTGTAATTTTTGATATTTTACGTACAGTATATTAAATATAAGTACTGTAGTTTTTGATAGTTTATTTACAGTATATATAACACATATTTCGTGTACTTTTTGATATTTTATGTACAGTATGTAATATATATTTACTGTACTTTTGATAATTTATTTACACTATATAAAATGAATTCGGTGTACTTTTAGTTAATATTATATGTACAATATATGAAATATATTTACTGTACTTTTTGATATTTTATGTAGAGTATATAAGATATATTTGGTGTCCTTTTGATATTTTATGTAAATTATATAATATGTATTTGGTGTAGTTTTTGATATTTTACATGGGGTGTGTCATATATATTTACCGTCCTCTTTGATATTATATTTACAGTTTATAATATACATTGGGTGTAATTTTTGATATTATATTTACAGTATATTAAATATAATTACTGTAGTTTTTGTTAGTTTATTTACAGTATATATAACACATATTTGGTGTAATTTTGATATTTTATGTACAGTATGTAATATATATTTACTGTATTTTTGGTATTTTATTTACAGTATATAAAATGTATTTGGTGTACTTTTAGTTAATATTATATGTACAATATATGAAATATATTTACTGTACTTTTTGATATTTTATGTACAGTATATAAGATATATTTGGTGTCCTTTTGATATGTTATGTAAATTATATAATATATATTTGTTGTAGTTTTTGATATTTTACATGGGTTTTGTCATATATATTTACTGTCGTTTTTGATATTTTATTTACAGTATATAATATACATGTGGTGTAATTTTTGATATTTTATGTACAGTATATTAAATATAATTACTGTATTTTTTGATAGTTTATTTACAGTATATATAACACATATTTGGTGTACTTTTGATATTTTATGTACAGAATGGAATATATATTTACTGTATCTTTGATATTTTATTTACAGTATATAAAATGTATTTGGTGTACTTTTAGTTAATATTATATGTACAATATATGAAATATATTTACTGTACTTTTTGATATTTTATGTACAGTATATAAGATATATTTGGTGTCCTTTTGATATTTTATGTAAATTATATAATATATATTTTGTGTAGTTTTTGATATTTTACATGGGGTGTGTCATATATATTTACTGTCCTTTTTGATATTTTATTTACAGTATATAACATACATTTGGTGTAATTTTTGATATTTTATGTACTGTATATTAAATATAATTTTATTTACAGTATATAATGTACATTTGGTGTAATTTTTGATATTTTATGTACAGTATATTAAATATAATTACTGTAGTTTTTGATAGTTTATTTACAGTATATATAACGCTTATTTGGTGTACTTTTTCATATTGTATGTACAGTATGTAATATATATTTACTGTACTTTTTGATATTTTATTTACAGTATATAAAATGTGTTTGGTGTACTTTTAGTTAATATTTTATGTACAATATATGAAATATATTTACTGTATTTTTGATATATTATGTACAGTATATAAGATATATTTGGTGTCGTTTTGATATTTTATATAAATTATATAATACATATTTGGTGTAGTTTTTGATATTTTACATAGGGTGTGTCATATATATTTACTGTCCTTTTTGATATTTTATTTACAGTATAAACTATACATTTGGTGTAATTTTTATATTTTATGTACAGTAAATTAAATATAATTACTGTAGATTTTGATAGTTTATTTACAGTATATATAACACATATTTGGTGTACTTTTTGATATTTTATGTACAGTATGTAATATATATTTACTGTACTTTTTGATATTTTATGTACAGTATATAAAATGTATTTGGTGTACTTTTAGTTAATATAATATGTACAATATATGAGACATATTTACTGAACTTTTTGATATTTGATGTACAGTATATAAGATATATTTGGTGGCCTTTTGATATTTTATGTAAATTATATAATATATATTTGGTGTACTTTTTGAAATTTTATGTACAGTATGTAATATATATTTACTGTACTTTTTGATATTTTATTTACAGTATATAAAATGTATTTGGTGTACTTTTTGTTAATATTATATGTACAATATATGAAATATATTTACTGTACTTTTTGATATTTTATGTACATTATATAAGATATATTTGGTGTCCTTTTGATATTTTATATAAGTTATAAAATATATATTTGGTGTAGTTTTTGATATTTCATGTAGAGTATATAAAATGTATTTGGTGTAATTTTTGTTAATATTATATGTACAATATATGAAATATATTTACTGTGCTTTTTGATATTTTATGTACAGTATATAAGATATATTTGGTGTCCTTTTGATATTTTATATAAATTATATAATATATATTTCTTGTAGTTTTTGATATTTTACATAGGGTATGTTGTATATATTTACTGTCCTTTTTGATATTTTATTTACAGTATATAATGTACATTTGCTGTAATTTTTGATATTTTATGTGCAATATTTTAAATATAATTACTGTAGTTTTTGATAGTATATTTACAGTAGATATAACACATATATGGTGTACTTTTTGATATTTTATGTACAGTATGTAATATATATTTACTGTACTTTTTGATATTTTATTTACAGTATATAAAATGTATTTGGTGTACTTTTAGTTAATAGTATATGTACAATATATGAAATATATTTACTGTATTTTTGATATTTTATGTACAGTATATAAGATATATTTGGTGTCCTTTTGATATTTTATGTAAATTTTATAATACATATTTGGTGTAGTTTTTGATATTTTACATAGGGTGTGTCATATGAATTTACTGTCCTTTTTGATATTTTATTTACAGTATATAATATACATTGGGTGTAATTTTTGATATTCTATTTACAGTATATTAAATATAATTACTGTAGTTTTTGATAGTTTATTTACAGTGTATATAACACATATTTGGTGTACTTTTGATATTTTATGTACAGTATGTAATATATATTTACTGTATTTTTGATATTTTATTTACAGTACATAAAATGTATTTGGTGTACTTTTAGTTAATATTATATGTACAATATATGAAATATATTTACTGTACTTTTTGATATTTTATGTACAGTATATAAGATATATTTGGTGTCCTTTTGATATTTTATGTAAATTATATAATATATATTTGGTGTAGTTTTTGATATTTTACATGGGGTGTGTCATATATATTTACTGTCCTTTTTGATATTTTATTTACAGTATATAATATACATTTGGTGTAATTTTTGATATTTTATGTACAGTATATTAAATATAATTACTGTAGTTTTGATAGTTTACAGTATATATAACACATATTTGGTGTACTTTTGATGTTTTATGTACAGTATGTAATATATATTTACTGTATTTTTGATATTTTATTTAGAGTAGATAAAAAGTATTTGGTGTACTTATAGTTAATATTATATGTACAATATATGAAATATATTTACTGTACTTTTTGATATTTTATGTACAGTATATAAGATATATTTGGTGTCCTTTTGATATTTTATGTAAATTATATAATATATATTTGGTGTAGTTTTTGATATTTTACATTGGGTGTGTCATATATATTTACTGTCCTTTTTGATGATTTATTTACAGTATATAATATACATGTGGTGTAATTTTTGATATTTTATGTACAGTATATTAAATATAGTTACTGTAGTTTTGATAGTTTACAGTATATATAACACATATTTGGTGTACTTTTGATATTTTATGTACAGTATGTAATATATATTTACTGTATTTTTGATATTTAATTTACAGTAGATAAAATGTATTTGGTGTACTTTTAGTTAATATTATATGTACAATATATGAAATATATTTACTGTACTTTTTGATATTTTATGTACAGTATATAAGATATATTTGGTGTCCTTTTGATATTTTATTTAAATTATATAATATATATCTGGTGTAGTTTTTGATATTTTACATGGGGTGTGTCATATATATTTACTGTCCTTTTTGATGTTTTATTTACAGTATATAATATACATGTGGTGTAATTTTTGATATTTTATGTACAGTATATTAAATATAATTACTGTAGTTTTTGATAGTATATTTACAGTATATATAACACATATTTGGTGTATTTTTTGATATTTTATGTACAGTATGTAATATATATTTACTGTATTTTTGATATTTTATTTACAGTATATAAAATGTATTTGGTGTACTTTTAGTTAATATTATATGTACAACATATGAAATATATTTACTGTACTTTCTGATATTTTATGTACAGTATATAAGATGTATTTGGTGTCCTTTTGATATTTTATGTAAATTATATAATATATATTTTGTGTAGTTTTTGATATTTTACATGGGGTGTGTCATATATATTTACTGTCCTTTTTGATATTTTATTTACAGTATATAATATACATTTGGTGTAATTTTTGATATTCTATTTACAGTATATTAAATATAATTACTGTAGTTTTTGATAGTTTATTTACAGTATATATAACACATATTTGGTGTACTTTTGATATTTTATGTACAGTAAGTAATATATATTTACTGTAATTTTGATATTTAATTTAGAGTAGATAAAATGTATTTGGTGTACTTTTAGTTAATATTATATGTACAATATATGAAATACATTTACTGTACTTTTTGATATTTTATGTACAGTATATAAGATATATTTGGTGTCCTTTTGATATTTTATGTAAATTATATAATATATATTTGGTGTAGTTTTTGATATTTTACATGGGGTGTGTCATATATATTTACTGTCCTTTTTGATATTTTATTTACAGTATATAATATATATTTGGTGTAATTTTTGATATTTTATGTACAGTATATTAAATATAATTACTGTAGTTTTGATAGTTTACAGTGTATATAACACATACCTGGTGTACTTTTTGATATTTAATGTACAGTATGTAATATATATTTAATGTACTTTTTGATATTTTATTTACTTTATATAAAATGTATTTGGTGTACTTTAGTTAATATTATTTGTACAATATATGAAATATATTTACTGTACTTTTTGATATTTTATGTACAGGATATAAGATATATTTGGTGTCCTTTTGTTATTTTATGTAAATTATATAATATATATTTGGTGTAGTTTTTGATATTTTACATAGGGTGTGTCATATATATTTACCGTCCTTTTTGATATTATATTTACAGTATATAATATACATTGGTTGTAATTTTTGATATTCTATTTACAGTATATTAAATATAATTACTGTAGTTTTTGATAGTTTATTTACAGTGTATATAACACATATTTGGTGTACTTTTGATATTTTATGTACAGTATGTAATATATATTTACTGTATTTTTGATATTTTATTTACAGTATATAAAATGTATTTGGTGTACTTTTAGTTAATATTATATGTACAATATATGAAATATATTTACTGTACTTTTTGATATTTTATGTACAGTATATAAGAGATATTTGATGCCCTTTTGATATTTTATGTAAATTATATACTATATATTTGGTGTAGTTTTTGATATTTTACATGGATTGTGTCATATATATTTACTGTCCTTTTTGATATTTTATTTACAGTATATAATATACATTTGGTGTAATTTTTGATATTTTATGTACTGTGCATTAAATATAATTACTGTAGTTTTGATAGTTTACAGTATATATAACACATATTTGGTGTACTTTTTGATATTTTATGTACAGTATGTAATATATATTTACTGTACTTTTTGGTATTTTATTTACTGTATATAAAATGTATTTGGTGTACTTTAGTTAATCTTATTTGTACAACATATGAAATATATTTACTGAACTTTTTGATATTTTATGTACAGTATATAAGATATATTTGGTGTCCTTTTGATATTTTATGTAAATTATATAATATATATTTGGTGTAGTTTTTGATATTTTACATGGGGTGTGTCATATGTATTTACCGTCCTTTTTGATATTATATTTACAGTATATAATATACATTGGGTGTAATTTTTGATATTCTATTTACAGTATATTAAATATAATCACTGTTGTTTTTGATAGTTTATTTACAGTATATATAACACATATTTGGTGTACTTTTGATATTTTATGTTCAGTATGTAATATATATTTACTGTATTTTTGATATTTTATTTACAGTATATAAAATGTATTTGGTGTACTTTTAGTTATTATTATATGTACAATATATGAAATATATTTACTGTACTTTTTGATATTTTATGTTCAGTATATAAGATATATTTGGTGTCCTTTTGATATTTTATGTAAATTATATAATATATATTTTGTGTAGTTTTTGATATTTTACATGGGGTGTGTCATATATATTTACTGTCCTTTTTGACATTTTATTTACAGTATATAATATACATTTGGTGTAATTTTTGATATTCTATTTACAGTATATTAAATATAATTACTGTAGTTTTTGATAGTTTATTTACAGTATATATAACACATATTTGGTGTACTTTTGATATTTTATGTACAGTATGTAATATATATTTACTGTATTTTTGATATTTAATTTACAGTAGATAAAATGTATTTGGTGTACTTTTAGTTAATATTATATGTACAATATATGAAATACATTTACTGTACTTTTTGATATTTTATGTACAGTATAGAAGATATATTTGTTGTCCTTTTGATATTTTATGTAAATTATATAATATATATTTGGTGTAGTTTTTGATATTTTACATGGGGTGTGTCTTATATATTTACCGTCCTTTTTGATGTTTTATTTACAGTATATAATATATATGTGGTGTAATTTTTGATATTTTATGTACAGTATATTAAATATATTTACTGTAGTTTTTGATAGTTTATTTACAGTATATATAACACATATTTGGTGTACTTTTTGATATTTTATGTACAGTATGTAATATATATTTACTGTATTTTTGATATTTAATTTACAGTATATAAAATGTATTTGGTGTACTTTTAGTTAATATTATATGTACAATACATGAAATATATTTACTGTACTTTTTGATATTTTATGTTAGGAATATAAGATATATTTGGTGTCCTTTTGATATTTTATGTAAATTATATAATATATATTTTGTGTAGTTTTTGATATTTTACATGGGGTGTGTCATATATATTTACTGTCCTTTTTGATGTTTTATTTACAGTATATAATATACATGTGGTGTAATTTTTGATATTTTATGTACAGTATATTAAATATAATTACTGTAGTTTTGATAGTTTACGGTATATATAACACATATTTGGTGTACTTTTGATATTTTATGTACAGTATGTAATGTATATTTACTGTATTTTTGATATTTAATTTACAGTAGATAAAATGTATTTGGTGTACTTTTAGTTAATATTATATGTACAATATATGAAATATATTTACTGTACTTTTTGATATTTTATGTACAGTATATAAGATATATTTGGTGTCCTTTTGATATTTTATGTAAATTATATAATATACATTTGGTGTAGTTTTTGATATTTTACATGGGGTGTGTCATATATATTAACTGTCCTTTTTGATATTTTATTTACAGTATATAATATACATTTGGTGTAATTTTTGACATTTTATGTACAGTATATTGAATATAATTACTGTAGTTTTGATAGTTTACAGTTTATATAACACATACCTGGTGTACTTTTTGATATTTAATGTACAGTATGCAATATATATTTACTGTATTTTGTTATTTTATTTACTGTATATAAAATGTATTTGGTGTACTTTAGTTAATATTATTTGTACAATATATGAAATATATTTACTGTACTTTTTGATATTTTATGTACAGTATATAAGATTTATTTGGTGTCCTTTTGATATTTTATGTAAATTATATAATATATATTTGGTGTAGTTTTTGATATTTTACATAGGGTGTGTCACATATATTTACCGTCATTTTTGATATTATATTTACAGTATATAATATCTATTGGGTGTAATTTTTGATATTCTATTTACAGTATATTAAATATAATTACTGTAGTTTTTGATAGTTTATTTACAGTATATATAACACATATTTGGTGTACTTTTGATATTTTATGTACAGTATGTAATATATATTTACTGTATTTTTGATATTTAATTTACAGTAGATAAAATGTATTTGGTGTACTTTTAGTTAATATTATATGTACAATATATGAAATATATTTACTGTACTTTTTGATATTTTATGTACAGTATATAAGATATATTTGGTGTCCTTTTGATATTTTATGTAAATTATATAATATATATTTGGTGTAGTTTTTGATATTTTACATGGGGTGTGTCATATATATTTACTGTCGTTTTTGATGTTTTATTTACAGTATATAATATACATGTGGTGTAATTTTTGATATTTTATGTACAGTATATTAAATATAATTACTGTAGTTTTTGACAGTTTATTTACATTGTATATAACACATATTTGGTGTACTTTTGATATTTTATGTACAGTATGTAATATATATTTACTGTATTTTTGATATTTTATTTACAGTATATAAAATGTATTTGGTGTACTTTTAGTTAATATTATATGTACAATATATGAAATATATTTACTGTACTTTTTGATATTTTATGTACAGTATATAAGATATATTTGGTGTCCTTTTGATATTTTATGTAAATTATATAATATATATTTGGTGTAGTTTTTGATATTTTACATGGGGTGTGTCATATATATTTACTGTCCTTTTTGATATTTTATTTACAGTATATAATATATATTTGGTGTAATTTTTGATATTTTATGTACAGTATATTAAATATAATTACTGCAGTTTTGATAGTTTACAGTATATATAACACATATTTGGTGTACTTTTGATATTTTATGTACAGTATGTAATATATATTTACTGTATTTTTGATATTTTATTTACAGTAGATAAAATGTATTTGGTGTACTTATAGTTAATATTATATGTACAATATATGAAATATATTTACTGTACTTTTTGATATTTTATGTACAGTATATAAGATATATTTGGTGTCCTTTTGATATTTTATGTAAATTATATAATATATATTTGGTGTAGTTTTTGATATTTTACATGGGGTGTGTCATATATATTTACTGTCATTTTTGATGTTTTATTTACAGTATATAATATGCATGTGGTGTAATTTTTGATATTTTATGTACAGTATATTAAATATAATTACTGTAGTTTTTGATAGTTTATTTACAGTATATGAAACACATATTTGGTATACTTTTTGATATTTTATGTACAGTGTGTAATATATATTTACTGTATTTTTGATATATTATTTACAGTATATAAAATGTATTTGGTGTACTTTTAGTTAATATTATATGTACAATATATGAAATATATTTACTGTACTTTTTGATATTTTATGTTCAGTATATAAGATATATTTGGTGTCCTTTTGATATTTTATCTAAATTATATAATATATATTTTGTGTAGTTTTTGATATTTTACATGGGGTGTGTCATATATATTTGCTGTCCTTTTTGATGTTTTATTTACAGTATATAATATACATGTGGTGTAATTTTTGATATTTTATGTACAGTATATTAAATATAATTACTGTAGTTTTGATAGTTTACAGTGTATATGACACATACCTGGTGTACTTTTTGATATTTAATGTACAGTATGTAATATATATTTACTGTACTTTTTGATATTTTATTTACTGTATATAAAATGTATTTGGTGTACTTTAGTTAATATTATTTGTACAATATATGAAATATATTTACTGTACTTTTTGATATTTTATTTACAGTATATAATATATATTTGGTGTAAATTTTGATATTTTATGTACAGTATATTAAATATAATTACTGTAGTTTTGATAGTTTACAGTGTATATAACACATACCTGGTGTACTTTTTGATATTTAATGTACAGTATGTAATATATATTTACTGTATTTTGATATTTTATTTACTGTATATAAAATGTATTTGGTGTACTTTAGTTAATATTATTTGTACAATATATGAAATATATTTACTGTACTTTTTGATATTTTATGTACAGTATATAAGATATATTTGGTGTCCTTTTGATATTTTATGTAAATTATATAACATATATTTGGTGTAGTTTTTGATATTTTACATAGGGTGTGTCATATATGTTTACCGTCCTTTTTGATATTTACAGTATATAATATACATTGGGTGTAATTTTTGATATTCTATTTACAGTATATTAAATATCATTACTGTAGTTTTTGATAGTTTATTTACAGTATATATAACACATATTTGCTGTACTTTTGATATTTTATGTACAGTATGTGATATATATTTACTGTATTTTTGATATTTTATTTACAGTATATAAAATGTATTTGGTGTACTTTTAGTTAATATTATATGTAGAATATACGAAATATATTTACTGTACTTTTTGATATTTTGTGTACAGTATATAAGATATATTTGGTGTCCTTTTGATATTTTATGTAAATTATATAATATATATTTGGTGTAGTTTTTGATATTTTACATGGGGTGTGTCATATATATTTACTGTCGTTTTTGATGTTTTATTTACAGAATATAATATACATGTGGTGTAATTTTTGATATTTTATGTACAGTATATTAAATATAATTACTGTAGTTTTTGATAGTTTATTTACAGTATATATAACACATATTTGGTGTACTTTTTGATATTTTACGTACAGTATGTAATATATATTTACTGTATTTTTGATATTTTATTTACAGTATATAAAATGTATTTGGTGTACTTTTAGTTAATATTATATGTACAATATATGAAATATATCTACTATACTTTTTGATATTTTATGTACAGTATATAAGATATATTTGGTGTCCTTTTGATATTTTATGTAAATTATATAATATATATTTGGTGTAGTTTTTGATATTTTACATTGGGTGTGTCATATATATTTACTGTCCTTTTTGATATTTTATTTACAGTATATAATATACATTTGGTGTAATTTTTGATATTTTATGTACAGTGTATTAAATATAATTACTGTAGTTTTGAGAGTTTACAGTATATATAACACATATTTGGTGTACTTTTTGATATTTTATGTACAGTACGTAATATATATTTACTGTAATTTTTGATATTTTATTTACTGTATATAAAATGTATTTGGTGTACTTTAGTTAATATTATTTGTACAATATATGAAATATATTTACTGTACTTTTTGATATTTTATGTAGAGTATATAAGATATATTTGGTGTCCTTTTGATATTTTATGTAAATTATATAATATATATTTGGTGTAGTTTTTGATATTGTATGTAGAGTATATAAAATGTATTTGGTGTACTTCTTGTTAATATTATATGTACAATATATGAAATATATTTACTGTACTTTTTGATATTTTATGTACAGTATATAAGATATGTTTGGTGTCCTTTTTATATTTTATATAAATTATATAATATATATTTGGTGTAGTTTTTGATATTTTACATGGGGTGTGTCATATATATTTACTGTCGTTTTTGATGTTTTATTTACAGTATATAATATACATGTGGTGTTATTTTTGATATTTTATGTACAGTATATTAAATATAATTACTGTAGTTTTTCATAGTTTATTTACAGTATATATAACACATATTTGGTGTACTTTTTGATATTTTACGTACAGTATGTAATATATATTTACTGTATTTTTGATATTTTATTTACAGTATATAAAATGTATTTGGTGTACTTTTAGTTAATATTATATGTACAATATATGAAATATATTTACTGTACTTTTTGATATTTTATGTACAGTATATAAGATATATTTGGTGTCCTTTTGATATTTTATGTAAATTATATAATATATATTTGGTGTAGTTTTTGATATTTTACATGGGGTGTGTCATATATATTTACTGTCCTTTTTGATATTTTATTTACAGTATATAATATACATTTGGTGTAATTTTTGATATTTTATGTACAGTGTATTAAATATAATTACTGTAGTTTTGAGAGTTTACAGTATATATAACACATATTTGGTGTACTTTTTGATATTTTATGTACAGTATGTAATATATATTTACGGTACTTTTTGATATTTTATTTACTGTATATAAAATGTATTTGGTGTACTTTAGTTAATATTATTTGTACAATATATGAAATATATTTACTGTACTTTTTGATATTTTATGTAGAGTATATAAGATATATTTGGTGTCCTTTTGATATTTTATGTAAATTATATAATATATATTTGGTGTAGTTTTTGATATTTTACATGGGGTGTGTCATATATATTTACCGTTCTTTTTGATATTATATTTACAGTATATAATATACATTGGTTGTAATTTTTGATATTCTATTTACAGTATATTAAATATACTTACTGTTGTTTTTGATAGTTTATTTACAGTATATATAACACATATTTGGTGTACTTTTGATATTTTATGTGCAGTATGTAATATATATTTACTGTATTTTTGATATTTTATTTACAGTATATAAAATGTATTTGGTCTACTTTTAGTTAATATTATATGTACAATATAGGAAATATATTTACTGTACTTTCTGATATATTATGTACAGTATATAAGATATATTTGTTGCCCTTTTGATATTTTATGTAAATTATATAATATATATTTGGTGTAGTTTTTGATATTTTACATGGATTGTGTCATATATATTTACTGTACTTTTTGATATTTTATTTACAGTATATAATATACATTTGGTGTAATTTTTGATATTTTATGTACTGTGTATTAAATATAATTACTGTAGTTTTGATAGTTTACAGTATATATAACACATATTTGGTGTACTTTTTGATATTTTATGTACAGTATGTAATATATATTTACTGTACTTTTTGATATTTTATTTACTGTATATAAAATGTATTTGGTGTACTTTAGTAAATATTATTTGTACAACATATGAAATATATTTACTGAACTTTTTGATATTTTATGTACAGTATATAAGATATATTTGGTGTCCTTTTGATATTTTATGTAAATTATATAATATATATTTGGTGTAGTTTTTGATATTTTACATGGGGTGTGTCATATATATTTACCGTCCTTTTTGATATTATATTTACAGTATATAATATATATGTGGTGTAATTTTTGATATTTTATGTACAGTATATTAAATATAATTACTGTAGTTTTTGATAGTTTATTTACAGTATATATAACACATATTTGGTGTACTTTTTGATATTTTACGTACAGTATGTAATATATATTTACTGTATTTTTGATATTTTATTTACAGTATATAAAATGTATTTGGTGTACTTTTAGTTAATATTATATGTACACTATATGAAACATATTTACTGTACTTTTTGATATTTTATGTACAGTATATAAGATATATTTGGTTTCCTTTTGATATTTTATGTAAATTATATAATATATATTTGGTGTAGTTTTTGATATTTTACATGGGGTGTGTCATATATATTTACTGTCCTTTTTGATATTTTATTTACAGTATATAATGTACATTTGGTGTAATTTTTGATATTTTATGTACAGTGTATTAAATATAATTACTGTAGTTTTGAGAGTTTACAGTATATATAACACATATTTGGTGTACTTTTTGATATTTTATGTACAGTATGTAATATATATTTACTGTACTTTTTGATATTTTATTTACTGTATATAAAATGTATTTGGTGTACTTTAGTTAATATTATTTGTACAATATATGAAATATATTTACTGTACTTTTTGATATTTTATGTACAGTATATAAGACATATTTGGTGTCCTTTTGATATTTTATGTAAATTATATAATATATATTTGGTGTAGTTTTTGATATTTTACATGGGGTGTGTCATATATATTTACCGTCCTTTTTGATATTATATTTACAGTATATAATATACATTGGGTGTAATTTTTGATATTCTATTTACAGTATATTAAATATAATTACTGTTGTCTTTGATAGTTTATTTACGGTATATATAACACATATTTGGTGTACTTTTGATATTTTATGTACAGTATGTAATATATATTTACTGTATTTTTGATATTTTATTTACAGTATATAAAATGTTTTTGGTCTACTTTTAGTTAATATTATATGTACAATATATGAAATATATTTACTGTAGTTTTTGATATTTTATGTACAGTATATAAGATATATTTGGTGTCCTTTTGATATTTTATGTAAATTATATAATATATATTTGTTGTAGTTTTTGATATTTTACATGGGGTGTGTCATATATATTTACTGTCTTTTTTGATGTTTTATTTACAGTATATAGTATACATGTGGTGCAATTTTTGATATTTTATGTACAGTATATTAAATATAATTACTGTAGTTTTTGATAGTTTATTTACAGTATATATAACACATATTTGGTGTACTTTTTGATATTTTACGTACAGAATGTAATATATATTTACTGTATTTTTGATATTTTATTTACAGTATATAAAATGTATTTGGTGTACTTTTAGTTAATATTATATGTACAATATATGAAATATATTTACTGTACTTTTTGATATTTTATGTACAGTATATAAGAGATATTTGATGCCCTTTTGATATTTTATGTAAATTATATACTATATATTTGGTGTAGTTTTTGATATTTTACATGGATTGTGTCATATATATTTACTGTCCTTTTTGATATTTTATTTACAGTATATAATATACATTTGGTGTAATTTTTGATATTTTATGTACTGTGCATTAAATATAATTACTGTAGTTTTGATAGTTTACAGTATATATAACACATATTTGGTGTACTTTTTGATATTTTATGTACAGTATGTAATATATATTTACTGTACTTTTTGGTATTTTATTTACTGTATATAAAATGTATTTGGTGTACTTTAGTTAATCTTATTTGTACAACATATGAAATATATTTACTGAACTTTTTGATATTTTATGTACAGTATATAAGATATATTTGGTGTCCTTTTGATATTTTATGTAAATTATATAATATATATTTGGTGTAGTTTTTGATATTTTACAGGGGGTGTGTCATATGTATTTACCGTCCTTTTTGATATTATATTTACAGTATATAATATACATTGGGTGTAATTTTTGATATTCTATTTACAGTATATTAAATATAATTACTGTTGTTTTTGATAGTTTATTTACAGTATATATAACACATATTTGGTGTACTTTTGATATTTTATGTACAGTATGTAATATATATTTACTGTATTTTTGATATTTTATTTACAGTATATAAAATGTATTTGGTGTACTTTTAGTTATTATTATATGTACAATATATGAAATATATTTACTGTACTTTTTGATATTTTATGTTCAGTATATAAGATATATTTGGTGTCCTTTTGATATTTTATGTAAATTATATAATATATATTTTGGGTAGTTTTTGATATTTTACATGGGGTGTGTCATATATATTTACTGTCCTTTTTGACATTTTATTTACAGTATATAGTATACATTTGGTGTAATTTTTGATATTCTATGTACAGTATATTAAATATAATTACTGTAGTTTTTGATAGTTTATTTACAGTATATATAACACATATTTGGTGTACTTTTGATATTTAATGTACAGTATGTAATATATATTTACTGTATTTTTGATATTTAATTTACAGTAGATAAAATGTATTTGGTGTACTTTTAGTTAATATTATATGTACAATATATGAAATATATTTACTGTACTTTTTGATATTTTATGTACAGTATATAAGATATATTTGGTGTCCTTTTGATATTTTATGTAAATTATATAATATATATTTTGTGTAGTTTTTGATATTTTACATGGGGTGTGTCATATATTTTTACCGTCCTTTTTGATATTTTCTTTACAGTATATAATATACATTTGGTGTAATTTTTGATATTCTGTTTACAGTATGTTAAATATAATTACTGTAGTTTTTGATAGTTTATTTACAGTATATATAACACATATTTGGTGTACTTTTGATATTTTATGTACAGTATGTAATATATATTTACTGTATTTTTGATATCTTATTTACAGTATATAACATGTATTTGGTGTACTTTTAGTTAATATTATATGTACAATATATGAAATATATTTACTGTACTTTTTGATATTTTCTGTACAGTATATAAGATATATTTGGTGTCCTTTTGATATTTTATGTAAATTATATAATATATATTTGGTGTAGTTTTTGATATTTTACATGGGGTGTGTCATATATATTTACTGTCCTTTTTGATATTTTATTTACAGTATATAATATACATTTGGTGTAATTTTTGATATTTTATGTACAGTGTATTAAATATAATTACTGTAGTTTTGAGAGTTTACAGTATATATAACACATATTTGGTGTACTTTTTGATATTTTATGTACATTATGTAATATATATTTACTGTACTTTTTGATATTTTATTTACTGTATATAAAATGTATTTGGTGTACTTTAGTTAATATTATTTGTACAATATATGAAATATATTTACTGTACTTTTTGATATTTTATGTACAGTATATAAGATATATTTGGTGTCCTTTTGATATTTTATGTAAATTAAATAATATATATTTGGTGTAGTTTTTGATATTTTACATGGGGTGTGTCATATATATTTACCGTCATTTTTGATATTATATTTACAGTATATAATATACATTGGGTGTAATTTTTGATATTCTATTTACAGTATATTAAATATAATTACTGTTGTCTTTGATAGTTTATTTACAGTATATATAACACATATTTGGTGTACTTTTGATATTTTATGTACAGTATGTAATATATATTTACTGTATTTTTGATATTTTATTTACAGTATATAAAACGTATTTGGTCTACTTTTAGTTAATATTATATGTACAATATATGAAATATATTTACTGTACTTTTTGATATTTTATGTACAGTATATAAGATATATTTAGTGCCCTTTTGATATTTTATGTAAATTATATAATATATATTTGGTGTAGTTTTTGATATTTTACATGGATTGTGTCATATATATTTAGTGTCCTTTTTGATATTTTATTTACAGTACATAATATACATTTGGTGTAATTTTTGATATTTTATGTACAGTGTATTAAATATAATTACTGTAGTTTTGAGAGTTTACAGTATATATAACACATATTTGGTGTACTTTTTGATATTTTTTGTACAGTATGTAATATATATTTACTGTACTTTTTGATATTTTATTTACTGTATATAAAATGTATTTGGTGTACTTTAGTTAATATTATTTGTACAATATATGAAATATATTTACTGTACTTTTTGATATTTTATGTACAGTATATAAGATATATTTGGTGTCCTTTTGATATTTTATGTAAATTATATAATATATATTTGGTGTAGTTTTTGATATTTTACATGGGGTGTGTCATATATATTTACCGTCCTTTTTGATATTATATTTACAGTATATAATGTACATTGGGTGTAATTTTTGATATTCTATTTACAGTATATTAAATATAATTACTGTTGTCTTTGATAGTTTATTTACAGTATATATAACACATATTTGGTGTACTTTTGATATTTTATGTACAGTATGTAGTACATATTTACTGTATTTTTGATATTTTATTTACAGTATATAAAATGTATTTGGTCTACTTTTAGTTAATATTATATGTACAATATATGAAATATATTTACTGTACTTTTTGATATTTTATGTACAGTATATAAGATATATTTGGTGTCCTTTTGATATTTTATGTAAATTATATAATATATATTTGGTGTAGTTTTTGATATTTTACATGGGGTGTGTCATATATATTTAGTGTCGTTTTTGATGTTTTATTTACAGTATATAATATACATGTGGTGTAATTTTTGATATTTTATGTACAGTATATTAAATATAATTACTGTAGTTTTTGATAGTTTATCTACAGTATATATAACACATATTTGGTGTACTTTTTGATATTTTACGTACAGTATGTAATATATATTTACTGTATTTTTGATATTTTATTTACAGTATATAAAATGTATTTGGTATACTTTTAGTTAATATTATATGTACAATATATGAAATATATTTACTGTACTTTTTGATATTTTATGTACAGTATATAAGATATATTTGGTGCCCTTTTGATATTTTATGTAAATTATATAATATATATTTGGTGTAGTTTTTGATATTTTACATGGATTGTGTCATATATATTTACTGTCCTGTTTGATATTTTATTTACAGTACATAATATACATTTGGTGTAATTTTTGATATTTTATGTACAGTGTATTAAATATAATTACTGTAGTTTTGAGAGTTTACAGTATATATAACACATATTTGGTGTACTTTTCGATAATTTATGTACAGTATGTAATATATATTTACTGTACTTTTTGATATTTTATTTACTGTATATAAAATGTATTTGGTGTACTTTAGTTAATATTATTTGTACAATATATGAAATATATTTACTGTACTTTTTGATATTTTATGTACAGTATATAAGATATATTTGCTGTCCTTTTGATATTTTATGTAAATTATATAATATATATTTGGTATAGTTTTTGATATTTTACATGGGGTGTGTCATATATATTTACCGTCCTTTTTGATATTATATTTACAGTATATAATATACATTGGGTGTAATTTTTGATATTCTATTTACAGTATATTAAATATAATTACTGTTTTCTTTGATAGTTTATTTACAGTATATATAACACATATTTGGTGTACTTTTGATATTTTATGTACAGTATGTAATATATATTTACTGAATTTTTGATATTTTATTTACAGTATATAAAATGTATTTGGTCTACTTTTAGTAAATATTATATGTACAATATATGAAATATATTTACTGTACTTTTTGATATTTTATGTACAGTATATAAGATATATTTGGTGTCCTGTTGATATTTTATGTAAATTATATAATATATATTTGTTGTAGTTTTTGATATTTGACATGGGGTGTGTCATATATATTTACTGTCTTTTTTGATGTTTTATTTACAGTATATAGTATACATGTGGTGTAATTTTTGATATTTTATGTACAGTATATTAAATATAATTACTGTAGTTTTTGATAGTTTATTTACAGTATATATAACACATATTTGGTGTACTTTTTGATATTTTATGTACAGTATGTAATATATATTTACTGTATTTTTGATATTTTATTTACAGTAGATAAAATGTATTTGGTGTACATTTAGTTAATATTATATGTACAATATATGAAATATATTTACTGTACTTTTTGATATTTTATGTATAGTATATAAGATATATTTGGTGTCCTTTTGATATTTTATGTAAATTATTTTATATATATTTGGTGTAGTTTTTGTTATTTTACATGGGGTGTGTCATATATATTTACTGTCGTTTTTGATGTTTTATTTACAGTATATAATATACATGTGGTGTAATTTTTGATATTTTATGTACAGTATATTAAATATAATTACTGTAGTTTTTGATAGTTTATTTACAGTATATATAACACATATTTGGTGTACTTTTTGATATTTTACGTACAGTATGTAATATATATTTACTGTATTTTTGATATTTTATTTACAGTATACAAAATATATTTGGTGTACTTTTAGTTAATATTATATGTACAATATATGAAATATATTTACTGTACTTTTTGATATTTTATGTACAGTATATAAGATATATTTGGTGTCCTTTTGATATTTTATGTAAATTATATAATATATATTTGGTGTAGTTTTTGATATTTCACATGGGGTGTGTCATATATTTTTACTGTCCTTTTTGATATTTTATTTACAGTATATAATATACATTTGGTGTAATTTTTGATATTTTATGTACAGTGTATTAAATATAATTAGTGTAGTTTTGAGAGTTTACAGTATATATAACACATATTTGGTGTACTTTTTGATATTTTATGTACAGTATGTAATATATATTTACTGTACTTTTTGATATTTAATTTACTGTATATAAAATGTATTTGGTGTACTTTAGTTAATATTATTTGTACAATATATGAAATATATTGACTGTACTTTTTGATATTTTATGTACAGTATATAAGATATATTTGGTGTCCTTTTGATATTTTATGTGAATTATATAATATATATTTGGTGTAGTTTTTGATATTTTACATGGGGTGTGTCATATATATTTACCGTCCTTTTTGATATTATATTTACAGTATATAATATACATTGGGTGTAATTTTTGATATTCTATTTACAGTATATTAAATATAATTACTGTTGTCTTTGATAGTTTATTTACAGTATATATAACACATATTTGGTGTACTTTTGATATTTTATGTACAGTATGTAATATATATTTACTGTATTTTTGATATTTTATTTACAGTATATAAAATGTATTTGGTGTACTTTTAGTTAATATTATATGTACAATATATGAAATATATTTACTGTACTTTTTGATATTTTATGTACAGTATATAAGATATATTTGGTGTCCTTTTGATATTTTATGTAAATTATATAATATATATTTGTTGTAGTTTTTGATATTTTACATGGGGTGTGTCATATATATTTACTGTCTTTTTTGATGTTTTATTTACAGTATATAGTATACATGTGGTGTAATTTTTGATATTTTATGTACAGTATATTAAATATAATTACTGTAGTTTTTGATAGTTTATTTACAGTATATATAACACATATTTGGTGTACTTTTTGATATTTTATGTACAGTATGTAATATATATTTACTGTATTTTTGATATTTTATTTACAGTAGATAAAATGTATTTGGTGTACTTTTAGTTAATATTATATGTACAATATATGAAATATATTTACTGTACTTTTTGATATTTTATGTACAGTATATAAGATATATTTGGTGTCCTTTTGATATTTTATGTAAATTATATAATATATATTTTGTGTAGTTTTTGATATTTTACATGGGGTGTGTCATATATATTTACTGTCGTTTTAGATGTTTTATTTACAGTATATAATATACATGTGGTGTAATTTTTGATATTTTATGTACAGTATATTAAATATAATTACTGTAGTTTTTGATAGTTTATTTACAGTATATAAAACTCATATTTGGTGTATTTTTGATATTTTACGTACAGTATGTAATATATATTTACTGTATTTTTGATATTTTATTTACAGTATATAAAATGTATTTGGTGTACTTTTAGTTAATATTATATGTACAATATATGAAATATATTTACTGTACTTTTTGATATTTTATGTACAGTATATAAGATATATTTGGTGTCCTTTTGATATTTCATGTAAATTATATAATATATATTTGGTGTAGTTTTTGATATTTTACATGGGGTGTGTCATATATATTTACTGTCCTTTTTGATATTTTATTTACAGTATATAATATACATTTGGTGTAATTTTTTATATTTTATGTACAGTGTATTAAATATAATTACTGTAGTTTTGAGAGTTTACAGTATATATAACACATATTTGGTGAACTTTTTGATGTTTTATGTACAGTATGTAATATATATTTACTGTACTTTTTGATATTTTATTTACTGTATATAAAATGTATTTGGTGTACTTTAGTTAATATTATTTGTACAACATATGAAATATATTTACTGAACTTTTTGATATTTTATGTACAGTATATAAGATATATTTGGTGTCTTTTTGATATTTTATGTAAATTATATAATATATATTTGGTGTAGTTTTTGATATTTTACATGGGGTGTGTCGTATATATTTACCGTCCTTTTTGATATTATATTTACAGTATATAATATACATTGGGTGTAATTTTTGATAATCAATTTACAGTATATTAAATATAATTACTGTTGTTTTTGATAGTTTATTTACAGTATATATAACACATATTTGGTGTACTTTTGATATTTTATGTACAGTATGTAATATATATTTACTGTATTTTTGATATTTTATTTACAGTATATAAAATGTATTTGGTGTACTTTTAGTTAATATTATATGTACAATATATGAAATATATTTACTGTACTTTTTGATATTTTATGTTCAGTATATAAGATATATTTGGTGTCCTTTTTATATTATATGTAAATTATATAATATATATTTTGTGTAGTTTTTGATATTTTACATGGGGTGTGTCATATATATTTACTGTCCTTTTTGATATTTTATTTACAGTATATAATATACCTTTGGTGTAATTTTTGATATTCTATTTACAGTATATTAAATATAATTACTGAAGTTTTTGATAGTTTATTTACAGTATATATAACACATATTTGGTGTACTTTTGATATTTTATGTACAGTATGTAATATATATTTACTGTATTTTTGATATTTAATTTACAGTAGATAAAATGTATTTGGTGTACTTTTAGTTAATGTTATATGTACAATATATGAAATACATTTACTGTACATTTTGATATTTTATGCACAGTATATAAGATATATTTGGTGTCCTTTTGATATTTTATGTAAATTATATAATATATATTTGGTGTAGTTTTTGATATTTTACATGGGGTGTGTCATATATATTTACAGTCCTTTTTGATGTTTTATTTACAGTATATAATATATATGTGGTGTAATTTTTGATATTTTATGTACAGTATATTAAATATAATTACTGTAGTTTTGATAGTTTACAGTATATATAACACATATTTGGTGTACTTTTGATATTTTATGTACAGTATGTAATATATATTTACTGTATTTTTGAAATTAAATTTACAGTAGATAAAATGTATTTGGTGTACTTCTAGTTAATATTATATGTACAATATATGAAATATATTTACTGTACTTTTTGATATTTTATGTACAGTATATAATATAGATTTGGGGTAATTTTTGATATTTTATGTACAGTATATTGAATATAATTACTGTAGTTTTTGATAGTTTATTTACAGTATATATAACACATATTTGGTGTACTTTTTGATATTTTATGTACAGTATGTAATGTATATTTACTGTACTTTTTGATATTTTATTTACAGTATATAATACAGATTTGGTGTAATTTTTGATATTTCATGTCCAGTATATTAAATATAATTACTGTAATTTTTGATAGTTTATGTACAGTATATTACATATAATTACTGTAGTTTTTGATAGTTTATTTACAGTATATATAACACATATTTAGTGTACTTTTTGATATTTTATGTACAGTATGTAATGTATATTTACTGTACTTTTTGATATTTTATTTACAGTATATAATATAGATTTGGTGTAATTTTTGATATTTTATGTACAGTATATTAAATATAATTACTGTAATTTTTGATAGTTTATGTACAGTATATAACATATAATTACTGTAGTTTTTGATAGTTTATTTACAGCATATATAACACATATTTAGTGTACTTTTTGATATTTTATGTACAGTATGTAATGTATATTTACTGTACTTTTTGATATTTTATTTACAGTATATAATAAACATTTGGTGTAATTTTTGATATTTTATGTACAGTATATTAAATATAATTACTGTAGTTTTGATAGTTTATTTACAGTATATATAACACATATTTGGTGTACTTTTTGATATTTTATGTACAGTATGTAATGTATATTTACTGTACTTTTTGATATTTTATTTACGGTATATAATATAGATTTGGTGTAATTTTTGATATTTTATGTACAGTATATTAAATATACTTACTGTAATTTTTGATAGTTTATTTACAGTATATTACATATAATTACTGTAGTTTTTGATAGTTTATTTACAGTATATATAACACATATTTAGTGTACTTTTTGATATTTTATGTACAGTATGTAATGTATATTTACTGTACTTTTTGATATTTTATTTACAGTATATAATATGGATTTGGTGTAATTTTTGATATTTTATGTACAGTATATGAAATATAATTTCTGTAGTTTTTGATAGTTTATTTACAGTATATATGACACATATTTGGTGTACTTTTTGATATTTTATGTACATTATGTAATGTGTATTTACTCTACTTTTTGATGTTTTATTTACAGTATATAATATAGATTTGGTGTAATTTTTGATATTTTATGTACAGTATATTAAATAAAATTACTGTAGTTTTTGATAGTTTATTTACAGTATATATAACACATATTTGGTGTACTTTTTGATATTTTATGTACAGTATGTCATGTATATTTACTGTACTTTTTGATATTTTATTTACAGTATATAATATAGATTTGGTGTAATTTTTGATATTTTATGTACAGTATATTAAATAAAATTACTGTAGTTTTTGATAGTTTATTTACAGTATATATAACACATATTTGGTGTACTTTTTGATATTTTATGTACAGTATGTCATGTATATTTACTGTACTTTTTGATATTTTATTTACAGTATATAATATAGATTTGGTGTAATTTTTGATATTTTATGTACAGTATATTAAATATAATTACTGTAATTTTTGATAGTTTATGTACAGTATATTACATATAATTACTGTAGTTTTTGATAGTTTATTTACAGTATATATGACACATATTTGGTGTACTTTTTGATATTTTATGTACAGTATGTAATGTATATTTACTGTACGTTTTGGTATTTTATTTACAGTATATAATAAACATTTGGTGTAATTTTTGATATTTTATGTACAGTATATTAAATATAATTACTGTAGTTTTTGATAGTTTATTTACAGTATATATAACACATATTTGGTGTACTTTTTGATATTTTATGTACAGTATGTAATGTATATTTACTGTACTTTTTGATATTTTATTTACAGTATATAATATAGATTTGGTGTAATTTTTGATATTTTATGTACAGTATGTTAAATATAATTACTGTAGTTTTTGATAGTTTATTTACAGTATATATAACACATATTTGGTGTACTTTTTGATATTTTATGTACAGTATGTAATGTATATTTACTGTACTTTTTGATATTTTATTTACAGTATATAATATAGATTTGGGGTAATTTTTGATATTTTATGTACAGTATATTGAATATAATTACTGTAGTTTTTGATAGTTTATTTACAGTATATATAACACATATTTGGTGTACTTTTTGATATTTTATGTACAGTATGTAATGTATATTTACTGTACTTTTTGATATTTTATTTACAGTATATAATACAGATTTGGTGTAATTTTTGATATTTCATGTCCAGTATATTAAATATAATTACTGTAATTTTTGATAGTTTATGTACAGTATATTACATATAATTACTGTAGTTTTTGATAGTTTATTTACAGTATATATAACACATATTTAGTGTACTTTTTGATATTTTATGTACAGTATGTAATGTATATTTACTGTACTTTTTGATATTTTATTTACAGTATATAATATAGATTTGGTGTAATTTTTGATATTTTATGTACAGTATATTAAATATAATTACTGTAATTTTTGATAGTTTATGTACAGTATATAACATATAATTACTGTAGTTTTTGATAGTTTATTTACAGCATATATAACACATATTTAGTGTACTTTTTGATATTTTATGTACAGTATGTAATGTATATTTACTGTACTTTTTGATATTTTATTTACAGTATATAATAAACATTTGGTGTAATTTTTGATATTTTATGTACAGTATATTAAATATAATTACTGTAGTTTTGATAGTTTATTTACAGTATATATAACACATATTTGGTGTACTTTTTGATATTTTATGTACAGTATGTAATGTATATTTACTGTACTTTTTGATATTTTATTTACGGTATATAATATAGATTTGGTGTAATTTTTGATATTTTATGTACAGTATATTAAATATACTTACTGTAATTTTTGATAGTTTATTTACAGTATATTACATATAATTACTGTAGTTTTTGATAGTTTATTTACAGTATATATAACACATATTTAGTGTACTTTTTGATATTTTATGTACAGTATGTAATGTATATTTACTGTACTTTTTGATATTTTATTTACAGTATATAATATGGATTTGGTGTAATTTTTGATATTTTATGTACAGTATATGAAATATAATTTCTGTAGTTTTTGATAGTTTATTTACAGTATATATGACACATATTTGGTGTACTTTTTGATATTTTATGTACATTATGTAATGTGTATTTACTCTACTTTTTGATATTTTATTTACAGTATATAATATAGATTTGGTGTAATTTTTGATATTTTATGTACAGTATATTAAATAAAATTACTGTAGTTTTTGATAGTTTATTTACAGTATATATAACACATATTTGGTGTACTTTTTGATATTTTATGTACAGTATGTCATGTATATTTACTGTACTTTTTGATATTTTATTTACAGTATATAATATAGATTTGGGGTAATTTTTGATATTTTATGTACAGTATATTAAATAAAATTACTGTAGTTTTTGATAGTTTATTTACAGTATATATAACACATATTTGGTGTACTTTTTGATATTTTATGTACAGTATGTCATGTATATTTACTGTACTTTTTGATATTTTATTTACAGTATATAATATAGATTTGGTGTAATTTTTGATATTTTATGTACAGTATATTAAATATAATTACTGTAATTTTTGATAGTTTATGTACAGTATATTACATATAATTACTGTAGTTTTTGATAGTTTATTTACAGTATATATGACACATATTTGGTGTACTTTTTGATATTTTATGTACAGTATGTAATGTATATTTACTGTACGTTTTGGTATTTTATTTACAGTATATAATAAACATTTGGTGTAATTTTTGATATTTTATGTACAGTATATTAAATATAATTACTGTAGTTTTTGATAGTTTATTTACAGTATATATAACACATATTTGGTGTACTTTTTGATATTTTATGTACAGTATGTAATGTATATTTACTGTACTTTTTGATATTTTATTTACAGTATATAATATAGATTTGGTGTAATTTTTGATATTTTATGTACAGTATATTAAATATAATTACTGTAGTTTTTGATAGTTTATTTACAGTATATATAACACATATTTGGTGTACTTTTTGATATTTTATGTACAGTATGTAATGTATATTTACTGTACTTTTTGATATTTTATTTACAGTATATAATATAGATTTGGGGTAATTTTTGATATTTTATGTACAGTATATTGAATATAATTACTGTAGTTTTTGATAGTTTATTTACAGTATATATAACACATATTTGGTGTACTTTTTGATATTTTATGTACAGTATGTAATGTATATTTACTGTACCTTTTGATATTTTATTTACAGTATATAATACAGATTTGGTGTAATTTTTGATATTTCATGTCCAGTATATTAAATATAATTACTGTAATTTTTGATAGTTTATGTACAGTATATTACATATAATTACTGTAGTTTTTGATAGTTTATTTACAGTATATGTAACACATATTTAGTGTACTTTTTGATATTTTATGTACAGTATGTAATGTATATTTACTGTACTTTTTGATATTTTATTTACAGTATATAATATAGATTTGGTGTAATTTTTGATATTTTATGTACAGTATATTAAATATAATTACTGTAATTTTTGATAGTTTATGTACAGTATATAACATATAATTACTGTAGTTTTTGATAGTTTATTTACAGCATATATAACACATATTTAGTGTACTTTTTGATATTTTATGTACAGTATGTAATGTATATTTACTGTACTTTTTGATATTTTATTTACAGTATATAATAAACATTTGGTGTAATTTTTGATATTTTATGTACAGTATATTAAATATAATTACTGTAGTTTTGATAGTTTATTTACAGTATATATAACACATATTTGGTGTACTTTTTGATATTTTATGTACAGTATGTAATGTATATTTACTGTACTTTTTGATATTTTATTTACGGTGTATAATATAGATTTGGTGTAATTTTTGATATTTTATGTACAGTATATTAAATATACTTACTGTAATTTTTGATAGTTTATTTACAGTATATTACATATAATTACTGTAGTTTTTGATAGTTTATTTACAGTATATATAACACATATTTAGTGTACTTTTTGATATTTTATGTACAGTATGTAATGTATATTTACTGTACTTTTTGATATTTTATTTACAGTATATAATATGGATTTGGTGTAATTTTTGATATTTTATGTACAGTATATGAAATATAATTTCTGTAGTTTTTGATAGTTTATTTACAGTATATATGACACATATTTGGTGTACTTTTTGATATTTTATGTACATTATGTAATGTGTATTTACTCTACTTTTTGATATTTTATTTACAGTATATAATATAGATTTGGTGTAATTTTTGATATTTTATGTACAGTATATTAAATAAAATTACTGTAGTTTTTGATAGTTTATTTACAGTATATATAACACATATTTGGTGTACTTTTTGATATTTTATGTACAGTATGTCATGTATATTTACTGTACTTTTTGATATTTTATTTACAGTATATAATATAGATTTGGTGTAATTTTTGATATTTTATGTACAGTATATTAAATAAAATTACTGTAGTTTTTGATAGTTTATTTACAGTATATATAACACATATTTGGTGTACTTTTTGATATTTTATGTACAGTATGTCATGTATATTTACTGTACTTTTTGATATTTTATTTACAGTATATAATATTGATTTGGTGTAATTTTTGATATTTTATGTACAGTATATTAAATATAATTACTGTAATTTTTGATAGTTTATGTACAGTATATTACATATAATTACTGTAGTTTTTGATAGTTTATTTACAGTATATATGACACATATTTGGTGTACTTTTTGATATTTTATGTACAGTATGTAATGTATATTTACTGTACGTTTTGGTATTTTATTTACAGTATATAATAAACATTTGGTGTAATTTTTGATATTTTATGTACAGTATATTAAATATAATTACTGTAGTTTTTGATAGTTTATTTACAGTATATATGACACATATTTGGTGTACTTTTTGATATTTTATGTACAGTATGTAATGTATATTTACTGTACTTTTTGATATTTTATTTACAGTATATAATATAGATTTGGTGTAATTTTTGATATTTTATGTACAGTATATTAAATATAATTACTGTAGTTTTTGATAGTTTATTTACAGTATATATAACACATATTTGGTGTACTTTTTGATATTTTATGTACAGTATGTAATGTATATTTACTGTACTTTTTGATATTTTATTTACAGTATATAATATAGATTTGGGGTAATTTTTGATATTTTATGTACAGTATATTGAATATAATTACTGTAGTTTTTGATAGTTTATTTACAGTATATATAACACATATTTGGTGTACTTTTTGATATTTTATGTACAGTATGTAATGTATATTTACTGTACTTTTTGATATTTTATTTACAGTATATAATACAGATTTGGTGTAATTTTTGATATTTCATGTCCAGTATATTAAATATAATTACTGTAATTTTTGATAGTTTATGTACAGTATATTACATATAATTACTGTAGTTTTTGATAGTTTATTTACAGTATATATAACACATATTTGGTGTACTTTTTGATATTTTATGTACAGTATGTCATGTATATTTACTGTACTTTTTGATATTTTATTTACAGTATATAATATAGATTTGGTGTAATTTTTGATATTTTATGTACAGTATATTAAATATAATTACTGTAATTTTTGATAGTTTATGTACAGTATATTACATATAATTACTGTAGTTTTTGATAGTTTATTTACAGTATATATGACACATATTTGGTGTACTTTTTGATATTTTATGTACAGTATGTAATGTATATTTACTGTACGTTTTGGTATTTTATTTACAGTATATAATAAACATTTGGTGTAATTTTTGATATTTTATGTACAGTATATTAAATATAATTACTGTAGTTTTTGATAGTTTATTTACAGTATATATAACACATATTTGGTGTACTTTTTGATATTTTATGTACAGTATGTAATGTATATTTACTGTACTTTTTGATATTTTATTTACAGTATATAATATAGATTTGGTGTAATTTTTGATATTTTATGTACAGTATATTAAATATAATTACTGTAGTTTTTGATAGTTTATTTACAGTATATATCACACATATTTGGTGTACTTTTTGATATTTTATGTACAGTATGTCATGTATATTTACTGTACTTTTTGATATTTTATTTACAGTATATAATATAGATTTGGGGTAATTTTTGATATTTTATGTACAGTATATTGAATATAATTACTGTAGTTTTTGATAGTTTATTTACAGTATATATAACACATATTTGGTGTATTTTTGATATTTTATGTACAGTATGTAATGTATATTTACTGTACTTTTTGATATTTTATTTACGGTATATAATATAGATTTGGTGTAATTTTTGATATTTTATGTACAGTATATTAAATATACTTACTGTAATTTTTGATAGTTTATTTACAGTATATTACATATAATTACTGTAGTTTTTGATAGTTTATTTACAGTATATATAACACATATTTAGTGTACTTTTTGATATTTTATGTACAGTATGTAATGTATATTTACTGTACTTTTTGATATTTTATTTACAGTATATAATAAACATTTGGTGTAATTTTTGATATTTTATGTACAGTATATTAAATATAATTACTGTAGTTTTTGATAGTTTATTTACAGTATATATAACACATATTTGGTGTACTTTTTGATATTTTATGTACAGTATGTAATGTATATTTACTGTACTTTTTGATATTTTATTTACAGTATATAATATAGATTTGGTGTAATTTTTGATATTTTATGTACAGTATATTAAATAAAATTACTGTAGTTTTTGATAGTTTATTTACAGTATATATAACACATATTTGGTGTACTTTTTGATATTTTATGTACAGTATGTCATGTATATTTACTGTACTTTTTGATATTTTATTTACAGTATATAATACAGATTTGGTGTAATTTTTGATATTTCATGTCCAGTATATTAAATATAATTACTGTAATTTTTGATAGTTTATGTACAGTATATTACATATAATTACTGTAGTTTTTGATAGTTTATTTACAGTATATATAACACATATTTAGTGTACTTTTTGATATTTTATGTACAGTATGTAATGTATATTTACTGTACTTTTTGATATTTTATTTACAGTATATAATATAGATTTGGTGTAATTTTTGATATTTTATGTACAGTATATTAAATATAATTACTGTAATTTTTGATAGTTTATGTACAGTATATAACATATAATTACTGTAGTTTTTGATAGTTTATTTACAGCATATATAACACATATTTAGTGTACTTTTTGATATTTTATGTACAGTATGTAATGTATATTTACTGTACTTTTTGATATTTTATTTACAGTATATAATAAACATTTGGTGTAATTTTTGATATTTTATGTACAGTATATTAAATATAATTACTGTAGTTTTGATAGTTTATTTACAGTATATATAACACATATTTGGTGTACTTTTTGATATTTTATGTACAGTATGTAATGTATATTTACTGTACTTTTTGATATTTTATTTACGGTGTATAATATAGATTTGGTGTAATTTTTGATATTTTATGTACAGTATATTAAATATACTTACTGTAATTTTTGATAGTTTATTTACAGTATATTACATATAATTACTGTAGTTTTTGATAGTTTATTTACAGTATATATAACACATATTTAGTGTACTTTTTGATATTTTATGTACAGTATGTAATGTATATTTACTGTACTTTTTGATATTTTATTTACAGTATATAATATGGATTTGGTGTAATTTTTGATATTTTATGTACAGTATATTAAATATAATTTCTGTAGTTTTTGATAGTTTATTTACAGTATATATGACACATATTTGGTGTACTTTTTGATATTTTATGTATATTATGTAATGTGTATTTACTCTACTTTTTGATATTTTATTTACAGTATATAATATAGATTTGGTGTAATTTTTGATATTTTATGTACAGTATATTAAATAAAATTACTGTAGTTTTTGATAGTTTATTTACAGTATATATAACACATATTTGGTGTACTTTTTGATATTTTATGTACAGTATGTCATGTATATTTACTGTACTTTTTGATATTTTATTTACAGTATATAATATAGATTTGGTGTAATTTTTGATATTTTATGTACAGTATATTAAATATAATTACTGTAATTTTTGATAGTTTATGTACAGTATATTACATATAATTACTGTAGTTTTTGATAGTTTATTTACAGTATATATGACACATATTTGGTGTACTTTTTGATATTTTATGTACAGTATGTAATGTATATTTACTGTACGTTTTGGTATTTTATTTACAGTATATAATAAACATTTGGTGTAATTTTTGATATTTTATGTACAGTATATTAAATATAATTACTGTAGTTTTTGATAGTTTATTTACAGTATATATAACACATATTTGGTGTACTTTTTGATATTTTATGTACAGTATGTAATGTATATTTACTGTACTTTTTGATATTTTATTTACAGTATATAATATAGATTTGGTGTAATTTTTGATATTTTATGTACAGTATATTAAATATAATTACTGTAGTTTTTGATAGTTTATTTACAGTATATATAACACATATTTGGTGTACTTTTTGATATTTTATGTACAGTATGTCATGTATATTTACTGTACTTTTTGATATTTTATTTACAGTATATAATATAGATTTGGGGTAATTTTTGATATTTTATGTACAGTATATTGAATATAATTACTGTAGATTTTGATAGTTTATTTACAGTATATATAACACATATTTGGTGTACTTTTTGATATTTTATGTACAGTATGTAATGTATATTTACTGTACTTTTTGATATTTTATTTACAGTATATAATACAGATTTGGTGTAATTTTTGATATTTCATGTCCAGTATATTAAATATAATTACTGTAATTTTTGATAGTTTATGTACAGTATATTACATATAATTACTGTAGTTTTTGATAGTTTATTTACAGTATATATAACACATATTTAGTGTACTTTTTGATATTTTATGTACAGTATGTAATGTATATTTACTGTACTTTTTGATATTTTATTTACAGTATATAATATAGATTTGGTGTAATTTTTGATATTTTATGTACAGTATATTAAATATAATTACTGTAATTTTTGATAGTTTATGTACAGTATATAACATATAATTACTGTAGTTTTTGATAGTTTATTTACAGCATATATAACACATATTTAGTGTACTTTTTGATATTTTATGTACAGTATGTAATGTATATTTACTGTACTTTTTGATATTTTATTTACAGTATATAATAAACATTTGGTGTAATTTTTGATATTTTATGTACAGTATATTAAATATAATTACTGTAGTTTTGATAGTTTATTTACAGTATATATAACACATATTTGGTGTACTTTTTGATATTTTATGTACAGTATGTAATGTATATTTACTGTACTTTTTGATATTTTATTTACGGTATATAATATAGATTTGGTGTAATTTTTGATATTTTATGTACAGTATATTAAATATACTTACTGTAATTTTTGATAGTTTATTTACAGTATATTACATATAATTACTGTAGTTTTTGATAGTTTATTTACAGTATATATAACACATATTTAGTGTACTTTTTGATATTTTATGTACAGTATGTAATGTATATTTACTGTACTTTTTGATATTTTATTTACAGTATATAATAAACATTTGGTGTAATTTTTGATATTTTATGTACAGTATATTAAATATAATTACTGTAGTTTTTGATAGTTTATTTACAGTATATATAACACATATTTGGTGTACTTTTTGATATTTTATGTACAGTATGTAATGTATATTTACTGTACTTTTTGATATTTTATTTACAGTATATAATATAGATTTGGTGTAATTTTTGATATTTTATGTACAGTATATTAAATAAAATTACTGTAGTTTTTGATAGTTTATTTACAGTATATATAACACATATTTGGTGTACTTTTTGATATTTTATGTACAGTATGTCATGTATATTTACTGTACTTTTTGATATTTTATTTACAGTATATAATATAGATTTGGTGTAATTTTTGATATTTTATGTACAGTATATTAAATATAATTACTGTAATTTTTGATAGTTTATGTACAGTATATTACATATAATTACTGTAGTTTTTGATAGTTTATTTACAGTATATATGACACATATTTGGTGTAATTTTTGATATTTTATGTACAGTATGTAATGTATATTTACTGTACGTTTTGGTATTTTATTTACAGTATATAATAAACATTTGGTGTAATTTTTGATATTTTATGTACAGTATATTAAATATAATTACTGTAGTTTTTGATAGTTTATTTACCGTATATATAACACATATTTGGTGTACTTTTTGATATTTTATGTACAGTATGTAATGTATATTTACTGTACTTTTTGATATTTTATTTACAGTATATAATATAGATTTGGTGTAATTTTTGATATTTTATGTACAGTATATTAAATATAATTACTGTAGTTTTTGATAGTTTATTTACAGTATATATAACACATATTTGGTGTACTTTTTGATATTTTATGTACAGTATGTCATGTATATTTACTGTACTTTTTGATATTTTATTTACAGTATATAATATAGATTTGGGGTAATTTTTGATATTTTATGTACAGTATATTGAATATAATTACTGTGTAATTTTTGATATTTTATGTACAGTATATTGAATATAATTACTGTAGTTTTTGATAGTTTATTTACAGTATATATAACACATATTTGGTGTACTTTTTGATATTTTATGTACAGTATGTAATGTATATTTACTGTACTTTTGATATTTTATTTACAGTATATAATATAGATTTGGTGTAATTTTTGATATTTTATGTACAGTATATTAAATAAAATTACTGTAGTTTTTGATAGTTTATTTACAGTATATATAACACATATTTGGTGTACTTTTTGATATTTTATGTACAGTATGTAATGTATATTTACTGTACTTTTTGATATTTTATTTACAGTATATAATACAGATTTGGTGTAATTTTTGATATTTCATGTCCAGTATATTAAATATAATTACTGTAATTTTTGATAGTTTATGTACAGTATATTACATATAATTACTGTAGTTTTTGATAGTTTATTTACAGTATATATAACACATATTTAGTGTACTTTTTGATATTTTATGTACAGTATGTAATGTATATTTACTGTACTTTTTGATATTTTATTTACAGTATATAATATAGATTTGGTGTAATTTTTGATATTTTATGTACAGTATATTAAATATAATTACTGTAATTTTTGATAGTTTATGTACAGTATATAACATATAATTACTGTAGTTTTTGATAGTTTATTTACAGCATATATAACACATATTTAGTGTACTTTTTGATATTTTATGTACAGTATGTAATGTATATTTACTGTACTTTTTGATATTTTATTTACAGTATATAATAAACATTTGGTGTAATTTTTGATATTTTATGTACAGTATATTAAATATAATTACTGTAGTTTTGATAGTTTATTTACAGTATATATAACACATATTTGGTGTACTTTTTGATATTTTATGTACAGTATGTAATGTATATTTACTGTACTTTTTGATATTTTATTTACGGTATATAATATAGATTTGGTGTAATTTTTGATATTTTATGTACAGTATATTAAATATACTTACTGTAATTTTTGATAGTTTATTTACAGTATATTACATATAATTACTGTAGTTTTTGATAGTTTATTTACAGTATATATAACACATATTTAGTGTACTTTTTGATATTTTATGTACAGTATGTAATGTATATTTACTGTACTTTTTGATATTTTATTTACAGTATATAATATAGATTTGGTGTAATTTTTGATATTTTATGTACAGTATATTAAATATAATTACTGTAGTTTTTGATAGTTTATTTACAGTATATATAACACATATTTGGTGTACTTTTTGATATTTTATGTACAGTATGTCATGTATATTTACTGTACTTTTTGATATTTTATTTACAGTATACAATATAGATTTGGGGTAATTTTTGATATTTTATGTACAGTATATTGAATATAATTACTGTAGTTTTTGATAGTTTATTTACAGTATATATAACACATATTTGGTGTACTTTTTGATATTTTATGTACAGTATGTAATGTATATTTACTGTACTTTTTGATATTTTATTTACAGTATATAATACAGATTTGGTGTAATTTTTGATATTTCATGTCCAGTATATTAAATATAATTACTGTAATTTTTGATAGTTTATGTACAGTATATTACATATAATTACTGTAGTTTTTGATAGTTTATTTACAGTATATATAACACATATTTAGTGTACTTTTTGATATTTTATGTACAGTATGTAATGTATATTTACTGTACTTTTTGATATTTTATTTACAGTATATAATATAGATTTGGTATAATTTTTGATATTTTATGTACAGTATATTAAATATAATTACTGTAATTTTTGATAGTTTATGTACAGTATATAACATATAATTACTGTAGTTTTTGATAGTTTATTTACAGCATATATAACACATATTTAGTGTACTTTTTGATATTTTATGTACAGTATGTAATGTATATTTACTGTACTTTTTGATATTTTATTTACAGTATATAATAAACATTTGGTGTAATTTTTGATATTTTATGTACAGTATATTAAATATAATTACTGTAGTTTTGATAGTTTATTTACAGTATATATAACACATATTTGGTGTACTTTTTGATATTTTATGTACAGTATGTAATGTATATTTACTGTACTTTTTGATATTTTATTTACGGTGTATAATATAGATTTGGTGTAATTTTTGATATTTTATGTACAGTATATTAAATATACTTACTGTAATTTTTGATAGTTTATTTACAGTATATTACATATAATTACTGTAGTTTTTGATAGTTTATTTACAGTATATATAACACATATTTAGTGTACTTTTTGATATTTTATGTACAGTATGTAATGTATATTTACTGTACTTTTTGATATTTTATTTACAGTATATAATATGGATTTGGTGTAATTTTTGATATTTTATGTACAGTATATTAAATATAATTTCTGTAGTTTTTGATAGTTTATTTACAGTATATATGACACATATTTGGTGTACTTTTTGATATTTTATGTACATTATGTAATGTGTATTTACTCTACTTTTTGATATTTTATTTACAGTATATAATATAGATTTGGTGTAATTTTTGATATTTTATGTACAGTATATTAAATAAAATTACTGTAGTTTTTGATAGTTTATTTACAGTATATATAACACATATTTGGTGTACTTTTTGATATTTTATGTACAGTATGTCATGTATATTTACTGTAATTTTTGATATTTTATTTACAGTATATAATATAGATTTGGTGTAATTTTTGATATTTTATGTACAGTATATTAAATATAATTACTGTAATTTTTGATAGTTTATGTACAGTATATTACATATAATTACTGTAGTTTTTGATAGTTTATTTACAGTATATATGACACATATTTGGTGTACTTTTTGATATTTTATGTACAGTATGTAATGTATATTTACTGTACGTTTTGGTATTTTATTTACAGTATATAATAAACATTTGGTGTAATTTTTGATATTTTATGTACAGTATATTAAATATAATTACTGTAGTTTTTGATAGTTTATTTACAGTATATATAACACATATTTGGTGTACTTTTTGATATTTTATGTACAGTATGTAATGTATATTTACTGTACTTTTTGATATTTTATTTACAGTATATAATATAGATTTGGTGTAATTTTTGATATTTTATGTACAGTATATTAAATATAATTACTGTAGTTTTTGATAGTTTATTTACAGTATATATAACACATATTTGGTGTACTTTTTGATATTTTATGTACAGTATGTCATGTATATTTACTGTACTTTTTGATATTTTATTTACAGTATATAATATAGATTTGGTGTAATTTTTGATATTTTATGTACAGTATATTAAATAAAATTACTGTAGTTTTTGATAGTTTATTTACAGTATATATAACACATATTTGGTGTACTTTTTGATATTTTATGTACAGTATGTCATGTATATTTACTGTACTTTTTGATATTTTATTTACAGTATATAATATAGATTTGGTGTAATTTTTGATATTTCATGTCCAGTATATTAAATATAATTACTGTAATTTTTGATAGTTTATGTACAGTATATTACATATAATTACTGTAGTTTTTGATAGTTTATTTACAGTATATATGACACATATTTGGTGTAATTTTTGATATTTTATGTACAGTATGTAATGTATATTTACTGTACGTTTTGGTATTTTATTTACAGTATATAATAAACATTTGGTGTAATTTTTGATATTTTATGTACAGTATATTAAATATAATTACTGTAGTTTTTGATAGTTTATTTACCGTATATATAACACATATTTGGTGTACTTTTTGATATTTTATGTACAGTATGTAATGTATATTTACTGTACTTTTTGATATTTTATTTACAGTATATAATATAGATTTGGCGTAATTTTTGATATTTTATGTACAGTATATTAAATATAATTACTGTAGTTTTTGATAGTTTATTTACAGTATATATAACACATATTTGGTGTACTTTTTGATATTTTATGTACAGTATGTCATGTATATTTACTGTACTTTTTGATATTTTATTTACAGTATATAATATAGATTTGGGGTAATTTTTGATATTTTATGTACAGTATATTGAATATAATTACTGTGTAATTTTTGATATTTTATGTACAGTATATTGAATATAATTACTGTAGTTTTTGATAGTTTATTTACAGTATATATAACACATATTTGGTGTACTTTTTGATATTTTATGTACAGTATGTAATGTATATTTACTGTACTTTTGATATTTTATTTACAGTATATAATATAGATTTGGTGTAATTTTTGATATTTTATGTACAGTATATTAAATAAAATTACTGTAGTTTTTGATAGTTTATTTACAGTATATATAACACATATTTGGTGTACTTTTTGATATTTTATGTACAGTATGTAATGTATATTTACTGTACTTTTTGATATTTTATTTACAGTATATAATACAGATTTGGTGTAATTTTTGATATTTCATGTCCAGTATATTAAATATAATTACTGTAATTTTTGATAGTTTATGTACAGTATATTACATATAATTACTGTAGTTTTTGATAGTTTATTTACAGTATATATAACACATATTTAGTGTACTTTTTGATATTTTATGTACAGTATGTAATGTATATTTACTGTACTTTTTGATATTTTATTTACAGTATATAATATAGATTTGGTGTAATTTTTGATATTTTATGTACAGTATATTAAATATAATTACTGTAGTTTTTGATAGTTTATTTACAGTATATATAACACATATTTGGTGTACTTTTTGATATTTTATGTACAGTATGTAATGTATATTTAATGTACTTTTTGATATTTTATTTACAGTATATAATATAGATTTGGTGTAATTTTTGATATTTTATGTACAGTATATTAAATATAATTACTGTAATTTTTGATAGTTTATGTACAGTATATTACATATAATTACTGTAGTTTTTGATAGTTTATTTACAGTATATATGACACATATTTGGTGTACTTTTTGATATTTTATGTACAGTATGTAATGTATATTTACTGTACGTTTTGGTATTTTATTTAGAGTATATAATAAACATTTGGTGTAATTTTTGATATTTTATGTACAGTATATTAAATATAATTACTGTAGTTTTTGATAGTTTATTTACAGTATATATAACACATATTTGGTGTACTTTTTGATATTTTATGTACAGTATGTCATGTATATTTACTGTACTTTTTGATATTTTATTTACAGTATATAATATAGATTTGGTGTAATTTTTGATATTTTATGTACAGTATATTAAATATAATTACTGTAATTTTTGATAGTTTATGTACAGTATATTACATATAATTACTGTAGTTTTTGATAGTTTATTTACAGTATATATGACACATATTTGGTGTACTTTTTGATATTTTATGTACAGTATGTAATGTATATTTACTGTACGTTTTGGTATTTTATTTACAGTATATAATAAACATTTGGTGTAATTTTTGATATTTTATGTACAGTATATTAAATATAATTACTGTAGTTTTTGATAGTTTATTTACAGTATATATAACACATATTTGGTGTACTTTTTGATATTTTATGTACAGTATGTAATGTATATTTACTGTACTTTTTGATATTTTATTTACAGTATATAATATAGATTTGGTGTAATTTTTGATATTTTATGTACAGTATATTAAATATAATTACTGTAGTTTTTGATAGTTTATTTACAGTATATATAACACATATTTGGTGTACTTTTTGATATTTTATGTACAGTATGTCATGTATATTTACTGTACTTTTTGATATTTTATTTACAGTATATAATATAGATTTGGTGTAATTTTTGATATTTTATGTACAGTATATTAAATATAATTACTGTAATTTTTGATAGTTTATGTACAGTATATTACATATAATTACTGTAGTTTTTGATAGTTTATTTACAGTATATATGACACATATTTGGTGTACTTTTTGATATTTTATGTACAGTATGTAATGTATATTTACTGTACGTTTTGGTATTTTATTTACAGTATATAATAAACATTTGGTGTAATTTTTGATATTTTATGTACAGTATATTAAATATAATTACTGTAGTTTTTGATAGTTTATTTACAGTATATATAACACATATTTGGTGTACTTTTTGATATTTTATGTACAGTATGTAATGTATATTTACTGTACTTTTTGATATTTTATTTACAGTATATAATATAGATTTGGTGTAATTTTTGATATTTTATGTACAGTATATTAAATATAATTACTGTAGTTTTTGATAGTTTATTTACAGTATATATAACACATATTTGGTGTACTTTTTGATATTTTATGTACAGTATGTCATGTATATTTACTGTACTTTTTGATATTTTATTTACAGTATATAATATAGATTTGGGGTAATTTTTGATATTTTATGTACAGTATATTGAATATAATTACTGTAGTTTTTGATAGTTTATTTACAGTATATATAACACATATTTGGTGTACTTTTTGATATTTTATGTACAGTATGTAATGTATATTTACTGTACTTTTTGATATTTTATTTACAGTATATAATACAGATTTGGTGTAATTTTTGATATTTCATGTCCAGTATATTAAATATAATTACTGTAATTTTTGATAGTTTATGTACAGTATATTACATATAATTACTGTAGTTTTTGATAGTTTATTTACAGTATATATAACACATATTTAGTGTACTTTTTGATATTTTATGTACAGTATGTAATGTATATTTACTGTACTTTTTGATATTTTATTTACAGTATATAATATAGATTTGGTGTAATTTTTGATATTTTATGTACAGTATATTAAATATAATTTCTGTAGTTTTTGATAGTTTATTTACAGTATATATGACACATATTTGGTGTACTTTTTGATATTTTATGTACATTATGTAATGTGTATTTACTCTACTTTTTGATATTTTATTTACAGTATATAATATAGATTTGGTGTAATTTTTGATATTTTATGTACAGTATATTAAATATAATTACTGTAGTTTTTGATAGTTTATTTACAGTATATATAACACATATTTGGTGTACTTTTTGATATTTTATGTACAGTATGTCATGTATATTTACTGTACTTTTTGATATTTTATTTACAGTATATAATATAGATTTGGTGTAATTTTTGATATTTTATGTACAGTATATTAAATATAATTACTGTAATTTTTGATAGTTTATGTACAGTACATTACATATAATTACTGTAGTTTTTGATAGTTTATTTACAGTATATATAACACATATTTAGTGTACTTTTTGATATTTTATGTACAGTATGTAATGTATATTTACTGTACTTTTTGATATTTTATTTACAGTATATAATAAACATTTGGTGTAATTTTTGATATTTTATGTACAGTATATTAAATATAATTACTGTAGTTTTTGATAGTTTATTTACAGTATATATAACACATATTTGGGGTACTTTTTGATATTTTATGTACAGTATGTAATGTATATTTACTGTACTTTTTGATATTTTATTTACAGTATATAATATAGATTTGGTGTAATTTTTGATATTTTATGTACAGTATATTAAATATAATTACTGTAGTTTTTGATAGTTTATTTACAGTATATATAACACATATTTGGTGTACTTTTTGATATTTTATGTACAGTATGTAATGTATATTTAATGTACTTTTTGATATTTTATTTACAGTATATAATATAGATTTGGTGTAATTTTTGATATTTTATGTACAGTATATTAAATATAATTACTGTAATTTTTGATAGTTTATGTACAGTATATTACATATAATTACTGTAGTTTTTGATAGTTTATTTACAGTATATATGACACATATTTGGTGTACTTTTTGATATTTTATGTACAGTATGTAATGTATATTTACTGTACGTTTTGGTATTTTATTTAGAGTATATAATAAACATTTGGTGTAATTTTTGATATTTTATGTACAGTATATTAAATATAATTACTGTAGTTTTTGATAGTTTATTTACAGTATATATAACACATATTTGGTGTACTTTTTGATATTTTATGTACAGTATGTCATGTATATTTACTGTACTTTTTGATATTTTATTTACAGTATATAATATAGATTTGGTGTAATTTTTGATATTTTATGTACAGTATATTAAATATAATTACTGTAATTTTTGATAGTTTATGTACAGTATATTACATATAATTACTGTAGTTTTTGATAGTTTATTTACAGTATATATGACACATATTTGGTGTACTTTTTGATATTTTATGTACAGTATGTAATGTATATTTACTGTACGTTTTGGTATTTTATTTACAGTATATAATAAACATTTGGTGTAATTTTTGATATTTTATGTACAGTATATTAAATATAATTACTGTAGTTTTTGATAGTTTATTTACAGTATATATAACACATATTTGGTGTACTTTTTGATATTTTATGTACAGTATGTAATGTATATTTACTGTACTTTTTGATATTTTATTTACAGTATATAATATAGATTTGGTGTAATTTTTGATATTTTATGTACAGTATATTAAATATAATTACTGTAGTTTTTGATAGTTTATTTACAGTATATATAACACATATTTGGTGTACTTTTTGATATTTTATGTACAGTATGTCATGTATATTTACTGTACTTTTTGATATTTTATTTACAGTATATAATATAGATTTGGGGTAATTTTTGATATTTTATGTACAGTATATTGAATATAATTACTGTAGTTTTTGATAGTTTATTTACAGTATATATAACACATATTTGGTGTACTTTTTGATATTTTATGTACAGTATGTAATGTATATTTACTGTACTTTTTGATATTTTATTTACAGTATATAATACAGATTTGGTGTAATTTTTGATATTTCATGTCCAGTATATTAAATATAATTACTGTAATTTTTGATAGTTTATGTACAGTATATTACATATAATTACTGTAGTTTTTGATAGTTTATTTACAGTATATATAACACATATTTAGTGTACTTTTTGATATTTTATGTACAGTATGTAATGTATATTTACTGTACTTTTTGATATTTTATTTACAGTATATAATATAGATTTGGTGTAATTTTTGATATTTTATGTACAGTATATTAAATATAATTACTGTAATTTTTGATAGTTTATGTACAGTATATAACATATAATTACTGTAGTTTTTGATAGTTTATTTACAGCATATATAACACATATTTAGTGTACTTTTTGATATTTTATGTACAGTATGTAATGTATATTTACTGTACTTTTTGATATTTTATTTACAGTATATAATAAACATTTGGTGTAATTTTTGATATTTTATGTACAGTATATTAAATATAATTACTGTAGTTTTGATAGTTTATTTACAGTATATATAACACATATTTGGTGTACTTTTTGATATTTTATGTACAGTATGTAATGTATATTTACTGTACTTTTTGATATTTTATTTACGGTGTATAATATAGATTTGGTGTAATTTTTGATATTTTATGTACAGTATATTAAATATACTTACTGTAATTTTTGATAGTTTATTTACAGTATATTACATATAATTACTGTAGTTTTTGATAGTTTATTTACAGTATATATAACACATATTTAGTGTACTTTTTGATATTTTATGTACAGTATGTAATGTATATTTACTGTACTTTTTGATATTTTATTTACAGTATATAATATGGATTTGGTGTAATTTTTGATATTTTATGTACAGTATATTAAATATAATTTCTGTAGTTTTTGATAGTTTATTTACAGTATATATGACACATATTTGGTGTACTTTTTGATATTTTATGTACATTATGTAATGTGTATTTACTCTACTTTTTGATATTTTATTTACAGTATATAATATAGATTTGGTGTAATTTTTGATATTTTATGTACAGTATATTAAATAAAATTACTGTAGTTTTTGATAGTTTATTTACAGTATATATAACACATATTTGGTGTACTTTTTGATATTTTATGTACAGTATGTCATGTATATTTACTGTACTTTTTGATATTTTATTTACAGTATATAATATAGATTTGGTGTAATTTTTGATATTTTATGTACAGTATATTAAATATAATTACTGTAATTTTTGATAGTTTATGTACAGTACATTACATATAATTACTGTAGTTTTTGATAGTTTATTTACAGTATATATAACACATATTTAGTGTACTTTTTGATATTTTATGTACAGTATGTAATGTATATTTACTGTACTTTTTGATATTTTATTTACAGTATATAATAAACATTTGGTGTAATTTTTGATATTTTATGTACAGTATATTAAATATAATTACTGTAGTTTTTGATAGTTTATTTACAGTATATATAACACATATTTGGGGTACTTTTTGATATTTTATGTACAGTATGTAATGTATATTTACTGTACTTTTTGATATTTTATTTACAGTATATAATATAGATTTGGTGTAATTTTTGATATTTTATGTACAGTATATTAAATATAATTACTGTAGTTTTTGATAGTTTATTTACAGTATATATAACACATATTTGGTGTACTTTTTGATATTTTATGTACAGTATGTAATGTATATTTAATGTACTTTTTGATATTTTATTTACAGTATATAATATAGATTTGGTGTAATTTTTGATATTTTATGTACAGTATATTAAATATAATTACTGTAATTTTTGATAGTTTATGTACAGTATATTACATATAATTACTGTAGTTTTTGATAGTTTATTTACAGTATATATGACACATATTTGGTGTACTTTTTGATATTTTATGTACAGTATGTAATGTATATTTACTGTACGTTTTGGTATTTTATTTAGAGTATATAATAAACATTTGGTGTAATTTTTGATATTTTATGTACAGTATATTAAATATAATTACTGTAGTTTTTGATAGTTTATTTACAGTATATATAACACATATTTGGTGTACTTTTTGATATTTTATGTACAGTATGTCATGTATATTTACTGTACTTTTTGATATTTTATTTACAGTATATAATATAGATTTGGTGTAATTTTTGATATTTTATGTACAGTATATTAAATATAATTACTGTAATTTTTGATAGTTTATGTACAGTATATTACATATAATTACTGTAGTTTTTGATAGTTTATTTACAGTATATATGACACATATTTGGTGTACTTTTTGATATTTTATGTACAGTATGTAATGTATATTTACTGTACGTTTTGGTATTTTATTTACAGTATATAATAAACATTTGGTGTAATTTTTGATATTTTATGTACAGTATATTAAATATAATTACTGTAGTTTTTGATAGTTTATTTACAGTATATATAACACATATTTGGTGTACTTTTTGATATTTTATGTACAGTATGTAATGTATATTTACTGTACTTTTTGATATTTTATTTACAGTATATAATATAGATTTGGTGTAATTTTTGATATTTTATGTACAGTATATTAAATATAATTACTGTAGTTTTTGATAGTTTATTTACAGTATATATAACACATATTTGGTGTACTTTTTGATATTTTATGTACAGTATGTCATGTATATTTACTGTACTTTTTGATATTTTATTTACAGTATATAATATAGATTTGGGGTAATTTTTGATATTTTATGTACAGTATATTGAATATAATTACTGTAGTTTTTGATAGTTTATTTACAGTATATATAACACATATTTGGTGTACTTTTTGATATTTTATGTACAGTATGTAATGTATATTTACTGTACTTTTTGATATTTTATTTACAGTATATAATACAGATTTGGTGTAATTTTTGATATTTCATGTCCAGTATATTAAATATAATTACTGTAATTTTTGATAGTTTATGTACAGTATATTACATATAATTACTGTAGTTTTTGATAGTTTATTTACAGTATATATAACACATATTTAGTGTACTTTTTGATATTTTATGTACAGTATGTAATGTATATTTACTGTACTTTTTGATATTTTATTTACAGTATATAATATAGATTTGGTGTAATTTTTGATATTTTATGTACAGTATATTAAATATAATTTCTGTAGTTTTTGATAGTTTATTTACAGTATATATGACACATATTTGGTGTACTTTTTGATATTTTATGTACATTATGTAATGTGTATTTACTCTACTTTTTGATATTTTATTTACAGTATATAATATAGATTTGGTGTAATTTTTGATATTTTATGTACAGTATATTAAATAAAATTACTGTAGTTTTTGATAGTTTATTTACAGTATATATAACACATATTTGGTGTACTTTTTGATATTTTATGTACAGTATGTCATGTATATTTACTGTACTTTTTGATATTTTATTTACAGTATATAATATAGATTTGGTGTAATTTTTGATATTTTATGTACAGTATATTAAATATAATTACTGTAATTTTTGATAGTTTATGTACAGTACATTACATATAATTACTGTAGTTTTTGATAGTTTATTTACAGTATATATAACACATATTTAGTGTACTTTTTGATATTTTATGTACAGTATGTAATGTATATTTACTGTACTTTTTGATATTTTATTTACAGTATATAATAAACATTTGGTGTAATTTTTGATATTTTATGTACAGTATATTAAATATAATTACTGTAGTTTTTGATAGTTTATTTACAGTATATATAACACATATTTGGGGTACTTTTTGATATTTTATGTACAGTATGTAATGTATATTTACTGTACTTTTTGATATTTTATTTACAGTATATAATATAGATTTGGTGTAATTTTTGATATTTTATGTACAGTATATTAAATATAATTACTGTAGTTTTTGATAGTTTATTTACAGTATATATAACACATATTTGGTGTACTTTTTGATATTTTATGTACAGTATGTAATGTATATTTAATGTACTTTTTGATATTTTATTTACAGTATATAATATAGATTTGGTGTAATTTTTGATATTTTATGTACAGTATATTAAATATAATTACTGTAATTTTTGATAGTTTATGTACAGTATATTACATATAATTACTGTAGTTTTTGATAGTTTATTTACAGTATATATGACACATATTTGGTGTACTTTTTGATATTTTATGTACAGTATGTAATGTATATTTACTGTACGTTTTGGTATTTTATTTAGAGTATATAATAAACATTTGGTGTAATTTTTGATATTTTATGTACAGTATATTAAATATAATTACTGTAGTTTTTGATAGTTTATTTACAGTATATATAACACATATTTGGTGTACTTTTTGATATTTTATGTACAGTATGTCATGTATATTTACTGTACTTTTTGATATTTTATTTACAGTATATAATATAGATTTGGTGTAATTTTTGATATTTTATGTACAGTATATTAAATATAATTACTGTAATTTTTGATAGTTTATGTACAGTATATTACATATAATTACTGTAGTTTTTGATAGTTTATTTACAGTATATATGACACATATTTGGTGTACTTTTTGATATTTTATGTACAGTATGTAATGTATATTTACTGTACGTTTTGGTATTTTATTTACAGTATATAATAAACATTTGGTGTAATTTTTGATATTTTATGTACAGTATATTAAATATAATTACTGTAGTTTTTGATAGTTTATTTACAGTATATATAACACATATTTGGTGTACTTTTTGATATTTTATGTACAGTATGTAATGTATATTTACTGTACTTTTTGATATTTTATTTACAGTATATAATATAGATTTGGTGTAATTTTTGATATTTTATGTACAGTATATTAAATATAATTACTGTAGTTTTTGATAGTTTATTTACAGTATATATAACACATATTTGGTGTACTTTTTGATATTTTATGTACAGTATGTCATGTATATTTACTGTACTTTTTGATATTTTATTTACAGTATATAATATAGATTTGGTGTAATTTTTGATATTTTATGTACAGTATATTAAATATAATTACTGTAGTTTTTGATAGTTTATTTACAGTATATATAACACATATTTGGTGTACTTTTTGATATTTTATGTACAGTATGTAATGTATATTTAATGTACTTTTTGATATTTTATTTACAGTATATAATATAGATTTGGTGTAATTTTTGATATTTTATGTACAGTATATTAAATATAATTACTGTAATTTTTGATAGTTTATGTACAGTATATTACATATAATTACTGTAGTTTTTGATAGTTTATTTACAGTATATATGACACATATTTGGTGTACTTTTTGATATTTTATGTACAGTATGTAATGTATATTTACTGTACGTTTTGGTATTTTATTTAGAGTATATAATAAACATTTGGTGTAATTTTTGATATTTTATGTACAGTATATTAAATATAATTACTGTAGTTTTTGATAGTTTATTTACAGTATATATAACACATATTTGGTGTACTTTTTGATATTTTATGTACAGTATGTCATGTATATTTACTGTACTTTTTGATATTTTATTTACAGTATATAATATAGATTTGGTGTAATTTTTGATATTTTATGTACAGTATATTAAATATAATTACTGTAATTTTTGATAGTTTATGTACAGTATATTACATATAATTACTGTAGTTTTTGATAGTTTATTTACAGTATATATGACACATATTTGGTGTACTTTTTGATATTTTATGTACAGTATGTAATGTATATTTACTGTACGTTTTGGTATTTTATTTACAGTATATAATAAACATTTGGTGTAATTTTTGATATTTTATGTACAGTATATTAAATATAATTACTGTAGTTTTTGATAGTTTATTTACAGTATATATAACACATATTTGGTGTACTTTTTGATATTTTATGTACAGTATGTAATGTATATTTACTGTACGTTTTGGTATTTTATTTAGAGTATATAATAAACATTTGGTGTAATTTTTGATATTTTATGTACAGTATATTAAATATAATTACTGTAGTTTTTGATAGTTTATTTACAGTATATATAACACATATTTGGTGTACTTTTTGATATTTTATGTACAGTATGTCATGTATATTTACTGTACTTTTTGATATTTTATTTACAGTATATAATATAGATTTGGTGTAATTTTTGATATTTTATGTACAGTATATTAAATATAATTACTGTAATTTTTGATAGTTTATGTACAGTATATTACATATAATTACTGTAGTTTTTGATAGTTTATTTACAGTATATATGACACATATTTGGTGTACTTTTTGATATTTTATGTACAGTATGTAATGTATATTTACTGTACGTTTTGGTATTTTATTTACAGTATATAATAAACATTTGGTGTAATTTTTGATATTTTATGTACAGTATATTAAATATAATTACTGTAGTTTTTGATAGTTTATTTACAGTATATATAACACATATTTGGTGTACTTTTTGATATTTTATGTACAGTATGTAATGTATATTTACTGTACTTTTTGATATTTTATTTACAGTATATAATATAGATTTGGTGTAATTTTTGATATTTTATGTACAGTATATTAAATATAATTACTGTAGTTTTTGATAGTTTATTTACAGTATATATAACACATATTTGGTGTACTTTTTGATATTTTATGTACAGTATGTCATGTATATTTACTGTACTTTTTGATATTTTATTTACAGTATATAATATAGATTTGGGGTAATTTTTGATATTTTATGTACAGTATATTGAATATAATTACTGTAGTTTTTGATAGTTTATTTACAGTATATATAACACATATTTGGTGTACTTTTTGATATTTTATGTACAGTATGTAATGTATATTTACTGTACTTTTTGATATTTTATTTACAGTATATAATACAGATTTGGTGTAATTTTTGATATTTCATGTCCAGTATATTAAATATAATTACTGTAATTTTTGATAGTTTATGTACAGTATATTACATATAATTACTGTAGTTTTTGATAGTTTATTTACAGTATATATAACACATATTTAGTGTACTTTTTGATATTTTATGTACAGTATGTAATGTATATTTACTGTACTTTTTGATATTTTATTTACAGTATATAATATAGATTTGGTGTAATTTTTGATATTTTATGTACAGTATATTAAATATAATTTCTGTAGTTTTTGATAGTTTATTTACAGTATATATGACACATATTTGGTGTACTTTTTGATATTTTATGTACATTATGTAATGTATATTTACTGTACTTTTTGATATTTTATTTACAGTATATAATATAGATTTGGTGTAATTTTTGATATTTTATGTACAGTATATTAAATATAATTACTGTAGTTTTTGATAGTTTATTTACAGTATATATAACACATATTTGGTGTACTTTTTGATATTTTATGTACAGTATGTAATGTATATTTAATGTACTTTTTGATATTTTATTTACAGTATATAATATAGATTTGGTGTAATTTTTGATATTTTATGTACAGTATATTAAATATAATTACTGTAATTTTTGATAGTTTATGTACAGTATATTACATATAATTACTGTAGTTTTTGATAGTTTATTTACAGTATATATGACACATATTTGGTGTACTTTTTGATATTTTATGTACAGTATGTAATGTATATTTACTGTACGTTTTGGTATTTTATTTAGAGTATATAATAAACATTTGGTGTAATTTTTGATATTTTATGTACAGTATATTAAATATAATTACTGTAGTTTTTGATAGTTTATTTACAGTATATATAACACATATTTGGTGTACTTTTTGATATTTTATGTACAGTATGTCATGTATATTTACTGTACTTTTTGATATTTTATTTACAGTATATAATATAGATTTGGTGTAATTTTTGATATTTTATGTACAGTATATTAAATATAATTACTGTAATTTTTGATAGTTTATGTACAGTATATTACATATAATTACTGTAGTTTTTGATAGTTTATTTACAGTATATATGACACATATTTGGTGTACTTTTTGATATTTTATGTACAGTATGTAATGTATATTTACTGTACGTTTTGGTATTTTATTTACAGTATATAATAAACATTTGGTGTAATTTTTGATATTTTATGTACAGTATATTAAATATAATTACTGTAGTTTTTGATAGTTTATTTACAGTATATATAACACATATTTGGTGTACTTTTTGATATTTTATGTACAGTATGTAATGTATATTTACTGTACTTTTTGATATTTTATTTACAGTATATAATATAGATTTGGTGTAATTTTTGATATTTTATGTACAGTATATTAAATATAATTACTGTAGTTTTTGATAGTTTATTTACAGTATATATAACACATATTTGGTGTACTTTTTGATATTTTATGTACAGTATGTCATGTATATTTACTGTACTTTTTGATATTTTATTTACAGTATATAATATAGATTTGGTGTAATTTTTGATATTTTATGTACAGTATATTAAATATAATTACTGTAGTTTTTGATAGTTTATTTACAGTATATATAACACATATTTGGTGTACTTTTTGATATTTTATGTACAGTATGTAATGTATATTTAATGTACTTTTTGATATTTTATTTACAGTATATAATATAGATTTGGTGTAATTTTTGATATTTTATGTACAGTATATTAAATATAATTACTGTAATTTTTGATAGTTTATGTACAGTATATTACATATAATTACTGTAGTTTTTGATAGTTTATTTACAGTATATATGACACATATTTGGTGTACTTTTTGATATTTTATGTACAGTATGTAATGTATATTTACTGTACGTTTTGGTATTTTATTTAGAGTATATAATAAACATTTGGTGTAATTTTTGATATTTTATGTACAGTATATTAAATATAATTACTGTAGTTTTTGATAGTTTATTTACAGTATATATAACACATATTTGGTGTACTTTTTGATATTTTATGTACAGTATGTCATGTATATTTACTGTACTTTTTGATATTTTATTTACAGTATATAATATAGATTTGGTGTAATTTTTGATATTTTATGTACAGTATATTAAATATAATTACTGTAATTTTTGATAGTTTATGTACAGTATATTACATATAATTACTGTAGTTTTTGATAGTTTATTTACAGTATATATGACACATATTTGGTGTACTTTTTGATATTTTATGTACAGTATGTAATGTATATTTACTGTACGTTTTGGTATTTTATTTACAGTATATAATAAACATTTGGTGTAATTTTTGATATTTTATGTACAGTATATTAAATATAATTACTGTAGTTTTTGATAGTTTATTTACAGTATATATAACACATATTTGGTGTACTTTTTGATATTTTATGTACAGTATGTAATGTATATTTACTGTACTTTTTGATATTTTATTTACAGTATATAATATAGATTTGGTGTAATTTTTGATATTTTATGTACAGTATATTAAATATAATTACTGTAGTTTTTGATAGTTTATTTACAGTATATATAACACATATTTGGTGTACTTTTTGATATTTTATGTACAGTATGTCATGTATATTTACTGTACTTTTTGATATTTTATTTACAGTATATAATATAGATTTGGTGTAATTTTTGATATTTTATGTACAGTATATTAAATATAATTACTGTAATTTTTGATAGTTTATGTACAGTATATTACATATAATTACTGTAGTTTTTGATAGTTTATTTACAGTATATATGACACATATTTGGTGTACTTTTTGATATTTTATGTACAGTATGTAATGTATATTTACTGTACGTTTTGGTATTTTATTTACAGTATATAATAAACATTTGGTGTAATTTTTGATATTTTATGTACAGTATATTAAATATAATTACTGTAGTTTTTGATAGTTTATTTACAGTATATATAACACATATTTGGTGTACTTTTTGATATTTTATGTACAGTATGTAATGTATATTTACTGTACTTTTTGATATTTTATTTACAGTATATAATATAGATTTGGTGTAATTTTTGATATTTTATGTACAGTATATTAAATATAATTACTGTAGTTTTTGATAGTTTATTTACAGTATATATAACACATATTTGGTGTACTTTTTGATATTTTATGTACAGTATGTCATGTATATTTACTGTACTTTTTGATATTTTATTTACAGTATATAATATAGATTTGGGGTAATTTTTGATATTTTATGTACAGTATATTGAATATAATTACTGTAGTTTTTGATAGTTTATTTACAGTATATATAACACATATTTGGTGTACTTTTTGATATTTTATGTACAGTATGTAATGTATATTTACTGTACTTTTTGATATTTTATTTACAGTATATAATACAGATTTGGTGTAATTTTTGATATTTCATGTCCAGTATATTAAATATAATTACTGTAATTTTTGATAGTTTATGTACAGTATATTACATATAATTACTGTAGTTTTTGATAGTTTATTTACAGTATATATAACACATATTTAGTGTACTTTTTGATATTTTATGTACAGTATGTAATGTATATTTACTGTACTTTTTGATATTTTATTTACAGTATATAATATAGATTTGGTGTAATTTTTGATATTTTATGTACAGTATATTAAATATAATTACTGTAGTTTTTGATAGTTTATTTACAGTATATATAACACATATTTGGTGTACTTTTTGATATTTTATGTACAGTATGTAATGTATATTTAATGTACTTTTTGATATTTTATTTACAGTATATAATATAGATTTGGTGTAATTTTTGATATTTTATGTACAGTATATTAAATATAATTACTGTAATTTTTGATAGTTTATGTACAGTATATTACATATAATTACTGTAGTTTTTGATAGTTTATTTACAGTATATATGACACATATTTGGTGTACTTTTTGATATTTTATGTACAGTATGTAATGTATATTTACTGTACGTTTTGGTATTTTATTTAGAGTATATAATAAACATTTGGTGTAATTTTTGATATTTTATGTACAGTATATTAAATATAATTACTGTAGTTTTTGATAGTTTATTTACAGTATATATAACACATATTTGGTGTACTTTTTGATATTTTATGTACAGTATGTCATGTATATTTACTGTACTTTTTGATATTTTATTTACAGTATATAATATAGATTTGGTGTAATTTTTGATATTTTATGTACAGTATATTAAATATAATTACTGTAATTTTTGATAGTTTATGTACAGTATATTACATATAATTACTGTAGTTTTTGATAGTTTATTTACAGTATATATGACACATATTTGGTGTACTTTTTGATATTTTATGTACAGTATGTAATGTATATTTACTGTACGTTTTGGTATTTTATTTACAGTATATAATAAACATTTGGTGTAATTTTTGATATTTTATGTACAGTATATTAAATATAATTACTGTAGTTTTTGATAGTTTATTTACAGTATATATAACACATATTTGGTGTACTTTTTGATATTTTATGTACAGTATGTAATGTATATTTACTGTACTTTTTGATATTTTATTTACAGTATATAATATAGATTTGGTGTAATTTTTGATATTTTATGTACAGTATATTAAATATAATTACTGTAGTTTTTGATAGTTTATTTACAGTATATATAACACATATTTGGTGTACTTTTTGATATTTTATGTACAGTATGTCATGTATATTTACTGTACTTTTTGATATTTTATTTACAGTATATAATATAGATTTGGTGTAATTTTTGATATTTTATGTACAGTATATTAAATATAATTACTGTAGTTTTTGATAGTTTATTTACAGTATATATAACACATATTTGGTGTACTTTTTGATATTTTATGTACAGTATGTAATGTATATTTAATGTACTTTTTGATATTTTATTTACAGTATATAATATAGATTTGGTGTAATTTTTGATATTTTATGTACAGTATATTAAATATAATTACTGTAATTTTTGATAGTTTATGTACAGTATATTACATATAATTACTGTAGTTTTTGATAGTTTATTTACAGTATATATGACACATATTTGGTGTACTTTTTGATATTTTATGTACAGTATGTAATGTATATTTACTGTACGTTTTGGTATTTTATTTAGAGTATATAATAAACATTTGGTGTAATTTTTGATATTTTATGTACAGTATATTAAATATAATTACTGTAGTTTTTGATAGTTTATTTACAGTATATATAACACATATTTGGTGTACTTTTTGATATTTTATGTACAGTATGTCATGTATATTTACTGTACTTTTTGATATTTTATTTACAGTATATAATATAGATTTGGTGTAATTTTTGATATTTTATGTACAGTATATTAAATATAATTACTGTAATTTTTGATAGTTTATGTACAGTATATTACATATAATTACTGTAGTTTTTGATAGTTTATTTACAGTATATATGACACATATTTGGTGTACTTTTTGATATTTTATGTACAGTATGTAATGTATATTTACTGTACGTTTTGGTATTTTATTTACAGTATATAATAAACATTTGGTGTAATTTTTGATATTTTATGTACAGTATATTAAATATAATTACTGTAGTTTTTGATAGTTTATTTACAGTATATATAACACATATTTGGTGTACTTTTTGATATTTTATGTACAGTATGTAATGTATATTTACTGTACGTTTTGGTATTTTATTTAGAGTATATAATAAACATTTGGTGTAATTTTTGATATTTTATGTACAGTATATTAAATATAATTACTGTAGTTTTTGATAGTTTATTTACAGTATATATAACACATATTTGGTGTACTTTTTGATATTTTATGTACAGTATGTCATGTATATTTACTGTACTTTTTGATATTTTATTTACAGTATATAATATAGATTTGGTGTAATTTTTGATATTTTATGTACAGTATATTAAATATAATTACTGTAATTTTTGATAGTTTATGTACAGTATATTACATATAATTACTGTAGTTTTTGATAGTTTATTTACAGTATATATGACACATATTTGGTGTACTTTTTGATATTTTATGTACAGTATGTAATGTATATTTACTGTACGTTTTGGTATTTTATTTACAGTATATAATAAACATTTGGTGTAATTTTTGATATTTTATGTACAGTATATTAAATATAATTACTGTAGTTTTTGATAGTTTATTTACAGTATATATAACACATATTTGGTGTACTTTTTGATATTTTATGTACAGTATGTAATGTATATTTACTGTACTTTTTGATATTTTATTTACAGTATATAATATAGATTTGGTGTAATTTTTGATATTTTATGTACAGTATATTAAATATAATTACTGTAGTTTTTGATAGTTTATTTACAGTATATATAACACATATTTGGTGTACTTTTTGATATTTTATGTACAGTATGTCATGTATATTTACTGTACTTTTTGATATTTTATTTACAGTATATAATATAGATTTGGGGTAATTTTTGATATTTTATGTACAGTATATTGAATATAATTACTGTAGTTTTTGATAGTTTATTTACAGTATATATAACACATATTTGGTGTACTTTTTGATATTTTATGTACAGTATGTAATGTATATTTACTGTACTTTTTGATATTTTATTTACAGTATATAATACAGATTTGGTGTAATTTTTGATATTTCATGTCCAGTATATTAAATATAATTACTGTAATTTTTGATAGTTTATGTACAGTATATTACATATAATTACTGTAGTTTTTGATAGTTTATTTACAGTATATATAACACATATTTAGTGTACTTTTTGATATTTTATGTACAGTATGTAATGTATATTTACTGTACTTTTTGATATTTTATTTACAGTATATAATATAGATTTGGTGTAATTTTTGATATTTTATGTACAGTATATTAAATATAATTTCTGTAGTTTTTGATAGTTTATTTACAGTATATATGACACATATTTGGTGTACTTTTTGATATTTTATGTACATTATGTAATGTATATTTACTGTACTTTTTGATATTTTATTTACAGTATATAATATAGATTTGGTGTAATTTTTGATATTTTATGTACAGTATATTAAATATAATTACTGTAGTTTTTGATAGTTTATTTACAGTATATATAACACATATTTGGTGTACTTTTTGATATTTTATGTACAGTATGTAATGTATATTTAATGTACTTTTTGATATTTTATTTACAGTATATAATATAGATTTGGTGTAATTTTTGATATTTTATGTACAGTATATTAAATATAATTACTGTAATTTTTGATAGTTTATGTACAGTATATTACATATAATTACTGTAGTTTTTGATAGTTTATTTACAGTATATATGACACATATTTGGTGTACTTTTTGATATTTTATGTACAGTATGTAATGTATATTTACTGTACGTTTTGGTATTTTATTTAGAGTATATAATAAACATTTGGTGTAATTTTTGATATTTTATGTACAGTATATTAAATATAATTACTGTAGTTTTTGATAGTTTATTTACAGTATATATAACACATATTTGGTGTACTTTTTGATATTTTATGTACAGTATGTCATGTATATTTACTGTACTTTTTGATATTTTATTTACAGTATATAATATAGATTTGGTGTAATTTTTGATATTTTATGTACAGTATATTAAATATAATTACTGTAATTTTTGATAGTTTATGTACAGTATATTACATATAATTACTGTAGTTTTTGATAGTTTATTTACAGTATATATGACACATATTTGGTGTACTTTTTGATATTTTATGTACAGTATGTAATGTATATTTACTGTACGTTTTGGTATTTTATTTACAGTATATAATAAACATTTGGTGTAATTTTTGATATTTTATGTACAGTATATTAAATATAATTACTGTAGTTTTTGATAGTTTATTTACAGTATATATAACACATATTTGGTGTACTTTTTGATATTTTATGTACAGTATGTAATGTATATTTACTGTACTTTTTGATATTTTATTTACAGTATATAATATAGATTTGGTGTAATTTTTGATATTTTATGTACAGTATATTAAATATAATTACTGTAGTTTTTGATAGTTTATTTACAGTATATATAACACATATTTGGTGTACTTTTTGATATTTTATGTACAGTATGTCATGTATATTTACTGTACTTTTTGATATTTTATTTACAGTATATAATATAGATTTGGTGTAATTTTTGATATTTTATGTACAGTATATTAAATATAATTACTGTAGTTTTTGATAGTTTATTTACAGTATATATAACACATATTTGGTGTACTTTTTGATATTTTATGTACAGTATGTAATGTATATTTAATGTACTTTTTGATATTTTATTTACAGTATATAATATAGATTTGGTGTAATTTTTGATATTTTATGTACAGTATATTAAATATAATTACTGTAATTTTTGATAGTTTATGTACAGTATATTACATATAATTACTGTAGTTTTTGATAGTTTATTTACAGTATATATGACACATATTTGGTGTACTTTTTGATATTTTATGTACAGTATGTAATGTATATTTACTGTACGTTTTGGTATTTTATTTAGAGTATATAATAAACATTTGGTGTAATTTTTGATATTTTATGTACAGTATATTAAATATAATTACTGTAGTTTTTGATAGTTTATTTACAGTATATATAACACATATTTGGTGTACTTTTTGATATTTTATGTACAGTATGTCATGTATATTTACTGTACTTTTTGATATTTTATTTACAGTATATAATATAGATTTGGTGTAATTTTTGATATTTTATGTACAGTATATTAAATATAATTACTGTAATTTTTGATAGTTTATGTACAGTATATTACATATAATTACTGTAGTTTTTGATAGTTTATTTACAGTATATATGACACATATTTGGTGTACTTTTTGATATTTTATGTACAGTATGTAATGTATATTTACTGTACGTTTTGGTATTTTATTTAGAGTATATAATAAACATTTGGTGTAATTTTTGATATTTTATGTACAGTATATTAAATATAATTACTGTAGTTTTTGATAGTTTATTTACAGTATATATAACACATATTTGGTGTACTTTTTGATATTTTATGTACAGTATGTCATGTATATTTACTGTACTTTTTGATATTTTATTTACAGTATATAATATAGATTTGGTGTAATTTTTGATATTTTATGTACAGTATATTAAATATAATTACTGTAATTTTTGATAGTTTATGTACAGTATATTACATATAATTACTGTAGTTTTTGATAGTTTATTTACAGTATATATGACACATATTTGGTGTACTTTTTGATATTTTATGTACAGTATGTAATGTATATTTACTGTACGTTTTGGTATTTTATTTACAGTATATAATAAACATTTGGTGTAATTTTTGATATTTTATGTACAGTATATTAAATATAATTACTGTAGTTTTTGATAGTTTATTTACAGTATATATAACACATATTTGGTGTACTTTTTGATATTTTATGTACAGTATGTAATGTATATTTACTGTACTTTTTGATATTTTATTTACAGTATATAATATAGATTTGGTGTAATTTTTGATATTTTATGTACAGTATATTAAATATAATTACTGTAGTTTTTGATAGTTTATTTACAGTATATATAACACATATTTGGTGTACTTTTTGATATTTTATGTACAGTATGTCATGTATATTTACTGTACTTTTTGATATTTTATTTACAGTATATAATATAGATTTGGGGTAATTTTTGATATTTTATGTACAGTATATTGAATATAATTACTGTAGTTTTTGATAGTTTATTTACAGTATATATAACACATATTTGGTGTACTTTTTGATATTTTATGTACAGTATGTAATGTATATTTACTGTACTTTTTGATATTTTATTTACAGTATATAATACAGATTTGGTGTAATTTTTGATATTTCATGTCCAGTATATTAAATATAATTACTGTAATTTTTGATAGTTTATGTACAGTATATTACATATAATTACTGTAGTTTTTGATAGTTTATTTACAGTATATATAACACATATTTAGTGTACTTTTTGATATTTTATGTACAGTATGTAATGTATATTTACTGTACTTTTTGATATTTTATTTACAGTATATAATATAGATTTGGTGTAATTTTTGATATTTTATGTACAGTATATTAAATATAATTACTGTAGTTTTTGATAGTTTATTTACAGTATATATAACACATATTTGGTGTACTTTTTGATATTTTATGTACAGTATGTAATGTATATTTAATGTACTTTTTGATATTTTATTTACAGTATATAATATAGATTTGGTGTAATTTTTGATATTTTATGTACAGTATATTAAATATAATTACTGTAATTTTTGATAGTTTATGTACAGTATATTACATATAATTACTGTAGTTTTTGATAGTTTATTTACAGTATATATGACACATATTTGGTGTACTTTTTGATATTTTATGTACAGTATGTAATGTATATTTACTGTACGTTTTGGTATTTTATTTAGAGTATATAATAAACATTTGGTGTAATTTTTGATATTTTATGTACAGTATATTAAATATAATTACTGTAGTTTTTGATAGTTTATTTACAGTATATATAACACATATTTGGTGTACTTTTTGATATTTTATGTACAGTATGTCATGTATATTTACTGTACTTTTTGATATTTTATTTACAGTATATAATATAGATTTGGTGTAATTTTTGATATTTTATGTACAGTATATTAAATATAATTACTGTAATTTTTGATAGTTTATGTACAGTATATTACATATAATTACTGTAGTTTTTGATAGTTTATTTACAGTATATATGACACATATTTGGTGTACTTTTTGATATTTTATGTACAGTATGTAATGTATATTTACTGTACGTTTTGGTATTTTATTTACAGTATATAATAAACATTTGGTGTAATTTTTGATATTTTATGTACAGTATATTAAATATAATTACTGTAGTTTTTGATAGTTTATTTACAGTATATATAACACATATTTGGTGTACTTTTTGATATTTTATGTACAGTATGTAATGTATATTTACTGTACTTTTTGATATTTTATTTACAGTATATAATATAGATTTGGTGTAATTTTTGATATTTTATGTACAGTATATTAAATATAATTACTGTAGTTTTTGATAGTTTATTTACAGTATATATAACACATATTTGGTGTACTTTTTGATATTTTATGTACAGTATGTCATGTATATTTACTGTACTTTTTGATATTTTATTTACAGTATATAATATAGATTTGGTGTAATTTTTGATATTTTATGTACAGTATATTAAATATAATTACTGTAATTTTTGATAGTTTATGTACAGTATATTACATATAATTACTGTAGTTTTTGATAGTTTATTTACAGTATATATGACACATATTTGGTGTACTTTTTGATATTTTATGTACAGTATGTAATGTATATTTACTGTACGTTTTGGTATTTTATTTACAGTATATAATAAACATTTGGTGTAATTTTTGATATTTTATGTACAGTATATTAAATATAATTACTGTAGTTTTTGATAGTTTATTTACAGTATATATAACACATATTTGGTGTACTTTTTGATATTTTATGTACAGTATGTAATGTATATTTACTGTACTTTTTGATATTTTATTTACAGTATATAATATAGATTTGGTGTAATTTTTGATATTTTATGTACAGTATATTAAATATAATTACTGTAGTTTTTGATAGTTTATTTACAGTATATATAACACATATTTGGTGTACTTTTTGATATTTTATGTACAGTATGTCATGTATATTTACTGTACTTTTTGATATTTTATTTACAGTATATAATATAGATTTGGGGTAATTTTTGATATTTTATGTACAGTATATTGAATATAATTACTGTAGTTTTTGATAGTTTATTTACAGTATATATAACACATATTTGGTGTACTTTTTGATATTTTATGTACAGTATGTAATGTATATTTACTGTACTTTTTGATATTTTATTTACAGTATATAATACAGATTTGGTGTAATTTTTGATATTTCATGTCCAGTATATTAAATATAATTACTGTAATTTTTGATAGTTTATGTACAGTATATTACATATAATTACTGTAGTTTTTGATAGTTTATTTACAGTATATATAACACATATTTAGTGTACTTTTTGATATTTTATGTACAGTATGTAATGTATATTTACTGTACTTTTTGATATTTTATTTACAGTATATAATATAGATTTGGTGTAATTTTTGATATTTTATGTACAGTATATTAAATATAATTACTGTAGTTTTTGATAGTTTATTTACAGTATATATAACACATATTTGGTGTACTTTTTGATATTTTATGTACAGTATGTAATGTATATTTAATGTACTTTTTGATATTTTATTTACAGTATATAATATAGATTTGGTGTAATTTTTGATATTTTATGTACAGTATATTAAATATAATTACTGTAATTTTTGATAGTTTATGTACAGTATATTACATATAATTACTGTAGTTTTTGATAGTTTATTTACAGTATATATGACACATATTTGGTGTACTTTTTGATATTTTATGTACAGTATGTAATGTATATTTACTGTACGTTTTGGTATTTTATTTAGAGTATATAATAAACATTTGGTGTAATTTTTGATATTTTATGTACAGTATATTAAATATAATTACTGTAGTTTTTGATAGTTTATTTACAGTATATATAACACATATTTGGTGTACTTTTTGATATTTTATGTACAGTATGTCATGTATATTTACTGTACTTTTTGATATTTTATTTACAGTATATAATATAGATTTGGTGTAATTTTTGATATTTTATGTACAGTATATTAAATATAATTACTGTAATTTTTGATAGTTTATGTACAGTATATTACATATAATTACTGTAGTTTTTGATAGTTTATTTACAGTATATATGACACATATTTGGTGTACTTTTTGATATTTTATGTACAGTATGTAATGTATATTTACTGTACGTTTTGGTATTTTATTTACAGTATATAATAAACATTTGGTGTAATTTTTGATATTTTATGTACAGTATATTAAATATAATTACTGTAGTTTTTGATAGTTTATTTACAGTATATATAACACATATTTGGTGTACTTTTTGATATTTTATGTACAGTATGTAATGTATATTTACTGTACTTTTTGATATTTTATTTACAGTATATAATATAGATTTGGTGTAATTTTTGATATTTTATGTACAGTATATTAAATATAATTACTGTAGTTTTTGATAGTTTATTTACAGTATATATAACACATATTTGGTGTACTTTTTGATATTTTATGTACAGTATGTCATGTATATTTACTGTACTTTTTGATATTTTATTTACAGTATATAATATAGATTTGGTGTAATTTTTGATATTTTATGTACAGTATATTAAATATAATTACTGTAGTTTTTGATAGTTTATTTACAGTATATATAACACATATTTGGTGTACTTTTTGATATTTTATGTACAGTATGTAATGTATATTTAATGTACTTTTTGATATTTTATT